>NC_052084.1:0-314583 GCF_015852505.1 Tachyglossus aculeatus | reverse complement strand
TCAATCGTATTTGTATAAATGATAAATACGATTGATTGATTGATTGAGTATAGCAGCCCCTTAAAGGAAATCCCGCGGGCCTGCTGTTTGACCTTCGGCAAGTCACTTTACTTCTCTGGGCCTCAGTTTCCACATCTGTAAAATAGGATTCAATCACCTAATTGTTTTCTTTGAATTAACTGTTAACCCAGTCGAAGAATACTTGGACTGTGAGCCCATGTGGGACAGGGAATGCATCCAACCTGATTAGCTTGTATCTACCCCAGTGCTTAATACGGTGCTTGGCAAATATCAAGCGCTTAATACTACAGTTATCTGCCAGTGTGGATCGTTTCTCCTCTGACCCAGGTGATGATGAAAGCCATCCCATCGTTCCTCAACTGCTTCAACAGGCTGCTGTTCTCTGTGATGCATGAGGGGAGACAGAAGGATAAAGGTATGGGGGGCAGGGGCCGGGGTTGGGGGAGACACACAGAGCTCACCAAAATCCCCCTGGGGAGCCATTCCAGGGTCAGGCCAATGGCCCGTTCAGCCCTGTATTCCAGCAGCCCTTTCTCCAGCAGTGGGCTGGTTGGCATGGAAACCAGGCAGGGATGGAGGGGAGCAGGATTGGGCAGCCGTGGGGAAGCCAGTAAAAGGAATCTCCTGTTCGCCAGGAGAGGACATGGCCGTGTTGCCCGCGGTGCTACCCCCAGGGAGACCAGAGGCTGCTCCTCTGACCTGAGGCACTGGATAACATTCCCCCCACCCTTGAGGGAGGATGAATAGATTTATGTATTTATATTACTGTCTGTCTCCCCCTCAAGACTGTAAGCTCATTGTGGGCAGGGAACCTGGCTGGTTATTGTTGTAGTGTACTCTCCCAAGCGCTCCGCACACAGTAAGCGCTTCATAAATACAGTTGAATGAATGAATGATTGGAGAAAGTCTCCCAGAGATGGAATTCCAGAAGGGCTTTGGCAACGGGGCGGGCCACGGTCTGTCTGTTGAGGGGACTGGATGGAGGGGACCGGTCCGCGGTGTGGCAGTAGCATTTGTCCCCGTTGACTAGGGAATACGGAAGACCAGGCCGGCGTATTGGAGTGTGCGCGGCTGGTGGAGAGGATGTACAGCCACATCGCGGCCAAAGCCGAGGAGTTCACCGTGTTCTCCCCCTTTATGGTGGCGCAGTACTTGAGCGGCCTGCAAAAGGTACCTGGGGCCCCACCGAGGGGTGGGCGGGAGCGGGGCAGGGAGCAGACACCTCCTCCGGGCCCGCCGTCTGCTCCCTAACCGTGTCCATCCAACTCTGGGTTCCCCGGGCCAGATAGCGCCGGATGTTGGTTAGAGATGGGCTACCGGGAGGGACGGAAGGGAATTAAGGGTAAGGGGTGCAGCCTCCTCTGGTGCCAGCTCAGCCTGTTTTGTGGCACTGCCTACGCTCGGTCCCACCTCTCTCCCTGCCACGACCTTGCCCCAACCGTCTCCGGTGCCCGAATTCCCCACTCTGCGGCGGTTTCTTCCCGCTCCCCTCTCCCTTCTTCCTCCTCCAAATGGCTGACGGCTGTCCACCTCTTCCAGGAGCTCCAGAGTTACTCCACCCCTCCTCCCATCTGCCACCCTAACCTCCGATCCATCCCCTGATCTCTGACCCGGTTTTAACTACTGTTCCTCTGCGTATGTTTACGGGGCGTGTCTCCCCAGGGAGGTTCTAAGGTCCCCTAATGCCCCTGAGATGGGGCGAGGCCCCCCGATGCGGAGACCACGGTGGACCGGGCGGGGATCATTCAGTCGTTTCGACCAGGGCAGATTCGGGACCTTGGGTAGGAAGACCGCGTTGGGGACGATCGCCGGTTGTGAAGAGGTCACGGTGTCTTGGGTTTTCCTAGGCGACCTTGCGCCCGGCTGTGAAGGAGCTCTTGAAGGAGGGCATATACCTCATCCTGGACATCTGCCTGGAGCGGGACATCCAGTTCCTGAGGGTCTCGCTCCCCGCCGGCATTCGAGACGCCTTCAAAGAGCTCCACCACGACTACACTGTCTACCACAAGACCAAGAGCGAGGGGGAGAAAAAGTACACGGCCTGAGGCGGCCAGGACCCCGCCGCCAAACCGCCCCCTCCTCCGGGGCCCGCCCAGGCCGGCTCCCCCGTCGTCGGCAGGGGCGGCCGGTGGGGTCCCTCGGACTGGTTATTCACGGAAAACCCTTGTAGGGTCAGAACCATTCCTGTCGCTGTGCCGACAACTGCTCTTTTATTTGGAGATAGAGATTCGGGCATGGGTGTGTGTGTGTGTGTGTGTGTTTGCTGCCATCTTTGTTTGCGAATCTGCCCGGCTGGGAAAGCCAGGGCGCTTACTGGGAGCCGGGAAGAGGGCGGCGGGTGGCTGTCTTGGGGCTGTTGGCAGTGGAGCGAAGAGGGAGGCATTGGAATGGCTGGCTTGCTGGCGCGTGGGCACCCCGGGCCAAGGAAGGAAGGCAAGGGGGTGTCCAGCCCATTGGTGGCACTGGGTCCCTGGGGCTGAGGGAGGAAGGCGCCAGCAGCGTGGCTTCATGGATAGCGCACGGGCCTGGGAATCAGAAGGACCCGGGTCCTAATCCCAGTTCCCCCACTTGTCTGCCGTGTGATCATGGACAAGTCACTTCTCTGTGCCTCAGTTACCTCACCTGGAAAATGGGGATTAAGAGTGAGCCCCGTGTGGGACAGGGACTATGTCCAAACTGATTAACATGTATCTACTCCAGCGCTTAAAACAGTGCTCAGCCCATAGTAAGGCTTAACAGGTAACATTATTATTATAAGGCAAAGGAGTGTGCCACCCAATCGTGGCACTCTTGGGCCATGGGAAAAAGGCAGGGAGCATCCAGCCTGGTGGTGATGCCCTGGGGCCGGGGGAGAAAGGCAAGGAAGTGTCCGGCCTGGTGGTGACAGCTCTGGGTACCTGGGGCTGGGGAGGAAGGCGAGGGAGCGTCTAGCCCGATGGCGACACTGTGGGGCTGTGACCAAAGGTCTTTAATGGCCAAGTTTGTCCAGAGCTCAACTGGTCGGACTGAGGAACGCTAATCCTTTCTCACCCCCCGGAGCAGGGAGGGAAGCCGAGGGAGGCGGGCATTCACTCCCCTTGGGACCCGGGCCAGGATCGACGCCTCCGGCAGAGACTCCCTTACGGAGTCCTGGTGCGCTGCTGCCAGGAGGTTTCTACGGTCACAGGACGGTCATTCAATCTCTGCAGAGTCAGTTATTCCTGACTGGGTTTCCGGGGTAGAACACTGTCAGTGGTTAACCCTTCTGCCCCCTTGCTGTAGCGAGCCTTTTGAAGTAGCATGGCTCATTGGAAAGAGCCTGGGCTTTGGAGTCAGAGGTCATGGGTTCAAATCCCGACTCCGCCAGTTGTCAGCTGTGTGACTTTGGGCAAGTCACTTCACTTCTCTGGGCCTCAGTTCCCTCATCTGGAAAATGGGGATGAAGACTGTGAGCCCCAAGTGGGACAACCTGATCACCTTGTATCCTCCCCAGTGCTTAGAACAGTGCTTTGCACATAGTAAGTGCTACCCCCCCCCCCCCACCCCGCCTTACCTCCTTCCATTCCCCACAGCACCTGTATATATGTGTATATGTTTGTATGGATTTATTACTCTATTTATCTCCCCCTTTTAGACTGTAAGCCCACTGTTGGGTAGGGACTGTCTCTATATGTTGCCAACTTGTACTTCCCAAGCGCTTAGTACAGTGCTCTGCACACAGTAAGTGCTCAATAAATACGATTGATGATGATGATGATAGAAGCCTGGGGAGGGTAGAAGGGGTGGCTTCTGTCAGTTAAAACCAGCAGTCCTCATGATGGAGCACTGAGCTAAGCAGTGGGGCTTTGGGTCAGACAGCTCAGTCACTGGTCACAGGGAGCAGGAGGGGGTCTCGGTCCAGAGGGAGGGCGTGATCAGATGCACGAGGCAAGACCAACCAGGTCAGATCAACACAAATTCCCCAAGGAGCCACTTCATCCCTGATCCCTGGTGGGAAGCGGGAGGAGGGCGGGATGTCTAATTCCCACTTGCATAATAATAAGAATAATTGTTTCTGTTATGCGTTCACTATGTGCCGAGCATTGTTCTAAACACTGGGGTAGATACAAGGTAATCAGGTTGGACAGTCATTCTTTCCCAGTGCTTAGTACAGTGATCTGCACATAGTGAGCACTTAATAAACACTCTGGTTAGCACTGCTGCTCTCCTGCTGCTCTTGGGGACTGGCGTTCTTGCTTTTCAAGCGACGACTTCAGCTGCAGCCTCCAAAGAGCCAAGCGGGCCTGTATGTCCCATTCCTGTGCAGCACTTCCCGGCTGCTCCCTCTGTCCCTGCCCCAGCCAAGGGTTACGACAAAATGAGGCAGTGCCCGTAATCTGTAACTCAGCGTTCGGATTTGTCGTGTTCAATTATTCATGGGCTGAAACCACCCTGACAGGATGTCCCCGAAGAGACAGAAATAGCACAAGAGAAATTCACCAAGCAGGAAGGCAAGGCCAGGCTCCCAAAGGGCTGGGATGGACAGACCCTGGGGGTCTGTCCCTGTGGGACTGTGATTGTAGGAGGCACTGGAATCCCCTGAAACTACTGTTAGAACATTGGGAATGTCGGGTCGGGGATGGTCCCCTGGAACAACTAAGATTGTTGGGAGAGTCGGGTGTCGATGGATTGATTAAGAGGACAGAGTCAGGGCAGATTAAGGGGAAAGTCAGGCGTGGTGGGGGGTCCACTCTGGGTCACTGTTAGGGAGAGTTAGGGGTGTTGGATGATCCATAAATGGGTCACTGGGGGAGAGTCAGAGGGGTTGGCCTAGGGGTTCGTGCTGGGTCACTGAGGGGGACCCAAGGGGGTTGGATGGCCTGGGCTGGGTCAATGCAGGGGGAGAGTCGGGGTGTTGGATGGTCCATCCTATCCACAAGGACAGTTCCTCATGGCGTCCTGATAATAATAATAATAATAATAATGACATTTATTAAGCGCTTACTATGTGCAAAGCACTGTTCTAAGCGCTGGGGAGGTTACAAGGTGATCAGGTTGTCCCACGGAGGGCTCACAGTCTTAATCCCCATTTTACAGATGAGGTAACTGAGGCCCAGAGAAGTTAAGTGACTTGCCCAAAGTCGGACAGCTGGCAGAGCCAGGATTTGAACCCGCGACCTCTGACTCCAAAGCCCGGGCTCTTACCAGTGAGCCACGCTGCTTCCCCTGCGATGCCCCTGTTCAAGCCAGAGTCCTGGCTGGCTGGGCCACCGGGTTGAGCTGATGATGGCCTGATTAGATTAAGCCCCCATTCTTGTCCCAGCCCCACCTCTGGGTGACCTTGGGCCAGGCAAATGGCTTCTCGGGGTCTCAGTTGCCCTCCCTGAGAAGTGTAACCCGTCAGCGGTCGCCCTCACTCTTCCCCTTCCCCAGAATCAGGGCCATTCCAGTGTTGACCATGGAGGCCCGGGCGTCACTCCAGGACCGGAGGCTTCGCCGCCCCCATTCTTCGCCCGGGAGACGGAGAGTGAAAGGGGCCGGGGCCCCACCACAGAATACAGAGGGGTCACTGTATCAGGTGACCCGGACGGGGTCATCTCGTCAATCCCCCTGCCTCGGCACTCTGAGCCAAGTGAGAAGCAGCGTGGCCTAGTGGGAAGAGCACAGGCCTGGGAGTTAGAGGATGTGGGTTTGAATCCTGGTTCTGCCACGTCTGCTGTGTGACCTTGGACAACTCCATGTCTCTGTGCCTCAGTTCCCTCACCTGTAAAATGGGGATTGAGACTGTGAGCCCCCCATGGGACAACCTGATCACCTTGTATCCCTCCAGCGCTTAGAACAGTGCTTTGCACGTAGTAAGCGCTTAACAAATACCATCATTATTATTATTATTAAGGTTGAGCCCCATGTGGGACAGAGACTGTGTCCAACCTGATTACAGGTGATAATCTCCTACCTACGCCAGCACTCAGAACAGTGTTTGGCACATAGTAAGCACTTAACAGGGAAGCAGCGTGGCTCAGTGGAAAGAGCCCGGGCTTTGGAGTCAGAGGTTGTGGGTTCAAATCCCAGCTCCATCAATTGTCAGCTGTGTGACTTTGGGCAAGTCACTTCACTTCTCCGGGCCTCAGTTCCCTCATCTGTAAAATGGGGATTAAGACTGCGAGCCCCCCATGGGACAACCTGATCGCTTTGTAACCTCCCCGGCGCTTAGAACAGTACTTTGCACATAGTAAGCACTTAATAAATGCTATTATTATTATTATTAACAAATACCACTATTATTATTATGCAAGGGAGGCATTTGCATTTCAGAACCACAAGGTCCCAACAAGCTTTTGTGCTCCGGGAGGTGGGAGGGGCTGGCCTTTTCGAACAAATTGGTGACCATCAAATCCATTCAGGTGCAGGCTCTGATGGGATTTTATTTTTTTCAATTTGCAGGGATGAGCTCTTTAAACCAGGGGACTTTAGAGAGGGAACAGCCCTGCTGCCGGTCCCTGCCAGGGCCCCCCAAGAGTCCCACAGCTGGGCCACATGGCTCCACCGGTCACTGTGAGGGACACCTAGACCCAGCCGGGTGGTAAAGGGGGCAGTTGCCATGGCGACCAGCCGGGTGGCTTACCTCTCCGGAGGGCAGGACCCACCAGCTTCATCTTCTTTGTCATTCCAGGAGATCCCGATAGGAACGTCTCTGAGTTTCAGTCCCAGGAGCTGTGTCAAAATGCTTCCTTCCGTCGCCCTGGCTGCCATCATCACCTCTAGACGCAAAGCTCGTTGCGCGCAGGGAACGTGTCTCCTGATTCTGTGGTCTTGTACTCTCCCAAGCGCTTAGTACAGTAGGCCCTGATCAGTAAATACCACTGATCGATCGCCATCGTCACCGGTTCCAAGCTGGGCGGTCCGCTGCCCCAGCCTCCCTGAGCTGGCCGTTTTGGTTCTGTAAGATAGAAAGAAAATTCAAATTCCAGACTTGTCAACACCTTTGACGACACAAACGTCTGACCCTCACACAGGGCCCGGCTGCGCTAGAAGACGACACTGACAAATAAAGTAGTCTGGGCCGCCCAGGGGGCCAGTGTTAATCCCAAGGTGGGTGACCTTCCAGGCTTTAGGATGGCCGAGGAAACAGGAGGTGCAGAGGGACTGCAGTGAAAAAAGAGCCAGGCTGCCAGCAGTCACGCATTTTTAGACTTTAAAATCATAAGGGCTTTGAACACGAGAAGCAGTGTGGCTTAGTGGCCTCGGGGTCAGAAGGACCTGGGTTTGAATCCCGGCTCCGCCGCTTGCCTGCTGTAGGCAAGTCCCTTCACTTCTCCGTGCCTCAGTTACCTCATCTGTAAAATGGGGATTAAGACTGTGAAACCCATATGGGACGTGGACTGTGTCCAGCCTTGCATCGACCCCAGTGCTTAGTACAGTGCTTGGCACATAGTAAGCACTTAGCAAATACCATAGAAACAAACCAAAAACAAGCACGAGACCATATTTGGGTCGTCATCACCTTCGACAGCAGCGGGAACTAAATGATGTGAAAGCGCCCTGCATACAGAGGGTGCCCAGTATAGCGTTTCCCCCCGCCCCGGCAGATATAGATGTCAATGGGCTCAATGACCAGAAGGAAATCTATTCAAGTGGCCCCTCTTTAATAATAATAATGGCATTTATTTAGCGCTTACTATGTGCAAAGCACTGTTCTAGAGAAGCAATGTGGCTCAGTGGAAAGAGCACGGTCTTTGGAGTCAGAGGTCATGGGTTCGAATCCCGGCTTCGCCGCACGTCTGCTGTGTGACATTGGGCAAGTTACTTAACTTCTCTGAGCCTCAGTTACCTCATCTGTAAAATGGGGATTAAGACTGTGAGCCCCACGTGGGACAACCTGGTCTCCTTGTATCCCTGAGCGCTTAGACCAGTGCTTTGTACATAGTAAGCGCTTAACAAATGCCATCATTTTTTTTTTCTAAGTGCCGGAGAGGTTACAAGGTGATCAGGTTGTCCCACAGGGGGCTCACAGTCAATCCCCATTTAACAGATGAGGTAACTGAGGCGCAGAGAAGTGAAGTGACTTGCCCCAAGTCACACCGCTGACAATTGGCAGAGCCGGGATTTGAACCCATGACCACTGACTCCAAAGCCCATGCTCTTTCCACGGAGCCACGCTGCTTCTCTTTCTCTACCTAGGGTCCAAAAAGGTGATATTTCCCAGAGTGGACCCTCTTGGGAGGGCGGTGAGACCGGCCAATCGGTCAGCAAGGCCGAGCTCTTCGATTCCAAAGAGGGAGCGGCTGCAGTTTTTCTTTCGCTTGTCTTTCACTGACTCACGTAGCTGTGCGAGGTGAGCCTTCCCATGAGCAGTTATTTCTGAGCTACGTGGAGATGGACTGGTGCCTAATTTGCTTAGGCCCAAGCCCGTTTGTGTGGCTTCGGAACGGCGAGAAGCAATCAATCAATCAATCAATCGTATTTATTGAGCCCTTACTGTGTGCAGAGCACTGTACTAAGCGCTTGGGAAGTACAAGTTGGCAACACACAGAGACAGTCCCTACCCAACAGTGGGCTCACAGTCTAGAAGGGGGAGACAGAGAACAAATCCAAACATCGTAACAAAACAAATAGAATAGATATGTACAAGTAAAATAAATAAATAAATAAATAGAGTTATAAATATGTACAAACATATATACATATATACAGGTGCTGTGGGGAAGGGAAGGAGGTAAGGTGGGGGGATGGAGAGGGGGGCGAGGGGGAGAGGAAGGAAGGGGCTCAGTCTGGGAAGGCCTCCTGGAGGAGGTGAGCTCTCAGTAGGGCCTTGGAAGCACCGTTCTAACTGCGGCTCCGCCGCTTCCCTGCTGTGTGACCTTGGGCAAGTCATTTCACTTCTCTGTGCCTCAGTTCCCTCCTCTGCAAAATGACAATTTGGTACCCGCGCTCCCTCCCACTTAGGCTGTGAGCCCCACGTGGGACCTGACGATCCCATATCTACCACAGCATTTAGTACAGTGTTTGGCACGTAATAAAAACCTAACAAAAGCCACAATTATTATTATCATTGTTGTTATTATTTACAAAGAATGAATTGTAAGCATTTGAATTTGGTCTGCCTTTCCCCTTGACTCCTTCCTTTGATAGAACTTCCCGGGAGTCTAAGCAGATCACTTGCGGTTCCTCAAAATAAGGGCAGAACCCAGGTTCTTTTCTTTTTTTTTTATGATGGCATTTATCATCATCAATCGTATTTATTGAGCGCTTACTATGTGCAGAGCACTGTACTAAGCGCTTGGGAAGTACAAATTGGCAACATATAGAGACAGTCCCTACCCAGCATTGGGCTCACAGTCTAAAAGGGGGAGACAGAGAACAAAACCAAACATACTAACAAAATAAAATAAATAGAACAGATATGTACAAGTAAAATAAATAAATACAGTAATAAATATGTACAAACATATATACAGGTGCATTTATTAAGCGCTTACTATGTGCAAAGCACTGTTCTAAGCACTGGTTCTTCTAGGGTTCACCCAGCCTGACCAGCTCACTCAGCTTTCAGGATATAATTCCCTTCTGGCTGGGTGGAGCCAGGATCTGAGACACTTGTGACCACCTCTCCCGCTAGCCTGGAAGCTGTCCACTCCACTCCGATCTGAGCCACTTGTCGTCTCTGGAGGCCTCCAGCCTCTCCAATCCACAGTTCACTCCGCTGCCTGGATCGTTTTCTAAAAACATCACTCTGGGCGCGTCTTCCCGCTCTTCAAAAACCTCCAATGGTTGCCCCTTCTTTCCCCTTGGGACTGAGACTGACCCAGACTGAGCCCCTTCCTTCCTCTCCCCCTCGTCCCCCTCTCCATCCCCCTCATCTTACCTCCTTCCCTTCCCCACAGCACCTGTATATATGTATATCGATCAATCAATCGATCGTATTTATTGAGCGCTTACTGTGTGCAGAGCACTGTACTAAGCGCTTGGGAAGTACAAGTTGGCAACATATAGAAATAGTACCTACCCAACAGTGGGATTGCAGTCTAAAAGGGGGAGACAGAGAACAAAACCAAACATACTAACAAAATTAAATAGAATAGATATGTACAAGTAAAATAGAGTAATAAATATGTACAAACATATATACAGAATGCATATCTGTCGAATGCAGATGCCAGTGGAAGTGGGACCCAATCGGGGCGGGTGGTTGTGAGGCCCCGTCATATTTATTACTCTATTTATGTATTTATTTATTCTACTTGTACATATCTATTCTATTTCTTTTATTTTGTTAGTATGTTTGGTTTTGTTCTCTGTCTCCCCCTTTTAGACTGTGAGCCCACTGTTGGGTAGGGACTGTCTCTCTATGTTGCCAACTTGGACTTCCCAAGCGCTTAGTACAGTGCTCTTCACATAGTAAGCGCTCAATAAATGCGATTGATGATGATGATGATGATGATCAAGCAGAAAGTCCTTTTAGCAACTCAATCGACAACCCCCTCCCAGTACAACCCAGCTCAAATAATTTACTCCCCCGAAGCCAACCTACTCACTGTACTGACTCGCTCCCGCCTCTCCTGTCCCCTAGCCTGTGCACAGTACAGTGCTCTGCCAACTGTAAGCACTCAATAAATACCAGTCAGCTCCAAGGATCTCAACCTTCTCTCTCCATCTCACATATCCTGTCTCTTCCCTCGCTATTCCCGAGGTCTCACTCTGGTCCTCCCAAACTCTCCTAATCTTGCTCCACTTTTGTCTGACCCACCTCTGACCCCGCAGAGCGGAACTCCCTCACTGCAAAAATCTACCAGACTTTAGCTCCCGTCACATTCAGAGCCCTCCTAAAACCCCACCTCCTCCAACAAGCCTCCCTCCCTGAATTCCCAACCCACCACGTCATAACCATCCAACTGCTGACTCCAGCGCTTCTGGATTTATACCTATCTTCAGCACTCTGTATCTATGTCTATTCAACTTGACATTCAATTTATTCTGATTTCACCGCTCGCGAATAGTTTTATGTGGGTCTCCACCACGAGCGCAGAGAATCTTTGAGGGCAGGGAACCTCTCTGTGTACTTTCCCAAGCACTTAATACAGTGCTCTGCACACAGTAAGCACTCAACAAATAAATACTATCGATTGATTGATTATGTCGCGACCAGTGGGTGTTCAGTAAATACCTACTTCCGCAGTAAGTGCTTTACATACACAAAAATTTTAATAGTTTTTGTAACTTTTGACGATTCTAGGTGGGGGTGGGGTCTAGTTCCGCAGCTCTTTGAAGATGCTTAATTTGCTGTTTATTTTTAATATTACCTAAATGGTATTTAGATACGATATTTGACCATCGGGGGACAATTTCCCCCTTTTAGACTGTGAGCCCACTGTTGGGTAGGGACTGTCTCTATATGTTGCCAACTTGTACTTTCCAAGCCTTAGTACAGTGCTCTGCACACAGTAAGCACTCAATAAATACGATTGATGATGATGATCGGTAGGTCTTACACATTAAAAAATCTTCATCTAATGATAATTGTAGCATTCGTTAAGCACGTAATATGTGTCAAACACTGATCAGGTTGTCCCCCTGGGGCTCACAGTCTTCATCCCCATTTTTCAGATGAGGTATCTGAGGCCCAGAGAAGTGAAGTGATTTGCCCAAAGTCACTCAGCTGACAAGTGGTCATTCTCAGAAGGGAGACTTTAGTTAATTATATGCCAGGTGCTGAGGTAGAGAGAAGAGAAGTAAGAGCAGAAATACTCCCTGCCCTACATGGGGAGGAGCAGTGTGGCCAAGTGGAAAAAACGAGGGCCAGAGAGTCGGGGAACCTGGGTTCTAATGCTGGCCCCACCACATCTGCTGTGTGACCTGAGGCAAGTCACTTATATCCACCTCAGTGCTTAGTACAGTGCCTGGCACTTTGTAAGTGCTTAACAAATACCATAATTACATGTTTTGTTTTGTTGTCTGTCTCCCCCTTCTAGCCTGTGAACCCATTGTTGGGTAGGGACCGTCTTCATATGTTGCCGACTTGGACTTCCCAAGTGCTTAGTACAGTGCTCTGCACACAGTAAGAGCTCAATGAATAAATGAATGAATTAGCATTATTCCCTATGCTTCATTTTCCTCAACTGCGGACTGGGGTTTCTATACCCGTTCTCCCTCCTCCTTAAACTGTGGGAGATGGACTGTGTCTGACCTGATTATCTTTTTTTTTTTGATGGCATTTATTAAGCGCTTACTATGTGCAAAGCACTGTTCTAAGCGCTGGGGAAGTTACAAGGCGATCAGGTTGTCCCTTAGGGGGCTCACAGTCTTAATCCCCATTTTACAGATGAGGTAATTGAGGCACAGAGAAGTGAAGTGACTTGCCCAAAGTCACACAGCTGACAATTGGCAGAGCCGGGATTTGAACCCATGACCTCTGACTCCAAAGCCCGGGCTCTTTCCACTGAGCCAGGCTGCTTCTTGTATCTACCCCAGTGCTTAGAACCGTGCCTGACACCACAGTAAATGCTTAACATATACCACGGTTATTATTATGGTGCTCGGATTTAGAGATAGGGAGAGCAAGTATCTTACCCGTATTTTTCAGACGGAGAAACTGAGGTGCAGAGAGGTTAGTACCTTGCTAGGGCAGCGCTGGTGACTAGAACTCGGGTCTTCTGGTCCCTGCCCTTTCCGGTAGGCCTCGACTGCTGCTCCAGCTGAAAGGGGGGAAAGGTTCTGGCTAAGAAAGCCGGCAACTGGAGATCCTTTTCCCAGTCCTCCTTACTCCAGTTAAAAGAAAAAATAATCTCCTTCCCAGATTCAGATAGACAAGGTCTGGCTTTCTTTCTTCAAGTGCCTCACTGCCTGCGAACCCTGTCCCGCCCCGCTTCCTTCCATTGTTGTCTGTCTCCCCCTTCTAGACTGCGAGCCCGTTGTTGGGCAGGGACCGTCTCTATATGCTGCCGACTTGGACTTCCCAAGCGCTTAGTACGGTGCTCTGCACACAGTAAGCGCTCAATAAATACGATTGAATGAATGAATGAATCTCCATCCAGGCCGGACGGGCAGAGTTTCCCCGGCAGGAAGGAAACGGGTTTGAGGGCAGGGGACCCGGGTGGGCTGAGCCCAGTGTGGGCAGGGATTGTCTCTCTTTATTGCTCAGTTGGGCTTTCATTCATTCATTCATTCAATCGTATTTATTGAGCACTTACTGTGTGCAGAGCACTGTACTAAGCACTTGGAAAGTACAAGTCGGCCACAAATAGAAACGGTCCTGACCCAACAATGGGCTCACAGTCTAAAACGGGGAGACAGACAACAAAACAAAACATGTAGACAGGTGTCAAAATAGTCAGAACAATTAGAAATAAAGGTCACACAGCACACACCTGGCGGAGCTTGCATTAGAATCAATCAATCAATCGCATTTAATGAGCGCTTACTGTGTGCAGAGCACTGTACTAAGCGCTTGGGAAGTACAAGTTGGCAACATATAGAGACAGTCCCTACCCAACAGTGGGCTCACAGTCTAAAAGGGGGAGACAGAGAACAAAACCAAACATACTAACAAAATAAATAAATAGAATAGATATGTACAAGTAAAATAATATATAAATAAATAGAGTAATAAATATGTACAAACATATATACATATATACAGGGGCTGTGGGGAAGGGAAGGAGGTAAGATGGAGGGGGATGGAGAGGGGGACGAGGGGGAGAGGAAGGGAGCGGCTCAGTCTGGGAAGGCCTCCTGGAAGAGGTGAGGCCTCCTGGAGGAGAAGAACCCATGTCCTTCTGACTCCTAGGCCCAAGCTCTGTCCACTAAGCCACACTGCTTCTCCAAGCGTTTAGTACAGTGCTCTGCACACAGTAATTGCTCGATTGACTGTGAGCCCACTGTTGGGTAGGGACTGTATCTATATGTTGCCAACTTGTACTTCCCAAGCGCTTAGTACAGTGCTCTGCACACAGTAAGCGCTTAATAAATACGATTGATTGATTGATAAATATGTCTGACTGACTGACTGACTGACTGACTGACTGACTGACAGGAGCCCGGCGCGCAAAGGCCTCTGGGAGCTGCGCGCGCCGAGGAAGGGGCTCGAGACCAGCAGCGGGGCGGTGGCAGGAGGCGGCCGCCAGTGGGAGTCCGCGAGCGGTCCGTGCTCTTGGGGGCGTGGCCTTGGGCGTCGCCTTGGCAACGGGGGCGTGGCCTGAGGGCAGCGCGTCAAATGATGTCATGTGAGCGCGGGAAAGGCTCCGCGGCGGTTAGCGGGCCCATTCATTCATTCATTCATTCATTCATTCATTCAATCAATCAATCAATCAATCAATCAATCGTATTTATTGAGCGCTTACTGTGTGCAGAGCACTGTACTAAGCGCTTGGGAAGTACAAGCTGGCAACATATAGAGACAGTCCCTACCCAACAGTGGGCTCATCAATCAATCGTACTTATTCCTTCATTCAATCGTATTTATTGAGCGCTTACTGTGTGCAGAGCACTGTACTAAGCGCTTGGGAAGTCCAAGCTGGCAACATAGAGAGACGGTCCCTACCCAACAGTGGGCTCACGGTCTAGAAGGGGGAGACAGGCCAAGTGTGGGAGAGCGTGTAGCGCAGTGTGTGTGTCACCATACCCCTGGGACTCTCCTGTATGTGTGTGAGTGTGTGTGTGTGTGTTTGTGAGGTGACACCGTAAGGGTGAGGTGGTGATTTTTACGTGTGTGACGTCTGCGACCGTTTGCCCCGGTGGGCTATGGGAGTGTCAGGCCCAGTGGATCAGGAGGGTGGAGGTGTTTGTCGGTGGGGTGAGTGTGACCGTGTGTGAGGGGTGTGTGTTTTTATATAATAATAATAGTAATAATAATGGTGGCATTTGTTAAGTGCTTACTATGCGCGAAGCACTGCTCAAAGCGCTGGGGGGTTACAATCATAATAATAATGATGGCCTGTCCCGCCATCGACCCCCGGCCCACGTCATCCCCCGGGCCTGGAATGCCCCCAATCCCCCTGCCCATCCGCCAAGCTCGCTCTCTTCCTCCCTTCAAGGCCCTGCTGAGAGCTCACCTCCTCCAGGAGGCCTTCCCAGACTGAGCCCCTTCCTTCCTCTCCCCCTCGTCCCCCTCTCCATCCCCCCCATCTTACCTCCTTCCCTTCCCCACAGCACCTGTATATATGTATATATGGTTGTACATATTTATTACTCTATTTATTTATTTATTTATTTATTTATTTATTTTACTTGTACATTTCTATCCTATTTATTTTATTTTGTTGGTATGTTTGGTTCTGTTCTCTGTCTCCCCCTTTTAGACTGTGAGCCCACTGTTGGGTAGGGACTGTCTCTATGTGTTGCCAATTTGTACTTCCCAAGCGCTTAGTACAGTGCTCTGCACATAGTAAGCACTCAATAAATACGATTGATTGATTGATGGCATTTATTAAGCGCTTACCATGTGCGAAGCACTGTTCTAAGCACTGGGGGGATACAATAATATTAATAATGATGGCATTTGTTAAAAGCTTACTATGTGTGAAGCACTGTTCTAAGCGCTGGGGGATACAATAATAATAATAATGATGGCATTTGTTAAAAGCTTACTATGTGTGAAGCACTGTTCTAAGAGCTGGGGGGGATACGAGGTGATCAGGTTGTCCCACATGGGGCTCACAGTCTTCATCCCCATTTTACAGATGAGGGAACCGAGGCCCAGAGAAGTGAAGTGACTTGCCCAAGGTCACACAGCAGACATGTGGCAGAGCCAGGATTAGAACCCATGACTTCCGACTCCCAAGCCCGTGCTCTTTCCGCTGAGCCATGCTGATATATAATGTCATTTATTAAGCGCTGTGTGCAAAGCGTTGTTCTAAGTGCTGGGGAGGGATACAAGGTGATCAGGTTGTCCCACGGGGGGCTCACAGTCTTCCTCCCCATTTTACAGATGAGGTAACTGAGGCTCAGAGAAGTTAAGTGCCTTGCCCAAAGTCACACAGCTGACAAGTGGTGGAGCTGGGATTAGAACCCATGACCTCTGACTCCCAAGCCTGGTCTTCATGGTCTTTCCACTGAGCCACACTACTTCTCTCTATTATGTATGCGGAGGGTGTGTTTGTTCATTTAATAGTAATAATAATAGTGGTATTTGTTAGGTGCTTACTATGTGCCAGGCAATGTGTGATGTGTGTTGTCTGCCTCCCCCTTTTAGACTGTGAGCCCATTGTTGGGTAGGGAACATCTCTATATGTTGCCAACTTGGACTTCCCAAGCGCTTAGTACAGTGTGCTGCACACAGTAAGTGCTCAATAAATACGATTAAATGAATGAATGAATGTGTGCTTAGGTATGGGGAGGGTGTGTTTGTCCATTTAATAATTAATAATAAGAATAATAATAATAATAATATTGCATGGCTCAGTGGAAAGAGCCCGGGCTGGGGAGTCAGAGGTTGTGGGTTCAAATCCCGGCTCTGCCACTTGTCAGCTGAGTGACTTTGGGCAAGTCACTTCACTTCTCTGGGCCTCAGATACCTCATCTGCAAAATGGGGATGAAGACTATGAGCACCATGTCCCCATGGGGGACAAACCTGATCATCTTGTAACCTCCCCAGCGCTTAGAACAGTGCTTGGCACGTAGTAAGTGCTTAACAAATGCCATTATTATTATTAATAATAATGATAATAGTAATAATGGTATTTGTTAAGCGCTTACTATGTGCCAGGCAATGTTCATTTGTGAGTGGTGTGTGTGTGTGTGTGTGTTTAGGTTGTGAGTGGTGAGTGTGTGTGTGTGTGTTTAGGTTTTGAGTGGTGAGTGTGTGTGTGTGCTTAGTTAGGCGGAGGGTGTGTTTGTCCATTTAATAATGATAATAACGGCATTTGCTAGGTGCTTACTATGCGCCAGGCAACGTCCATTTGTGAGTGGTGTGTGTGTGTGTGTGTGTGATGTGTGCTTGGGTGTGTTTGTCCATTTAACCATAATCATGATGGTATTTGTTCGGTGCTTACTATGTTCCAGGCAACGTCCATTTGCGAGTGGTGTGTGGTGTGTGTGAGATGTGTGCGGAGGGTGTGTTTGTCCATTTAATCATAATCATGATGGTATTTGTTAGGTGCTTACTACGTTCCAGGCAACGTCCATGTGTGAGTGGTGTGTGGGAGTGTGCGGACGGTGTGTTTGCCGTCGACCCCCGGCCCACGTCCTCCCCCTGGCCCGGAGTGCCCTCCCTCCGCACCATGCTAGCTCCCTTCCTCCCTTCAAAGCCCTACTGAGAGCTCACCTCCTCCAGGAGGCCTTCCCAGACTGAGCCCCCTCCTTCCTCTCCCCCTCCCCCCAGCCCCTGTATATATGTTTGTACAGATTGATTACTCTATTTATTTATTACTCTATTTTACTTGTACATATTTACTATTCTATTTATTTTATTTTGTTAATATGTTTTGTTTTGTTGTCCGTCTCACCCTTCTAGACTGTGAGCCCGCTGTTGGGTAGGGACCGTCTCTATCTGTTGCCAACTTGGACTTCCCAAGCGCTTAGTCCAGTGCTCTGCACACAGTAAGCGCTCAATAAATACGATCGAATGAATGAACCCCGGCTCCGCCAATTGTCAGCTGTGTGACTTTGGGCAAGTCACTTAACTTCTCTGTACTTCAGTTCCCTCATCTGTAAAATGGGGTTTAAGACTGTGAGCCCTCCGAGGGACAACCTGATCACCTTGTAACCTCCCCAGCGCTTAGAACAGTGCTTAAAAAATGCCATCATTATTATTATTACTATGCGTGGCTCAGTGGAAAGAGCCTGAGCTGGGGAGTCAGAGGTCATGGGTTCAAATCCCGGGTCTGCCACTTGTCAGCTGTGTGACTTTGGGCAAGTCACTTCACTTCTCTGAGCCTCAGTTCCCTCATCTGTAAAATGGGGATTAAGACTGTGAGCCCCACGTGGGACAACCTGATCCCCTTGTAACCTCCCCAGCGCTTAGAACAGTGCTTTGCACATAGTAAGCGCTTGACAAATGCCATTATTATTATTATTATGTTCCAGGCAATGTCCATTTGTGAGTGGTGTGTGTGCAGCCGTCGGTCGGTCATTCATTCATTCATTCCATCGTATTTATTGAACGCTTACTGCGTGCAGAGCACTGGACTAAGCACTTGGGAAGTACAAGTTGGCAACATTTTTTTTTTTCATTTAATCGTATTTATTGAGCGCTTACAGTCTAGAAGGGGGAGACGGACAACAAAACAAAACATATTAACAAGATAAAATAAATAGAATAAATATGTACAAATAAAATAAATAAATGGAGTAATAAATGCGTACAAACATATGTACATATATAAAGGTGCTGTGGGGAGGGGAAGGATACCACTATTATGATTATTCTCATTCATTCATTCAATCGTATTTATTGAGCGCTTACTGTGTGCAGCGCACTGTACTAAGCGCTTGGGAAGTCCAAGTGGGCAACATCTAGAGACGGTCCCTACCCAACAAAGGGCTCACAGTCTAGAAGGGGGAGACAGACAACACACATCATACATTGCCTGGCACATAGTAAGCACCTAACAAACACCATTACTATTATCACTATTAAATGGACAAACACACCCTCAGCATACATAATATATAGTTGGCAACCCCAGGTCCCCTTCCTCCCCTCCTCCATCCCCCTCACCTTACCTCCCTCCCTTCCCCACAGCACCTGTATATATGTATATATGTTTGTACATATTTATTACTCTATTTATTTATTTTACTTGTACATGTTTATTCTATTTATTTTATTTTGTTAATATGTTTTGTTTTGTTGTCTGTCTCCCCCTCCTAGACTGTGAGCCCGCTGTTGGTTAGAGCCCATCTCTATATGTTGCCAACTTGGACTTCCCAAGCGCTTAGTCCAGTGCTCTGCACACAGGAAGTGCTCAATAAATACGATGGAATGCAAATGCCTGGCACATAGTAAGCACCTAACAAACACCATTATTATTATCACTATTAAATGGACAAACACACCCTCCGCATACATAATATATAGTTGGCAACCCTAGGCCCCCGCCTTACCTTCCTCCCTTCCCCACAGCACCTGTATATATGTATATATGTTTGTACGTATTTATTACTCTATTTATTTTACTTGGACATATTTATTCTATTTTGTTAATATGTTTTGTTTTGTTGTCTGTCTCCCCCTCCTAGACTCTGAGCACGCTGTTGGGCAGGGCCCGTCTCTAGATGCTGCCAACTTGGACTTCCCTAGCGCTTAGTCCAGTGCTCTGCATATAGTAAGCGCTCAATAAATACGATGAAATGAAAATGCCTGGCACATAGTAAGCACCGGACAAACACCATTATTATTATCACTATTAAATGGACAAACACAACCTCCGCATACATAATATATAGTTGGCAACCCCAGGCCCTCTCAACCCCCCTCCTGCCTTACCTCCCTCCCTTCCCCACAGCACCTGTATAGATGTATATATGTTTGTACGTATTTATTACTCTATTTATTTTACTTGGACATATTTATTTTATTTTGTTAGTATGTTTGGTTTTGTTCTCTGTCTCCCCCTTTTAGACTGTGAGCCCACTGTTGGGTAGGGACTGTCTCTATATGTTGCCAATTTGTACTTCCCAAGCACAGTAAGCGCTCAATAAATACGATTGATGATGATGATGATGATAAAGACAGTCCCTACCCAACAGTGGGCTCACAGTCTAGAAGACTGTGACAAATGCACCCTCCACACTGTACTAAGCGCTTGGGAAGTCCAAGTTGGCAACATATAGAGACAGTCTCTACCCAACAGTGGTCTCACAGTTCCGCACTGTACTAAGCGCTTGGGAAGTCCAAGTTGGCAACATCTAGGGCCAGTCCCTACCCAACAGTGGGCTCACAGTCTAGAAGACTGTGACAAACGCACCCTCTGCACTGTACCAAGCGCTTGGGAAGTCCAAGTTGGCAACATCTAGAGCCAGTCCCTACCCAACAGTGGGCCTGCAGTCTAGAAGACCGTGACCAACGCACCCTCCGCCTACATCCGCCTACATCAATCAATCAATCTTATTCATTGAGCGCTTCCTATGTGCAGAGCACTGGACTAAGCGCTTGGGAAGTCCAAGTTGGCACCATACAGAGCCAGTCCCTACCCAACAGCGGGCCCGCAGTCTATTAGACAGAAGATCTAGAAGATCAGGGACAACCTGACCACCTTGTAAAATGGGGATGAAGCCTGTGAGCCCCCCGTGGGCCAACCTGATCACCTTGTAACCTCCTCGGCACTTAGAACTGTGCTCTGCACCTAGCAAGCGCTTAATAAATGCCATCATTATCAGAAGACTGTGCCTTTTAGATCTAGAAGATCAGGGACAACCTGACCACCCTGTAAAATGGGGATGAAGCCTGTGAGCCCTCCGTGGGCCAACCTGATCACCTTGTAACCTCCTCAGCGCTTAGAACGGTGCTCTGCACCTAGCAAGCGCTTAATAAATGCCATCATTATTAGAAGACTGTGACTTTTAGATCTAGAAGATCAGGGACAACCTGACCGCCTTGTAAAATGGGGATGAAGCCTGTGAGCCCTCCGTGGGCCAACCTGATCACCTTGTAACCTCCTCGGCGCTTAGAACGGTGCTTTGCACCTAGCAAGCGCTTAATAAATGCCATCATTATTAGAAGACCGTGAGCCCACTGTCGGGTAGGGACTGTCTCTATATGTTGCCAATTTGTACTGCCCAAGCGCTTAGTCCACTGCTCTGCACATAGTAAGCGCTCAATAAATATGATTGATTGATTGATTTTAGCCTGTGAGCCCACAGTTGGGTAGGGACTGTCTCTATACGTTGCCAATTTGTACTTCCCAAGCGCTTAGTCCAGTGCTCTGCACATAGTAAGCGCTCAACAAATAGGATCGATGATGATAATGGGTAGTTGTCAAGGGTTCCCGGGCCCGGGTTGGGGGGGGGGGGGGTCCGTGTGGGCCCCGCCTCTGGTCCCGTGGGCCCGGTGGGGCCCGGTGGCAGGGGCAGCCATGGCGAGGGTGCGGGTCCTCGGTTCCCTGCCGTTGGTCGGTGGCGTCCCCTTGTTCCCCGGCTGCCCGTGATTGGTCTCCCTTTGCTCCCTGACCCCTCCTCTCCTCCTCCTCCTCCTCCTCCTCCTCCTCCTCCCGTCCCCTCCCTTGTCCCCTCCCCTCCCGGGCCTGCGGCGGCCTCTTCCTGCTCCGGACCCGCCGAGACCCCTAACCGGGCCGGTGGGGCCGGGACCCTCCTCCTCCCTCTCCTCCTCCTTCTTCTCCTCCTTCTCCTTCTCCTCCTTCTCCTCCTTCTCCTTCTCCTCCTCCTCCTCCTCCGGCCCCTCGGACGATGAGGCGTCGGTCGCGGCTGCTGCTGTGCTTCGCGGTGCTGTGGGCGCTGGGCATCGCCTACTACGTGTACTCGGGGGGCAGCGCCGCCCTGGCCGGAGCCGGGGCCTCGGGGGCAGGCAGCGGCGCCGGCAGGAAGGTCAGTCCCCACCCCAAACCCTCCCCAAACCCTCCCTTCCAATCAATCAATCGTATTCCCCCCCCCCCTTTTAGACCGGGAGCCCACTGTTGGGTAGGGACTGTCTCTATGTGTTGCCAATTTGTACTTCCCAAGCGCTTAGTACAGTGCCCTGCACACAGTAAGCGCTCAATAAATACGATTGATGATGATGATGTTGGGTAGGGACTGTCTCCATATGTTGCCAATTTGTACTTCCCAAGCGCTTAGTACAGTGCTCTGCACACAGTAAGCGCTCAATAAATACGATCGATGATGATGATGTTGGGTAGGGACTGTCTCCATATGTTGCCAACTTGGACTTCCCAAGCGCTTAGTCCAGTGCCCTGCACACAGTAAGCGCTCAATAAATACGATTGATGATGATGATTTATTGAGCGCTTACTATGTGCAAAGCACCGTTCTAAGCGCTGGGGAGGTTCCAAGGTGATCCGCTTACTATGTGCAAAGCACCGTTCCAAGCGCCGGGGAGGTTCCAAGGCGACCAGGTTGTCCCACGGGGGGCTCACAGTCTCCATCCCCATTTTCCAGATGAGGTCACTGAGGCCCAGAGAAGCGAAGTGACTTGCCCGAAGTCACCCAGCTGACAATTGGCGGAGCCGGGGTTTGAACCCATGACCTCCGACTCCAAAGCCCGGGCTCCTCTCCACAGAGCCACGCTGCTTCTCTAATTAATCAGTCGTATTTATTGAGCGCTTTCTGTGTGCAGAGCACTGGGCTAAGCGCTGGGGAAGTACAAGTTGGCGACATATAGACTGGCAGCCCGCTGTTGGGTAGGGACCGTCTCTAGATGCTGCCAACTTGGACTTCCCAAGCGCCTAGTCCAGTGCTCTGCACACAGTAAGCGCTCAATAAATACGATGGAATTAATGAATGACTGTGAGCCCGCTGTTGGGTAGGGACCGGCTTTATATGTTGCCAACTTGGACTTCCCAAGCGCCTAGTACAGTGCTGTGCACACAGTAAGTGCTCAATAAATACGATTGAATGAATGAATGACTGTGAGCCCACTGTTGGGTAGGGACTGCCTCTATATGTTGCCAACTTGGACTTCCCAAGCGCTTAGTACAGTGCTCTGCACATAGTAAGCACTCAATAAATACGATTGATGATGATGACTGCCTCTATATGTTGCCAACTTGGGCTTCCCAAGCGCTCTGCACACAGGAAGCGCTTAATAAATATGATTGAATGAATGATAATAATAATAATAATTGCATTTATTAAGCTCTTACTATGTGCAGAGCACCGTTCTAAGCACTGGGGAGGTTACAAGGTGATCAGGTTGTCCCACCGGGGTGGGGTGGGGGGTGGCTCGCAGCCTTAATCCCCATTTTCCAGATGAGGGAACTGAGGCCCAAAGAAGTGAAGTCACACAGCTGACAATTGGTGGAGCCGGGATTTGAACCCGTGACCTCTGACTCCAAAGCCCGGGCTCTTTCCACTGAGCCAAGCTGCTTCTCCGATGCCACCCTCCCCTGCCTCCTCCCTCGGAGCCTGCCTTTTCTTCCCTAGCAACCCCTTTCCCTCTTCCCCATCCATCGCCCTTCTAGACTGTGAGCCCGCTGTTGGATAGGGACCGTCCCTATATGTTGCCAACTTGGACTTCCCAAGCGCTTAGTACAGTGCTCTGAACACAGGAAGCGCTCAGTAAATACGGTTGAATGAATGAATGAATCGCCCCCCCCCTTCCATCCCCCACTCCCGTTCCATCCCCCCCATTGTTCCCGGACGTTCCCTAGTTCCCTTTATCTCCACTTCTTGTCCACCACCCCCCTTGCCATTTTTCTGGGTTTTTTCCCCCCTGCTTCTCTCCCCTTCCCCCTTTTCTTCCTTTCCCTTAGTCTCCCCCCCCACCACCACCCCTGTGACTTTGAAACCGATCCGAAAGGTGACTTCCCCCACTCCCCGGTTCTGGGGTCGGGGGTTGCCGGAGATCTGTTTGACTTGCTCCCCTGCCCCCTCCACCTTTTAGTAATAATAATAATGTTGGCACTTATTAAGCACTTACTATCTGCAAAGCACTGTTCTAAGCACCGGGGAGGTTACTAGGTGATCAGGTTGTCCCACGGGGGGGCTCACAGTCTTCATCCCCATTTTGCAGATGGGGTAACTGAGGCGCAGAGAAGTGAAGCGACTTGCCCAAAGTCACACAGCTGACAATTGGCGGAGCCGGGATTTGAACCCATGACCTCTGACTCCAAAGCCCGGGCTCTTTCCACTGAGCCACGCTGCTTTCCTCATCCTACAGCCCCCTGGGCAACCCCTCTTCCCAAAGCGGCTACGGAATGTCTGCCCGATGGTCTCTCCTCTCCAAACCCCTTACAGTTTGGCCAATGATCTAAAGGGGAGACGTGTGGTGCGCTGTCCCTCTTTTTCGGAAAAGCACCTTCCAGGAGAGGAACTACTTAATTAGACCCCTCTTCCCCTTCCTGCTTATTCACCTGCACAGAAGGCCTAAAAGGGTACCGTTGGCTCAGGGGGCTGTGAGCCTAGTTGCCCCTCTCCTGGCTTTTCTTAGCAAATAACTGTTGAGTACCGGGTGGCCAGCCGGTCCTGCAGACAAAAAAGGGGCTTTGGAAAGGAGGAGGTCCTGCCTTGGTTTTCTCCGGAGGCTGGCGTCACTCCTTGTTCTAAATTAGACAACTGCGGGGAGCCTTCCCTGAGCCCTTCGTGAAGTTTGGGGCTGGGATGCCGGCGCGGGGGGCGAGAACGGGCAGGGGTTGCCAGGTTTGCCATGCCAAGCGTGGAACAGACCGAGGAGGTGGGCCGACTTTCTCCCACGCTGAGATTCTTTCAGCTGCTGGACTGTTGGGGTAAAGTCCCCCTGTGGTCATCTCCTCCCACAGGAGCAGCCCCGGTTTTCTGGCACAGTCGAGCCTGCAGTTGCTGCTTCTCAGAGTCGAGGTTGACCACCCAGCCCGTAGCCCTGTTCCCTGCGGCTGGGCCGGAAAAACCTTCGCTCTCGGGGACTGGCGCGCTCTCCCTTGGCTCTTTCCTGAAGCTCAAATCCCCAACACCTCACTCTTCCTGGTTCCTGTCAGTTCTCTGAGGGCTATTGAAAAGTGGGGCGGGGGGCCGGGGGGGGCGACTTTCAGTTTTTCCAGCATCACTCCCTCTCCCCCGTGAGGTTTTTGATGTGTTTTAGAAAGCCCAAGCTGGGGCATTATGAGTATCGATTGACCGGAAACCAGGAAAGATTTTCTGCCCGGCCACAGAATCAATCAATCAATTGTATTTATTGAGCGCTTCCTCTGTGCTGTGCTAAACGCTTGGGAGAGTAGAATGTAACAATATTACAGAGGTGGAAGACACATTCCCTGCCCACAACGAGCTTACATTCTAGAGGGGGAGATAGGTAGTAATATAAATAAATAAGTTACAGATATGTACGTAAGTGCTGAGGGACTGTGGAAAGGGTAACTAACGCAGAAGGGAGTGGAGAAGAGGAAATGAGGATTTAAGTCAGGGGAGGCCTCTTGGATAAGATGGGCCTTCAATAAGGCTTTGAAGGTGGAGAGAATAATTGGCCATCAGACATGAAGAGGGAGGCCGTTCTGGGCCAGATGCAAGACCTGGGCGAGAGTTCGGAGGCGAGAGAGACGAGGTCAAGGTACAGTAAGTAGGTTGGCATTAGATGATAATAAGAATAGTGATGGAATTTATTAAGCACTTACTATGTGCAAAGCACTGTTTTAAGCGCTGGATCAAAGTGTGTGGGCAGGGTTGTAGTAGGAGAGCGGCGAGGTGAGGTAAGAGGGGGTAAGGGGATTGAGGGCTTTAAAGCCAAAGTTAAGGAGCTTCTGTTGGATGCAGAGGTGGATGGGCAACCCATCTGGGGAGTGGGGAAACGTGGACTGAACGTTTTTGTAGAAAATGATCCGGGCAGCAGAGTGAAAGTATGGACTGAAGTGGGGAGAGACAGGAGGCAGAGAGATCACCAAGGAGTCCAGTACAGTAAAACCAAGGGCTTAGTACAGTGCTGTGCACACAGTAAGCGCTCAATAAAGACGATTGAATGAAGTGGGGAGGATAGGATAAGTGCGTGGATTAACACGGTAGCAGTTTGGATGGAGAGGAAAGGCCAGATTTTAGCGATGTTGTCAAGATCGAACCGACAGGATTCAGTGATAATATTTGAATATGTGGGTTGAATGAGAGACGTGAGTCTGACGATACCACCAGGGTTTTGGGCTTGTGAGATGAGAAGGTTGGTGGTGCTGTCTACAGTGATGGGAAAATCACGGGAGGACAGGGTGTGGGCAGGAAGATGAGGAGTTCTGTTTTGGACCTAATCTTCCCGGGGATTTGATTTCTGTTCCCATAGACATTTGGCAGGGTGGGGCTCCATCAGTGGCCTGGGAAACGGAGAAGCCTCAGGAGAGTAGAATTGGTAGGGTGTGGGGAGGTCTCCTGGGCTGGTGGGCCATCCTGGGGCCGTCATGGTGGTCATCATAAAACCTGGAGTCGCCCTTTCCCTAATTCGGAAGCCAGATGCCATTCGGCGTTGGATCCATTGCCAGAGATCCTGGCCAACTTGTGTGGTTCCGCACACGAATTCCCCTCAGGTGTCGGGCCCCATCAGAAACCAGCAGGGCTAATTCAAGAACCAACAGGTTTCAGCTGCAACTTCCTCCTTTCTGAGTTTGTCTCCCCGGGGGTTGGCTGGCTGTCTGGCCAGCCAGCCGGCTCTTTTGGAATTGAAGCAGGCCAAGTGTCCCACTCTCCCTCCATGCGTGTGGCCTGGCGGGTCTCGGTGCTCCGCTTGATGTGTCGTGTCTTTTGTTAATTGGCCGGTACAGCTGGCCTTGGAGGCTGATTTTGCCTCTGCTTCATGAGCATCTGCCTGCAGCTGCGCTCCCATCGTTCCCATCCACTGCCGCCTTCGGTCGTCTCGTCGTCGCCGTCGTTGTTGTGCTGCATAGTTAGGTTGGATTGAAGAGCTTTTACTCCTTCCTGAAAACACCACTGGGAAGAACAGGAATGCAGGCAGGGAGGAATGCAGGCAGGCAGACAGCCCGTGCTCTCAGCCTTTGTGTCCTTAGGCCCTGAGGGTCAGGAGACTCTTTCTAATGGCGGAGAGCACATTGCATGGGTCTCTGTAGCAGGTCAGAAAGCCCAGGAAGGGGTGGGGGGCACTGGAGTAAGGAGGCACAGTTAGGCCCTAGCTTAGTCCGTCTGGGTGGGGGTCCGGGGAAGGATTTCTCCATCATCTTCCCGGGGCAGTGCTCACAGTTCTGTGCCGCAGTTGGAAGAGACTCTGAAAAGGCCCAGCCTCAAAGTCTGGGGCCCCCTGGTAGCCTGGGGAGGGGAGCAGGGAGGAGGCAGACACAAGGGGGGCCGGAAAAGAACCATCATCCTTGGATTGGAGATTCTCATCCTCTACTTTCTGTCAACAAACCATAAAATTGAATCCCACCCCCCAGAATGGTGTAGCGAATGATTGTCTGTAGAAGGAGAGGCGTGTAATAAGCGATGGCTTTGGAAGTCCGAGGTAAAAGACACGTTCTTCAAGGGTGTGGTCAGCCGCCCAGCGGGCACTGGGGGGGCAAACCTTGGAAGAGACCCAGAGCCCCCTCCGGGCATTCAGACGTCGGTGTTGGGGGGCTGCGAGGGGGTCCGTTTATCCATCCATCCGTCCCACCTCGGGCAGGCCGAGGGGCACGCCCCGGTTTCGGCCGACGGCCTAGGCCGGTGAGCTTTTGGAAGGGGAGAGCTGGACTTCGGCATCCGAAACCGTCCGTCCTCCAGACTCTCTTGTATTTCTGCTGCTTCAGCGAACCAGTTTCAGCTTGTCACTGTGTGCGCTGCCTGCTAAACAATTTGCCGCCGCAGAACCGTACTCTCCTCCTCCTCTGGGTACTCGTTGGCAAGCCAGGAGCTCGGATTGCAGACTTAATCAACCGAGCGCCAGTAGTTGTTGCAAACCGCAACAGGCCTTTCTCCGCAAGACGGGGTTCAGCGGGCCTAGGTGGAGGGAGTTTTGTGAGTGTGCACCTAAGTGTCCTTGTGCAGGTGTGCACACACGTGTGGGAACCCGCACAAAGGTGCACAAACACGAGTATCGGTGTGTCCTTGCACTGAATTAATTTAAAATGACGTTGCGTTTACAGTTAGATTCATTTGCATTACACGCCGTTCTCTACTCGTATTGCTTTTTTTAACCCCCCCCCCCCCAAAATAGGGGGGTTGATGGTTGGCCCTTACACCTGTAATGGCGTGAAGTGTTTGGGCAGCCCTGTGGCAGCATTGTCGGTGCTGCCGGGGGAGAGCTGGGGCCTGCTGAGAGGGCAGTAGCAGCAGAGTCCAGCGGGGGCTAGTTGACGCAGAAACCCAGGAATTCCGTTTGCAAAGACAGCTCTGTGCTTCCGTCAGGCCTTTCCCGTGGCTCGCTCCCCGAGCAGCTCTCTCCAGGAATCACCTCGGCACAGGTACAGGATGGTGCGGCCAGCGAGAGTCCCGAGAAGCTGGAGCGAAGTGAACGGGCCCCTGAGAAGCCGAGCCACCGTGCTTAGGTTAGAGCCCGGGCCAGCCGAGCCCCGGCCCGACCTTTTGGGGTATAGCTGTCAAGGAGGGCAGCTTGTTCAGAAGGGAGGTGGGAATTAGATGGTGAAAGACAGGCAGAGCTTTCTGCGGGCTTCTTGGATTTGTACTGCTCTTCCTGGGCTTCCCGGGGACCGATGGCAGCGGGCTGGGCCAGCTTCCCCTCTCCTCAGTCGATCCGTCGATGGCATGAATTGAGTGCTCACTGCGTGCAGAGCACTGAATTAGGCGCTTGGGAAAGTACAATACACCAGAGTTGGTAGATGTGATCCCTGCCCACAAGGAGCTTCTGGCCTCCAGAAGGAGGCTGACGTTAAAATCAGTTCCCACGAGACGAAATGGTAGAGTGTAAGGCTGTGGAGCAAAGGACTGTAGGGCTGGGGCGAAGAGCGGGGTATCCCTTGGCCCCAGACAATCAGTGGGAGCCGCGGAGGAGGTGTGCCTACCAATCAATCAATCGTATTTATTGAGTGCTTACTGTGTGCAGAGCACTGTACTAAGCGCTTGGGAAGTACAAGTTGGCAACATATAGAGACAGTCCCTACCCAACAGTGGGCTCACTCCTCTCCCCGGAGGCGGAGGCTGGTGGGCTCCTGGACGGGCTGGCCGGTTCCTTCGGCACTGCCCACAAGGCTCCCCATTCTCTCAGGGCCCGGTCAGCCGTGCTTCGGGCACGGATCTCCAGCTCTGGGTTTTGGGACAAATCAAGAGAATGGTAGTCCCACAGTTTCTGAGACGTTTCTGTTCTTAGAATCGAAAACATCTGACATCCATAACGGTCTCCGGAACGGGAGAGAGGGTGGAGGTGTGTCTCACTGTGGCCATCGTGGACAGGCCTCGCTGGTTCTCTCGGCAAATGGGGTCGTCACCCTCCTCACCGGAGTTTGGGTGGAGAGACAGCACGGCCTAGGGGAAAGAGCTTGGGCTTGAGAGTCAGAGCACCTGGATTCTGGTCATTGCTCCGTCTCCGGACTGCTGCGTGACCTCGGGGGAGTCACTTTGCTTCTCTGGCCTCATGGCCCTCATCTGTAAAATGGGAATGAAGTAGTGTTCTCCTTCCCTTTTAGACTGTAGGCCCCACGTGGGTCTGATCCGATTTTCCTCGGCGCATCTACCCCAGTGTTTAGCACCGTGCTTGGTATGTAACAAGCAGGGAATAATGATGTTGATGACGGTATGTATTATTGAATGCCTACTGGGCAAAGAGCTGCTGGATTCTAGACTGTAAATTCGTTCTGGTCGGGGAACATAGCTAATACTCTTGTAAGGTACTCTCCCAAACGCGCAGTTACAGTACTCTGCACAAAGTTAAGGCTCAGTAAATACCATTGATTGATTGATTGGGCTGGGTGTTCATTACAGAGAGTGGTGGATGGGGCTCTTGAAACCCTGTTGATTTTTCTCTCCGGACCCGCATTGCAGGGGCTTCAACCCACCCCCCCTCGGATTGACAGAACAGGCTGCACATTTCCCCCTCCCAGAAATTGCTGGCAGGCGATGGGGCAGGGGGGCAGGCGGGCATGGGGAATGATGGGCTCGTCCAAAGTTGGAGCGGGAGGCGGCTGGCGACGGGGCAGTGCCTCTCCGCCTGCCTGCCGGAGCTTCTCCTCCTCCACGCCCCGTCGCCCGCACCCCGGGACCCCAGACAGAGCAGCCCCACTCACCAGGGGCAGGGGAGGGGCAAGAGAGATGGGCGGCTTATCCAGAGACCTTCCACACAGGCAGGGCAGCTGCAGCACCTCCCGGGGGGACCGCGCCCGGGCCCGCGCTTCTCACACTGTGGGCTCAGATCACAGACGGGGTCGGCCTTGCTTCTGGCAGGAAGTGGTCCTCAGATGATTTCCGCCAGACTTGGTTCATCCCCAGGCCCGGCCCTTTCTGGCCGGCGAGGGGTCCGAGGGGACGAGATGGGGCCAGATGTGGCTGTGGGATGCAGTCACACCCAGCTCGGGGACAGGGTCTAATCTGAATGACCGACCGGCTGGGACGTAGCCATTGCTCCACTTCCTCCCCGCCGGCCCCGTGGCCCCGTTTGAGCCGCAGCTCGACCCTGGGGGCTTGGAGGGCAGCCCGGGCTTGGCCTAGACCCACAGTCCGGTCCTGGTCCCCAGTTGAGGAGGTTTTGGGTCAGGCTCGTGGCAAGATTGGGATTATTGCCAAACAGCTTCCGCTCTGCCCGTCCCTTCGGGTAGCTACCTCCACCACCGCTGGCGTTGTGGTCAATCCGCTCCCTCTTGGCTGGGGTTCCCCTCTCGTGGATCTGTTTGTTTGCTCTCTGATGAGAGCCTAGCTCTAGGCACAGAGGAGGCCCAACCCCGAAAGGTGGCTGTCATTTCTTTTTCCCCTCACGTTCTCTGGCTGGCCCCTGACTCAAGGCCCAACCCGAGAAGTGGCTGCCGTTTCTAATTTGATCATCCCTTGTTTTTCCCTCGTGCTCTCTGGCTGGCCCCTGGCTCCAGACCCCAGGCCCTCGTGGCATTTTCTGGCCCTGCTCCTCTGCCTCTCCCTTTCTTGTGGCGCTTAGTGTAATGCTGTACATTTTTACCAAATGCGCTCATGCGTTTCTGGCCCGAACCTCTCTTCATCTTACCCGGATGGACGGGGTTGGGCCCGCCGGCCGGGGAAGCCCCAGAGACCGAGGTTTGAAGCTTGCCGATGACAGCTGCTCGTTCCCCGTGACCCGGCCCTAGACCGAGCATGCTCCCGCCCTCGTCAAGCCCCTCTGCAGGGTACAAACCGGGGGCCTATGAGGAGGATGGGGTCCCAGCAAGCTTCCCTTCCTCTCCTCAGGGCCCTCCCCCTGCCCTCCCACCCCCCGGGGCGGATGCAGCCATCCTGGCCTAAGTGAAGGACAGAAGAGGGGAGACCGGGGAGAGGCCGGGAGACTGGAGAGAGGCCCCGCTGGGTGGGGGTGGCAGGTTGGTGGGGGTGAAAGTGGAGAGGAAGTACAAGAGTAACTTGCACTTCCCAAGCGCTTAGTACAGTGCTCTGCACACAGTAAGCGCTCAATAAATACGATTGATGATGATGAGGAAGGGGGCGGCTGCGCTCTGGAAAATGGTGTCTGCGGAGGAGGAACCAAGGGTGGATGGACAGACGGATGGACGGAAGGACGGCCTGGCCGGTTCTAGAGGGTGAATGACAGGGAGGAGGAGGAGGAGGAGGAGGCTGAGCTGGGCTTGAGGACCCAGGAGGCTGGCAGTGGTGCGTCATCGACATTACAGTGGGCTTCCTGGATGTCGATCTGGAAGCTATTAAGAATGAAATCCTTTAGTGTTAGAGAAGTCACAGCCCTGCTTTCGAGGGGTCAGCTTGCTCCTCCCTCCTCTGTCTGGGCTCTCTTCCACCCTGGCGACAGCTTCTTCCCCTCTCCGCAAAACACTGTGCTGCCTGGGGTAAAGAGGAGCTGCCTTTCAACTTGACCTTTCCAGAATCAGTGGACTCTTCACCCTCCTCACCCCCCTCCCCTTCCCCTATCATTCTCATCAATGGTGTCATTTATTGAGCTCCTGCCGTGTGGACAGAGCACCGTACTTGGCACCAACCGAGGGCAGCGTGCCGTCTTCCCTGAGAATTGGGTAGATTATACCGGCAGCAGAAGACGCGGTTGATACCCTACTCCCTCACGATCATCCCAGCCCACTTGGTGGCCACTTCCATCTCCCACTTACCAACCTTGGTCTTTGTGATACAGCCCCTCACTTTCTTTTTTCCTGCTAGCTCTTCCTCTGCCTCCCTCTCTCTAATTATGGGTGCCCCTGGAGGCCATGTTATGAGTCCCCTTGTCTTTGCAATCTACACTCATTTCCTGGGTAATTTAGCTGCTCTGTCGGTGTCAGACTAATTGTAATAATGACAATTGTACTTGTTAAGTGCTTACTATGTGTCAAACACTGTTCTGAGCCCTGGGGAAAATACGGGATAATCAGGTCAGATGGAAAGAGCCTGGGCTTGGGGGCCAGAGGTCATGGGTTCTAATCCCGGCTCCTCCACATCAATCAATCAATCGTATTGAGCGCTTACTGTGTGCAGAGCACTGTACTAAGCGCTTGGGAAGTACAAGTTGGCAACATATAGAGACAGTCCCTACCCAACAGTGGGCTCACAGTCTAAAAGGGGGAGACAGAGAACAAAACCAAACATACTAACAAAATAAAATAAATAGAATAGATATGTACAAGTAAAGTAGAGTAATAAATATGTACAAACATATATACAAGTCTGCTGTGTGACTTTGGGCAAGTCACTTAACTTTTCTGGGCCTCGGGTACCTCATCTGTAAAATGGGGATTAAGACTGTGAGCCCCAACTGAGGCAACCTGATCACCTTGTATCCCCTCCAGCGCTTAGAACAGTGCTTCGCACATAGTAAGCGCTTAACAAATGCCATCATTATTAGTATACGGTCCCCAGTCCCTCACAGCGTTCACAGTCTAAGTAGGGAGAACAGGTATTGAATCCCCATTTTATAGATGAGGTAACCGAGGCACAGAGAAGTGAAGAGACGTACCCAAGGTGACACAGCGGGCGAGTGGCAGAGCCGGGATTAGAACCTAGATCCTCTGACTCTCGGGCCGGGGCTTTTTCCACTAGACTCTGCTGCTCCTCTAAACTTCCTCCTGCCTTTACCTCTCTCCCCTTGAACCCCTTCCTAATCTGTAATCACCTCCTCCCTCCCTTTCAGCCCCTCATTCATTTGGGGCTCCCTACCCCAAACTGGCCTAGGATGTGGGCACTTATAGCTACAGCACTTAGGTATGTACATAGCCGTGATTTGTCTATTTCTGTTAATATCCGTCTCCCCCTCTAGACTGTAAGCTCCTCTTGGGCAGGGAGTGGGTCTTCCAATCCTGTTGTATTGTACTCCCCCAAGCAATGAGTACAGTCCTCTGCACATAGCAAGCACTTAACAAATAGCATTGTTAGATTGTGCAGCTGCCAACCCTTCTAATACCAATTATGGTACTTTTTAAATGCTTACTACGTGCCAAGGACTGTTCTAAGCGCTGGACCCTCCCTGCCCGGAAAACTCGAGAAGGTTCACATCTCCTCGGAAATAATTTTGGAAAATGGAGGAAACCCATCAACCAGGCAGGGGTTTCTGTTTATTTTAAAACTTGGCAGTGGGGACTTGTGGCGGCTGAAGCCAAGGGCACCGGGCAACCCTCTTGCCGGTGGCACCCAGGGGTGGTCCAGGTGGCCGCCCTGGCCCATTTACCCCCATGAACGGAAGGACGGCGGGAAGAACCAGACCAGCCCTGAGCCGATGGGCCCAGGAGAGTGTGGTTGTGGGGAGCTGGGGGGCCTCCCGCCTGCTTCCCTTCCAACTATCCAGTTCAGCACCATCGGCACCGTACACAGTTTGTCGGAAATTCCGTTGTGGTCCGGGTTCTTCCCCCCTCGGTTCTGAAGCCATGGGCTGCCAAGACACAGAATCTTCCTCCGCTGTGGAAAAAAGTCTCCAGTCACCCCAGTTCTTCCGCCAGGCTTTAGGCGAGATGGCTCTTGGCTGGCTAATTCACCGCTACCTGAATGGGCAACTGACATTTCGGTATCTGGGGCTGCTACTGTTTCTTAGCTACAGTGGACCGGGTGAGGCCCTCGAAAGGTTTTAATTAGAAAATGTGCCTTTCTCTCATCAGTTCACTGTCTGACTTCCTATTGAAGTCTTGGGCCCAGGGCAGCTGAAAGGCAACATGGTCATTGTGGCAAACGGGACAAAGCCCCCCTCCCACCAAGATGGGAGTCAGTTGTGGCTTTGCAAGTGTTATATGCCGGTCCTCTGATCCCGCTAATTAACGTAACAGACCACCAGGTGTTCAGATTGAAGAAGAACCGTCCTTGCCCAGAGGACCTGACGTCAGGACTTGAGGTCCTGGAAGAAGAAAGAAAAATCTTTGCTCCCTGTTGCATTTTCTCTCTCCGGTTTTTCTCTGCTTGGTTCCGTCACCCACTCCTTTATTAAAACCACTCCTGCCCACAGGAGGACCCCCGCCGCTGTCCCCCTCCCATCCTTGGGGAGACTGGGACCCCTCGTTTGTGTGCCTGGCCCCTGCCCACGGCTGTCCAGGGGCAGCCTGGGCCATTGCGTCATTAGAACAGGGGCCTCCCTCCCGCCTGGTCCTCGGTGTGCCCAGGCTGGGGCCGGCGCCGTGCCAATGTCAAGGGATGGACAGAGCTGGCCTGGCGCCATGCAGGAACTGTGTTTTCTGGTTCTGGCAAGTGGCCGGAGAGGGCTGGGGGCTGGGCTGCAGGGGGCTGGGGCATCGCGTGCCTTGTTCTGGCCCAGAACCTGCTGCCTTGGGTGCCTGTTCATTAATCCGCCCCCTCCCCCTGGGCTCTGTGCCCTCTGTGCCCTCAGAGCTTCTCCCTGAAATAGGCCACGGAGGCCTCTCCGGGCTCTGGAGGCTGCTGGTCTCCTCTGTCCTCACCTATCTAGCTTGGCGACTCTGCCTCTCCCCATCCCTCTCTTCCCTTCACCCAGGGGCACCTCTGCCCTCCACCTGGGTGGCCCCAGAACCGGCCGGTTCCAAGTCGAGCCACGTCTTCGGATGTGCCGTGGCCCCAGGGAGAGCTGGGGGCCAGACGGCGAGAGCCCGAGGGGAGCCCTCCGACTCCCTGCCCCTTCCCTTCTGTGGGCCACCCTTGGCTCCCTCACATCTGGTTCTCACCAGCCGGGCCACCGGGCTCGACTCGAGGGCGTGCTTGCTGTGTTTTCCCAGAAGGGTTCCTCCACCTCCCTGGGCCTCCTTTGCTCTGCTGTGACCTCGCTGTCCCCAGAGGGTCGAGGAGGAGTCATGGAGATGGGCGCCAAATCGAACCCCCCTTACCCTGTCGGGGGGGAGCTCTCTCACTGGCACCCCACTGAAGGACTACCTTTCGAAAGGCAGAGGCGGCCATCGTCTGAGCCTTGTGGGCTTCCAGCTCAGCCGGGTAGACCAAGAGCACATCTTTGACATTAAAAGACTTTTGGATCCGCTCCCAAACTGCTAAGTTAAAGGCTGTAACTATCAGGCAAACAGTAAAAATGAGAACGGGTGGACATTTGAGTCCGTACGTTTCCGGCTGATATGTTTGCTTCCTGCCCCACGGCGATGAGATTATATGAGGCGGAGTCCAGCATACTGGGAGTTCTCTGGGACTCAGTGTTTCATTTGGATGCTTCCTCGGCAAGGAGCTGCCCGGGTGAAACGCGGTAGTACAAAGTGAACTGGCTTGTGAGTGGGAGAACTCGGGGCCTGGTTGGAGAGTCAAATCACAAAGTGAGAGATGTTTGTCGAGTAGCTGGGGGCCGAGGACGGGAGTGGCTGGTTCTCTTTGCTTCCCAGTAGCCACCCACCCCGGGGCCTACTTGAACATTAGTATCATTTTTTCACAACTGAGAGCTCACCTCCTCCAGGAGGCCTTCCCAGACTGAGCCCCCTTTTTCCTCTCCTCCTCCCCATCCCCCCGCCCTACCTCTTTCTCCTCCCCACAGCACTTGTATATATTTGTACAGATTTATTACTCTATTTATTTTACTTGCACATATTTACTATTCTATTTATTTTGTTAATGATGTGCATATAGCTTTAATTCTATTTGTTCTGACGATTTTGACACCCGTCTACGCGTTTTGTTTTGTCATCCGTCTCCCCCTTCTAGACTGTGAGCCCAATGTTGGTTAGGGACCGTCTCTGTATGTTGTCGACTTGTACTTCCCAAGCTCTTAGTACAGTGCTCTATACACAGTAAGCACTCAATAAATACGATTGAATGAATGAATGAATTATGATCATTGTGACAGCCACTGTTCTGGTTTTAGGCACTTACTCTGGGCCAAACATTGTGCTGAGCCCTGGGACAGATGGAACAGAATGAGATGGGGCTCAGTCCCTGTCTCACTTGGAGCTCCCCCTCTCCATCCCCCCCATCTTACCTCCTTCTCTTCCCCACAGCACCTGTATATATGTATATATGTTTGTACATATTTATTACTCTATTTTACTTGTACATATCTATTCTATTTATTTTATTTTGTTAATATGTTTGGTTTTGTTCTCTGTCTCCCCCTTCTAGACTGTGAGCCCACTGTTGGGTAGGGATTGTCTCTATATGTTGCCAACTTGTACTTCCCAAGCGCTTAGTACAGTGCTCTGCACACAGTAAGTGCTCAATAAATATGATTGATTGATTGATTGGTCTGAGAAGGAGGGCTTGTGAGGGGGGCTGTTGTCCCCATTTTACAGATGAGGAGACTAATGACTTTCCCCCAGGGTGCCAGTGCTGGGTGGTGGGGGTGGAGCTGAACCCAGAGCCCCGGTCTCCCAGCTCCCTGCCCCTCACTCTGGCCACCAGCCGCATTCATTCATTCAATCATATCTATTGAGCGCTTACTGTGTGCAGAGCACTGTACTAAGCGCTTGGGAAGTACAAGTTGGCAACATATAGAGATGGTCCCTACCCAACAATGGGTTCACAGTCTAGAAGGGGGAGACAGACAGCAAGACAAAACATGTGGACAGGGGTCAAGTCATCAGAATAAATAGAAGTAAAGCTAGGTGCACATCATTAACACAATAAATAGAACAGTAAATATGTACAAGTAAAATAAATAGAGTAATAAAACTGTACAAACATATATACAGGTGCTGTGGGGAGGGGAAGGAGGTAGGGCGGGGGGGATGGGGAGGGGGAGAGGAAAGAGGGGGCTCAGTCTGGGAAGGCCTCCTGGAGGAGGTGAGCTCTCAGTAGGGCTTTGAAGGGAGGAAGAGAGCTATCTTGGCGGATGTGCGGAGGGAGGGCATTCCAGGGGAGATGGGGAGGAGGAGAGGAAAAAGGGGGTTCAGTCTGGGAAGGCCTCATTCCTGTTTGCATGGCCTCGCAAACAGTCTGCCAAGAGAGGGAATCAGAAAAAGCGCAACCCAGGGCTAGAAAGGCAGTCAGATAGTAAGGACGGGAGGGCGGAGGGCCGCGGAGGACTGTCGACCTCTTGGCTGCTGGGGTGGGGGGGTGGGATGCCCCCGGGGGGGCTTCTGCACCCTAGATAGAGGCAGGAAGGACCGAGTGTGGGGAAGGGAGAGGATCCTTTTAGTCCTGTCTTACTAACCTAAGTCCAAGTTGATTGGTGCCAAAAAAAAAAAAACAAACCCACTCTTCCCCCAGGTGGGAAGAATGAAAGGCCTGAAGTGAGGGAGGAGGCTTTGCCCCACTGCGTAATTAGCGCCAAGGCTTGCCAAGACTCAGCCCTGGCACCTGGAGCTGAGTGGGTGGTCCACAGCCCAGCGCCCAGGGTCAGGCGGTTAACGTCCTGGTGCCCCAGGCCGGGCAGTCCAGAGCCTGGCACCTGCAGTCCAGAGCCTGGCACCTGGGGCTTTGCGGTTCCCAGGTGGCGGGCAGAACTCCAAAGCCAGACCCATTCTGCCTGGTGACATGGTGCTAGAGCGAATCCCGGTCCTCTGGCATCTACCAGGAACAGCATTCGGCAAAGCAGAAACAAGTCCCTGGCCTACTCTTCTGTTTTCACGGGCCTCTGGGCTCCAGATGGCCTTTTCCCAGCCGGGCTTTGTGCTCATCATTGATCTTTGCCAATGACGATTGGTTGTGTCCATCGATCTTTGTCAGTGACGATTGGTTGTGTCCATCGATCCCTACGATTTAGAAATGGCTTCGGGGCAGATCCTTGCGTGAAGTCACAAGATAGTGTGTGAGTGCATGAACGCATGTGCACACACCTGTGTGTGTATGTGTTTGTGTGTGTTTTTGAGACCAGTTTTTGAGACCCCGAATTCAGCACTCAGAACCTGTTTTGAGATACACCCTCTTCCTGTGTATGGGAAAGCAGAATTAAGGTTCTGGGTATTTATGTGAGGGCTGAATTTGAAGAACTCAGCAGCAGCTCTAATCAGGTTAAGTACAGCTTTGTCCAGCTCAGTGAGCTGACTGAACCGTTCACTGAGAAGAACCCCCTTCCCTCCTCTCCGGGAAGCCTCTGGGCTCAGCCACGGGCTTGGGTGTGGGTGTCCACCAAGTTGCCTTCACCCGCGGTAGCAGGCCTGGGCCCGTTCTGTGGTCTTCTTCTTGAGACGGTGGGACACTTGCCATGGAAGAGCCAGGAGGAGACTCCAGCAGCACTAGACGTGCAGAAAAAACTAATAATTGATTGGTTGTCCCAGCCCCCAAGCAGTGGGCCCGGGCTGAGAATGTTGATGTGGGGCTAGTGAGGTGGCCCATGCCTTCTTAGGGTTTGAGAGTGCCTCTTCCGAAGGCTGGTTCCTCATTTGCCGGTCTGTTTTCTGGCCCTGGTTTGCTACCCCTGGGCGGCCCCTTCAGCCCAGCCAAGATTGCCCCCGGCATCGAGGGGCCCTTTTCCCTAGGAAACGGTTTTACAAAACTCCCAGCTTGGGGCTCCTACGGGAGGGTGACCGGCACAGAGAGAATCACCTCTCAAATGAGGGGACGATGCCCAGGCCCCTCCTGATTACAGGCCCCGCGTCGGGCCAAAATGATTCTGCCTCTGAGGCATCTCACCAGAGGGTCGAGTTTGGGTGGGTGACGTTGTCTGTCTGGCACCTGGGTGCCCTCAACACCCGACACTCGGCAGACTTGGCCCGCGGTGGCCCGAGCCTCTTGGCCAGAACCCAGCTCTCGTGCCCCTCTCGGCTTTTTCCTCACGTTTCTCAGGACGTCCTGTGGTGGTGGGCATGGCGGGTGTGGAGGGCATTCCAGGGAGAGTGGGCAGAGAGAAGCGTTCTGGAGGAGAATGACCCCGAAACCGTACTGCTCCCTGATTATTCCATCGAGACCATCTTATCAAGCCATGGGTTTTCACGTTCTCTCAGTGGCAGGGTCATGTCCGTTGTCCAAGGCAGCAGAGCTGGGTGGGATGTGTGGGCAGACCCCTTCCTGCTCTTGCCTCCTTGGGCTCCGTCGGGCCAATGCTTTTGGGGGTGGGGAGAGCCAACGGCCCGGAGCTTGCCCTTCTGCTGGAGCCGCTCTCTAGCCGGGGTCGGTTAAGCTGTAACAGCCCCCCTGGCCACCCTGGTTCCAGAATTTCTCAGAAATTGCCTTCTAGGAGGCTCTGAAAGCAGGAAGGCTTAAGGTCCAGCCGCCAGGGCGAGGGCAAGCGAGGCTGTGTGTCGAGAGCAAGGCACAGCATGGTGGTTGGCATGGGCATAGAGATGAATGCCAGCTGGTGGCGTGGACAGATAATAATAATAACGATGGTATTTATTAAGCACTTACTCGTGCAAAGCACCGTTCTAAGCGCTGGGGAGGTTACAAGGCGATCAGGTTGTCCCATGGGGGGCTCCCAGTCTTCATCCCCATTTTACAGATGAGGTCACCTAGGCACAGAGAAGTTAAGTGACTTGCCCGAAGTCACACAGCTGACAATTGGTGGAGCCAGGATTTGAACCCACGATCTCTGACTCCCAAGCCCGGGCTCGTTTCCACTAAGCCACACTGCTTTATCTAAGCCAAGCACCATGGTGGCCCGGGCGTCCTGCTCTCCGGCAGCCCGCTTCCCAGACGGGCCTCCTCACTGGACCGTTTCCCAACCCAGCCCTGTGTCATCAGCCGCCACATGTCTGAGCCCTAAAATAGAGGCTCGGCCTGGGTCGCTTCAGCCCCCCGGCGCCGAGGTGTGGAGGTGACAGCTGGGTGGCAGAGGGGAACCGCCGTCGGGAGAGCCAGGAGGCAGCTCTGAATGCCGCTTCCCGGGAGCGGGCGAGCCCTGTGACTCACTGGCAGGGAGCATCCCACGGGTCGGAGGGGGAGCCGGAAGCCCCAGGAGGCCCGAGAAGGTTCGGACAGATCCGTGGAGGAGCATCCGTGCTAAGTGAAGGTGGGGAGAGAAGGGGTGGAGAGGGGAGAGTCGAGGGGAAGGATGGGCCGGGCTGGTCACTGGGAGAGAGTCAGGGATGGAGAGGGGAGAGTCAGGGGGATCGATGGGCCATAACAGGCCACTGGGGGAATGTCGGGGGGGGTTGGATGATCCACCTCTAAACACAAGCGCGGGTACCCAGGACAACCTGCACCCTGTTCCTGTAAGCATCCTGGTGAGAGGCAGAGCCCCGGGCCGGCTGGACTCTTGTCCCACTGCTACTGACGGCGTTTTTGTCCATAGGTCCGGTGGGAAATTTTCGGCCGGGGACACAGAGGCTTTCTTGATGTGGGGAAGCAATTTAAAGTTGGGAAAAGCAGCGAGGGGGATTCTTTGAAAACCTGAAGCCTTTGGCTGTAATTTTCGAAGCTGACTCTGCAGGTCTCCCTCCCTCTTGGCCCATCTCCTTCTGCCCGGTTCTGCAGCAGTGTCGTGATGCTGCAAATGATGGGGCTCTCCACTCCTGCCAGGACAGCGTGGGCGAGGGTGCCTTCCGCTGCAGGACCAAGCAGGAGGAAAGGGTGGGCTGGGAGGGAGGAGGAGAGGGACTTTGTTTTATACTGGTTCTGGGAGGGCGTGCCTCTAACCCGGATCCATTGGCTCAATCCATCAATCATCCACTGGTATTTGTATTGAGCACTTAATGTTTGCAAAGCACAGTACTAAGCAGTTGGGAGAGCATACTATAAAAGAGTAGGTATAGGCAGTGTGGGCTAGTGGATAGAGCACGGGCCTGAGAATCAGAAGGATCTGTGTTCTAATGTCGGCTCTGCCACTTGTCTGCTGTGTGACCTCGGGCAGGTCACCTTACTTTTCGGTGCTTCGGTTACTTCATCTGTAAAATGGGGATTGAGACTGTGAGCCCCGTGTGAGACAGGGACTGTGTCAAACCCACTTTTCTTGTATCCACCCCAGTGCTTAGTACAGAGCCTGGCACATAGTGAGCGCTTAACAAATACCACTACCAAACAAATGACAAATACCATGTAACTCCCGCCTTATCAGGGAACCGAGTAGTTCCACTCTGGGACCGATCCTTTTCGCTCCCTCTCCCCACCCGCCTCTGTGCTACTTCTCCATTTCTTTCCCTCAGGGCGTGATGGAAGAGGACCCCCACCCAGAGCTGAGGAACCGTTCCCCCTGTAGTCTCGATCCACCCGTTGTGTTACCCACCCATTGTGTTACCGCCACAAAACAGGAGCCCCTGCTCTAAGATTTGCTGTCTTTTTTCTTATCCAGGAGGACTGGAATGAAATTGACCCAGTTAAAAAGAAAGACGCGCATGGCACCAACGGGGAAGACAAGGCACAGAGCGTGGAGACCCTCCCTCCGGGTACTGCAGCGAGCGTCGTGGGCCCTGGCCGGCCCTGACTTCTGGAGCGCTGTCAGGGGCTTTGCGGGACTTGGGGCAGGGGAGTGGTGAGGTTTGGGGGGCAGGCCGCGATCTGCCCCATGAGTTGGGAGCAGTGGGTGGCTCTGGCCAGGGGGCAGAGTTAGACTAGGTCCCATTACAGTGCCCAAGCAGTTTTGGCAGTCTTCACTGTGGCTTGGTCTCGGGGGCAAAGATCTCTTCTGGCCCCACCCTCAGTCCACACCACTCTCAGTCTGCCCCAGAATTATAGCACCGTTCCCTCTTGTCTCTGTGTTTTCCCAGGGTGCACCGGCGCAAGAACATGGACTCTATAGTTCCGTCACCCCTTCTTAAGCCCCGTGTGACATGACGATATGCAACTCAAAACTCTGTACTGAGGGAATTGCGGCTCCCTGGCTCCTAGCACAGTCCCCCCGAGCTAGAAAAACAGCTTCAAAAGCAAAATCCGGCCTGCGCCCAGATTAGTAGATTCCTCCCGATCCCGGGGGTGTTGGGGTTTTGGGGTGGGAATAGCAGTCCTGGGTGTTAATTAAGCTGCTTCCCTTGCTTGGGCCCTGGGGGGCACGAGGAGGCAAAAACCGGGCCCTGCATGTGCTGGGCTGGGATTGGGAAAGGTGCAGTGCCTAAACAGTGGCTTCTCAGCTGCTTTATTCTCAAGCATCCATCTGGCACCATCCAGTGGGTATTTGGAGCCTTGTTGTTGCGGCTGTTATGCTCACGAAGAGGGACCTGGTCTGCTGGAGGCCCTGAGTGTATTTCACATGGAGGGAGGCAGTGCGGCCCGGTGGAAAGAGCGCAGGGCTGGAGTCGAGAGACCTGGTTATTGGCCCCAGCTGGGCTCCCGGCATGTTGTGTGAGCTCAGGCAGTCTCTCCTGTGAGGGTGGAAGCTCCTTGTGGGCAGGGAACCTGCCCCCTCTGCCTTCCGTTCTTCCCAAGCACCTGGTACGGTGCACCTCATCAAGTGGGGGCTTGATGAAAAACTAAATCCTAAACATGTCTGGACTGGTGTTTCCTCCCTTGGAAAATGGGGAAAAGATCCCTGCTGGCTATCCCTCCCGCTTGGACCGGGAGCCCCGGGTGGGACAGGGACAGTGTCCCATCTGCTTCTCTTTCATCCACCACAGCGCTCGGTCCGGGTGGATGCCACTGACCGCTTGAGAGAATACCCAAGTCATAGGAGTGGTCCCTTTTACCCTCACCCTTCCCGCACTGAGCCATCTCTTGACCTTGGCTTTCTCCCCGCTGTGTCTTTTAGGGAAAGTCCGGTGGCAGGACTTCAACCAGGAAGCTTATGTTGGAGTAACGATGGTCCGATCGGGCCAGGATCCTTACGCCCGGAACAAATTCAACCAGGTGGAGAGTGACAAACTGCGCATGGACAGGGCCGTCCCAGACACGCGGCATGACCAGTGAGTCGGGGGGCCGGTGACCCAGAGGGCGGGTGTGCGAGGGCCCACGGCTCCTCCCTGCCTGACGGCGCCCCGTTGGAGGCAGAGGGCTGGCTGGCCGGCCGGCTGGGCCATGAGCCTGAGCCAGTGAGGATCTTCTTAAGGTAGCCACTGGGTAGGCCGTCTTGGAAGAGGAGGCCCCGAGGTGACCGCAAACACCCTGGTTGCTTTGGGGCTGGCCGCTCAGCACGCCCTCTCTGTCCTGTCCTGTCTCGGGGTAGGTGCCAGAGGAAGCAGTGGCGGGTAGACCTGCCGGCCACGAGTGTGGTGATCACGTTCCACAACGAGGCCCGGTCGGCGCTGCTGCGCACGGTGGCCAGGTAAGGCCGAGGGCCGGGCCCTGGGGACGGAAGGGCTCCTCGGGGCGGGCCCGGGGCCTGAGGGCGTTTGCCATCTGTCCCTGGTTTGTGCTTCCCCAGCGTCCTGAAGAAAAGCCCGCCCCACCTGGTCAAGGAGATCATCTTGGTGGACGACTACAGTAACGATCGTACGTGCCCACGTGGGGCACCGCGGGGTCTGGCCGGGGAAGGCTCTGAGCCCGCCGGCTACCGGGCCGTGCTCAATTGGGCGGGGAGGCCCGACCCCTGCCCCCCTAGGGGTTGGTGGTCCTGCGCAGCCCATCCAGTAGAGAGGGCCCCCGGGGGACTAGGAGGGAAGACCGAGGCCAGAAAGGGAGAAGCGAGCGGTTTCCGCTCTGATTGGCCCAAGCCCGCCCTCTGGGGCTCGGAGGGGGTTCCTGGGCCGGCGGGCACTCAGGTGCGTGCCCCTAATTCGGAGCATGAGCCCCCACGCTTCCCGGGTGTGCCGGGGTCTTCTCCTTGGAAACCCCACTTCCCTTTTCCTCTTGTCCCTTCCAGCGGAGGACGGAGCTCTCTTGGGGAAGATCGAGAAAGTGCGGGTTCTCCGGAACGACCGTCGGGAAGGTGGGTTTGCATCAGTCCCTTCCAGTGTCGGGTGGGAGAGGAGAGGACGGGGTGGTGCCCAGCTTGTGGCCAGGGGGGTGGTTTGGAAGTCACTCTTGAAGGAGGGCAGCCCTTGGGCTCCAATCCAGCTGCCCACCTGTCGTTCTTTGGGTAGGAGCGGGCTTCCAATCCAGGGAGGCGCGGGAAACCCGCCCGCAGACTCGGCTGCCCTTCTGACCTCCCCGGGCCTGCGTTTCTCCTTTCCTCCCCGAGACATCTCTGCCCAGGGAGTTTTGGGGCTAGATTTTGGAAGGAAAGTCAGATGATGAAGCGGTCAGGGTGGCACCAGGTGGAGGAAGGAAATGACCTGAGCAGAGGCCAGCGGCATCCCTGCTCCCTCTCATCCTGGGCACCTTTTCTGGCCGCCACCAGCGTCTTGCTACTGATTTCCTTTGGCGCCAGATGAGGTCTCTGCCACCCTCTCCTGGCAGCTGCCCCCCCACCGGGCGGGCAGCCGGCAGGGCGGCCTCGGTTCCCCGCGCCGTCCGGGAATCTCATCCTTCGATGTCGGATTCCCGCCCTGTTTGGAGAGTGCTTCTCTTTCAGCAGCAGCCTGTACTGAGAGCCTCCCGGGGACAGGGTGCCATCCTGGGCAGACCGCTGTGCATTAAACACTTAGGACCATGCAATAAAAATGGAAGACGCACGCCCTGCCCTCAAGGAGCTTTCAGGCAGACGGAGTTGGTGGGAACAAAGTGTAGAGTCTCTTTCTCTCTCTCTTCCCGCCGGCTTCACAGCCATTATATCACTGCGAATGAACGTGTGTTTTGGCACTTTACCACGCGGGATGATTGTGTTAAGGCAGCCGGTTTCTCAGCTGGGCTTTACAGCTGCTTTCCTCCTAAGGCCCACTTCCTCTTGCACTTCTGGTCGCTCCGGTCGGCAGCTCTGTCCCAAGACCCGCTGACCGTGGTGGCCCAGCATTAGGGCCCCCGGCAGGTCTCTTGGCCCTCCCAGGCTGACAGATTTGACGCGGGGTAGGGTTGACAGGGCACCGGAGGAAGGGTCTCCTGTGCGGGTGTGGGTGCCAGCCCGCCCCGCTTCTCTCATTCCTCTCGGCTGCTCTCCTCCACAGGTTTGATGCGTTCTCGGGTGAGGGGGGCAGATGCGGCTCAGGCCAGAGTCCTCACGTTCTTGGACAGTCACTGCGAATGCAACGAGCACTGGCTGGAGCCCCTCCTGGAGAGAGTAGCAGAGGTCAGTCTGGAGGCCGCGCGGCCGGTCGGGAGGGCGAGGGGGAACTAACTGTGAGCCCACCTGGCCGGGGATTTGCCCCAGCTTCTGGCTCGGCGCAGTCACTGCCAACTTGTACTTCCCAAGTGCTTAGTACAGTGCCCTGTACACAGTAAGCGCTCAATAAATACGATTGATTGATTGATTTAGTCAGTTGTGGGGTGGTCACTAATCCCTTCTTTCCTCTGGACTCAGCGGCGCAGGGGTCGGTCCATCCCGGATGGTGTGGTCAGACGGGTCAGGCCCAGTCGCTGGCCCACACTGCTACGATGGCTTAGGGTTGAGGCGGCTGGGAAAGCAGGAGTCTGTCCCTTTTTACAAACGAGGGCCCAGAGAGGTTGTGGCTAGCCCGAGTTGGGACCCGAACTCGGGGCTAGTGCCGCTCCAACCACCGCCTCTCTCCACCGGACCCCGCTGCTTTCCCATGGCACGGTGTTTGGTGAGCTGCCCCTCTGGGGGATTCTCCGGGAGTCAGATGGAGCGTGTGTGGGAAGAGGCGGTTATGTAGGATCGCCCCCTCTTTGTTCCACCCACATCAGCCAGTCCTTGTGTCTGGTGACTTGGCTTCAGCTTCCCCAATGGAATATTTTTTTTTTCCAGGACAGGACCCGTGTGGTGTCTCCTATCATTGACGTGATTAACATGGACAACTTCCAATATGTGGGAGCATCCGCTGACCTGAAAGGAGGTAGGTCCCCGGCCCTCACTGCCTCCCCTCTCTCCTTCTCGTCTTCCTCCCGGCCCCTCACTGCTGTTTTTCCCTCATTCCTTGTGTCCTGTTCCCACTGCCGTCAGTCAATACTCGCCAGTGGCAGAGGCCCCCCCCGGGGGGTGGGCGGGCGAGCAGGCAAGTGCCAGGGCACTGTCGAAGCTGTGGGTCAACGCGGTCCCGTCGGACCTGGGCGGCTCGGGCCACGGTGTTCTCCGAGGACCATTCTGTTGGACATACGAGGCCACGTGGGTGACTCCTGAAGTCCTGTGCCATGCCTCTCCTTCCCCAACTGCCCCATAGTGACGCAGCATGGACGCTTATCCGCAGATCCGTCCCCCTTGATAATGTTGAGATCGTCTCTGAGTGGAAGTGAGAGCTGTTCCTTGGGCTTCTGGGGTGGCAGGTGCTCATTCCCAAAGCCTCAGCCGAAGCCACTCCTTTCCTGGCTTCCTGCAGTGGCTGCTTCCAGCTGAAGTGGAAGTGCCTGGATGCCTTGGCAACCGACTTGCTCGCCTCCATTCTGCAGTTTCCATTTCCATCCCAACCCCCTCCACCCTCCTAAAGCCCCACCCGGGCCTCCGGCGAAGGGGGCGGCAGCAGGCTGCTGCAGACCATCAAATGATCTGACGTGGGTTTGTCGTCATCTGTTTCCTGTGTGTTGCAGGTTTTGATTGGAATTTGGTCTTCAAATGGGATTACATGACCCCGGAGCAGCGCCGCGCCCGGCAGGGCAATCCGGTGGCCCCCATAAAGTACGGTCTCGGGCCCCCACTGTCGAGGGGGCTGGGGGAGGTGCGGGAACCGTCGGGGAGGGACTGTGTCTGGGCCCCGATCCCGGCCTCGTAGGCTGTGGTGCTCTTGGATCGGTTTCCCGTTCTGGGGGGTGTTGGGCTTGTCCGCTTCCTGATGGAGTTGGGTCCGGGCCACACCCACTTCTGGGAGCCTTGTGGACCCCCAGCTGGGAGTCTTAGCAGAGACCCTCTCCCCTCCCCAGAATCCTGGCTCGAGAGGGCAGGGGTCCCTAAGCGACTCAGGCTGGGTAGCTCCGGGCGGAGACTTGAATGCGTCATGAGCTGATGCCCTGAGCCTTTCCCAGACAGGGCATTGGGATCGACAGGACCCGTGGGACCTCTCGGCCAGAGGGGAGAGCGGGCGGGTTATCCCTCCCCTGCCCCGTCTCTTCCTTCTTCTCTCCTTCCCCAACCCCGGTCCTTCTTCCTTCTCCCCCTCCACCTGTTCTGCCATTTCCCTCCCTGCTTCTCTGCTACTCAGAGCAGCTCAGTCTGCGGTGGCCCAGGCCCACTTGTCCAGTGGAGGGGGAGGAGCCAGGGGGAAGGGCGGAATGGGCCCACCTAGGGCTTGGGCGCTGACACCCTGGGAATCATCGCGGGGCACCGATGACGCCCAGAAATGGTCCTCAGTCATCCCGACCCGGGACCGGGGCCGAGAGCCTTCTCTGAAAAACGGGCCACAGCCCGGTCTGTCTCAATGTCTCCAGAAAGCGATTGGGTTCTGACGGCACTGGCCCGCCCCCATCCTCACCCCATCCCGTCTTCCTCCCCTTTAGGACCCCAATGATCGCCGGCGGGCTGTTTGTGATGGACAAGACGTACTTTGAGGAACTGGGGAAATACGACATGATGATGGACGTGTGGGGTGGAGAAAACCTAGGTAGGGGCCTTCCGCGCAGCCCACCTCACCTGAAAGCGCGCTCGACCCCCGGGAGCCTGAAGTGGCCGGAACGAAGCCCGGCTGGGCTGGGCCGGGTGTGGGAAGGGAAGTTGTCCTTAGGCGGCAGTCCACACCCGGCAGCAGCTCTCAGTCCTGAGCCCCCAGAGGCGCTCGCCACAGGGTGGGGAGAATCTCTAGAAGAGTCCCCCCGGGGACTCCTCATCTTCCACTGGGCTCGGCCAGGGCCGGCGACAGCCGGGGCAATTCAGCCTCGATGCGTCCCCTGCAGACCCGCCCATGGCTGGCCACCGGATGAGCCTGAGGGTTCTCCGTAACCAACCCGGGCACCCGGCTCTGGCCGGGAGCGGCCTCCGGCTACATCGGGGTAGCACCATCTCTCCCCTCCGGCGCCGGGTCTGAGCCACCCCATCTCCGTTCCAAAACTGTGCTTGGATGGGGAGACCGTGTCACACACCCGGACCGGGCCACGCTCTGCCACTCACTCCATCACACCCGATGCCCACCCACCTGCCCATTCTCGGCCGGGGATGTCAGGGGGTGAAACGTGAGGCCATTTTTGGGGCGCGTTTAACTGCGCCGTGATCGACCGCTCGGTAGGTGGCCGATAGTAGGTTGGTGGGGCCTGCGTTTTGGTGGGGAGCTTACATGGCTCTGGGTTCGAGGTGATGATGGAAGAGAGGTCCTGTCCGGCCTGGGGAAGAGCAAAGCCCAGTCTCTGGGTGTGGTCCTACCCCAGCCGTCCCCCCGTGTGGCTTGTTGACCTGGACAGAGGGTCCGGTTGGACACTGCTTGGTGTTTGGCCCCAGAGCAGCAGCACAGCCAGACGGCTTTCAGATCCGTCCCACCCCGACCATCTCCTCTGCCTCCTCCTTCCCTTCCTTCACTCCCTCCTCGCCCCTCTGACTGGTGAGCCCAGGGCCGCTCTGGCAGGAAGAAATGAGAGCCTGGAGTAGAGGGCCCAGCGGTGTGCCCCCGTGATGCCGATGGGACGCCCTGGCCCGGCCTGGCCAGCGAGGGCTGATGCGCTGAGCCCCTTCCATCTCCCGTTGCAGAGATCTCCTTTCGGGTGTGGCAGTGCGGTGGGAGTCTCGAGATCGTCCCCTGCAGCCGTGTGGGCCACGTCTTCCGCAAGCAGCACCCTTACACCTTCCCCGGGGGCAGTGGCACCGTGTTTGCCAGGTAGGTCAGTCCCCGCGCTGAGCACCCCCCCCACGGGGGGACCACCTCCCCCCATTCTGGGGCATCTGAGAGGATCGGTAGAGTGTTGCCAAAGGGTCTGCATTTTAATCTTCAGTTTCATTCCCGGTTTCGCTAGTCTGGTGTCCCCGGGGGCGGGAGGGCTTCCGTCATCAGCGTGGTAGAGTTGGAGTTCCCGGGGCCTGCTCCGATAGGGAGGCCATGCCATCAGTTCCGTCAGGAAACTTGGGAGCAGGGTGGTGGGAAGGGGCTTTCGGTGGCCTCTGTCCGCTGCCCACCCTGACCCGAGTGGCCCCATGCTCCCAGCCCCTGACGCACCTCCAGACATCTTTGGGGGACCATTTGACTGTCCAGCCCAGCCACCAGGCTAGGGAGGACTAAGCAACAAGCCCTTCAGAAATACTCGATCGAAGCTTCCCTTTCCATACTGCCAGTCACTTTGGCATCCACGGAGGCGAGTTAGTCTGCCAACTAATTGGTCATGTTTCCCCTAGTACCTGTGGTGTAAAGAGCACTCTGCTGGGCACCTAGTTATGGTGTGCAGAGAGCCTGAATGTGATGTAGGTTGGGGGTCTTACCGTATGGTGAGGGTGGGACAGCGGGGTCTGGGAGAAGCAGTTGCTGGAACTGGGCGGAGAGCCTGGCTCAGGGGACAGGGCGGTCACTTTGGATTGTTCCAGAAACACGCGCAGAGCCGCGGAGGTGTGGATGGACGAGTACAAAAATTTCTACTACGCGGCCGTGCCATCTGCCAGGAACGTCCCCTACGGCAAGTGAGTGAATCCGGCCCCCGCCCCACCTTCCGGCTCCCACTCATCCAACCTCTGCAGCCAGACCTACCGAAACGACCCCCGGGGCCCGGGAACTGTGCAGGAGGGAGGCAGGCTGGGAACTCGCTGCTCCATAGGGCCGGATGGGCACGGTCGGGCACCCTGCAGGACACCCCCTCTGAGATTGGGGTGACTCCCGGGGCCCTTTGGAGGGTGGGTACTGGTCCCCGGCCACCCCCCTGCCCCATCCGCGGTGCGCACCCCCGCCGGGGGGCCGGGTGATGATGGCTTCCCTCTCCCCACGTTCTCCCACTCCGATCTCTCCCGCCACCCCAGCATTCAGAGCCGCCTGGAGCTGAGGAAGAGACTTAGCTGCAAACCCTTCAAATGGTACCTGGAAAATGTCTACCCCGAACTGAGGTGCGGCCCTGGGCCCCGGGCCGGTGCGGGGGGTGGGAGGGCCCCGGTGCCAGCCCAGGTGGGTCTGAGTGCGGGATCCCCATTGGACCGGTACGGAAGAGGAGGCCCAGAGGGGCTCCATCGCTTGTCGGGAGTCACCCGGCAGGCCGAGGTCAGAGGTGGGACCAGAAGTCAGGTCTCCCGACTCACAGCCCCATGTGCGTGCTCTTCCCAGGCCCAGCTGCTGCCACCCCACCCGTGTGTGGCAGGAGCAGGGGGTGGGCCGGGCCAGGCCGAGGCCCCGGGAGGGCGGGGAGTTGGGGAACGGAGGGGACAGAGTTCAGCCGGGGATCCCCGGAATCGGCTTCCAGGGTCCCAGACCACCAGGACATCGCGTTCGGGGCCTTGCAGCAGGGCACCAACTGCCTGGACACACTAGGCCACTTTGCTGACGGCGTGGTGGGTGTGTACGAGTGCCACAACGCGGGCGGAAACCAGGTACGGCCGGCGGCCGGGCACTGGGCCGAGGAGGGCGGGACAGCCCTCTCCGCTTGGCTGGGTCCGTTGCGGGGTGAGGGTGGAAAGTGGGACAAGAGGGTGGGCAATGGGGACTTCTCTGCCCCAAGCATTTCTGGGAGGCCCCTAGGGTCCCCGTCCGGGAAGGACAGGCAGCGGTCAGTGCTCTGCCCGGGGCGGGCGCCCGGGTGGAGCCGGCGTGGGTTGGAGCAGGGGAGCGAAGGCCCTGGAGGGAAGGCCGGGTCCGCCCACGTGCTTTCTCCGCCCGGCCTCTGATGTGGCTCGTCTTCCAGGAGTGGGCCTTGACGAAGGACCGGTCAGTCAAGCACATGGACCTGTGCCTCACCGTGGTGGAGCGAACGCCCGGCGCTCTCGTGAAGCTGCAGGGCTGCAGGGAGAACGACAGCCGGCAGGCAAGGCCCGGGCAGGGGGTGGCCCAGGGGTGAGGGGTGCGGGACAGGCTGGGGGCAGGCACGGCACCGGTGGGAGGCTCCCCCATTGAGTCACTCCAGCCGGGGAGGCCGAGGGGCAGGGGCAGGACAAAGGAGGAGTACATTTTGCCCTGAATGAAATCCGGGTTAAAGGAGAGATCACTCTTGGAGACGTGTGATGTGTCCCCGGGGTGAGCCCCCGGCTGGCCGGCCTGGTTGGTGTTTCAAACGCCAGGTTGCCCCCGGCCGATACAGCAGAGAGAGGGAAGAGAGGCGGGGGCGCAGAAAGGAAGGGAGATTCTTTCCAATAACACGTCTGACAACTCTAAGACGACCCCTAACCGTGGTGCTCCGAGCAAAAGGGTTATCCTGGGATATGCTGGGAGCCGGGAGAGTCCAAATAATAGTAATAATCATAAAACCGTGGTATTTGCTTACTGTGCACTGGGATGGATACAGTCCCCAGGGATCAATTTCCAATTGATGAAACTGACTGAGGCCCAGAGAGGTGAACTGACTTGCCCAAGGTGACATAGCGGGCCAGGAGTGGGTCTGGAACCTGGGTCTCCTGACTGCCGGCCCCGGGCTCCTTCCGTGGGGCCGGGCCGCCTCCCCCGAGGAACAAGGTGACCACAGGAGTCGGTACCCCCCAGCCTGGTTCTGGGGGTGGGCTGTGGGCCCCTCTACCCTTTGCGGGGTTTGGCCTCATCTGGGGCCACCCGCCTAGGCAGGGGCGGCCCCTTATCTGGGTCGTGGTATCACCGGAGTGATTCCCGGTGGCCGAGTTCTGTGTTTTGGGCCCCACGGCGCTAACGACGAGGGATGGCGGCCCACCCGGGTCGGGGATCGGGGCTGAACAACCTGGGTGAAGCGGGCAGCTTCCGGCTCAGCCCTCCGGGCCAAGGAGCCCAGATTGGGCCGCGGGGCTTGGCGGGCAGAGCCCAGGCTGAGAGTCGGGAGGTCCCGCTTGGCGGCCTTGGGGCTAGTCACTGATCCTCTCTGGGCCTTGGAGTCCTCGGTGTCGCACGGCGGATGGGGCAGTTCCCTGACGCCCTCCCAGCTCCCAGGGTGGCCGAGGGAAGCTACCGAGGCCCCGTGCGTTTTCCGGGCCCGACCTCGGAGGCTGCCCAGCCGCTGGCATGCGGGCTGTGTGTGACCAAAACCCTCTCTGTGTCGTCCATGTGTCCGTCCCCTGTCCCTCTCTGTGTGTCCGTGTTCGTGCAGAAATGGGAGCAGATTGAGGGCAACTCGAAGCTGCGCTACGTGGGCAGTAACCTGTGCCTGGACAGCCGCAACGCGCGGAGCGGGGGCCTGGGTGTCGAGGTGTGTGGCCCAGCCCTGTCCCAGCAGTGGAAATTCACGCTCAACCTGCAGCCCTAGGCCTCGGCCCCAGCCCCTCCCGCCCCCCCGGATGGACGCCCTCCGTCTGCTCCCGACTTCCGGACGGCGCCCGGCGGCCCGGGAACGCTGCCGCTGCCTCCGTCTCCCGGCCGCTGGCTCCGTGCCGGGGACTCCTCCCGACCTGCCGAGACCCACCTTCGGCAGGTGGAGTCGGGAGGCAGTGGGGTGGGAGGGGGCAGCGACGGCGCCGGAGGCTGCCCAGAGTCTCCCCTTCCCCACCTTGGACTCACCGGTGACGGTTTCTACGAACAGAAGGGCCACGCTAAACCGCGCAACGGGGACCGTGTACGGCCGCTCAGACGCCAAGCCTCCTCGGGCCTCCCGGGGCCCGTGGACAGAGCACGACCACTGCCCGGGCTGCTACGGGACGGAGGGGCAGGGACGGTGCTGGGGGCCGGACCCCCTCCAGGGTACCGTCCGCTCTGCCGAGGTCCGGCCCCTTCCCGCCCATCCCAGCGGGGAGCACTGCGCGCGGGGCCGGACCCTAAGCCCGCTCCCGCTGCCAAGCCCCGGATCGATCCCCCAGTCCAGCGGCGGGGCTCTCTACCTTTCTGTTTCCTTCTGCGTCCCAGTGCCCACTCCCCGGACACTGCCGGCCTCCGCTGGGGACAGAGGAAGGAGGTGGGGTGGGGCAGGGCCGGACCCCGGCCGGGGGAAGCCTTCCACTTCCGTGGACCAAGTCACAGGATCAGCCCGGCCTGGACCAGAGCGAGGGCACCGGGGCCCCTGACTCGGCCCCACCCCCAATCTTGTGTGGCTTCTTCCATGGGTTGGTTGGTTTTTCCTAAAGAAACTCAAGGACGGAGAATCAGACCAGCAAATGATGTTTCCCGGGACGGGATGGGGAATGGAGGGGGTCTCTGTTTGGAAAGTGAGAGTGGCCTAGTTGGGCGCGTGCGTGCGTGCGTGCGTGCGTGCGTGCGTGTGTGTGTGTGTGTGTGCATGCACACGTGTACCTGAGTGCCTCGGTGCATCTGCACGTGTGCTGTCTGCTTGTGTCCGCATGTACGTACCTGTGTATATGTGTGCCTGAGTGTGTGTGCCCACACGCGGGCGTCTGCATGGTCTGTGTGCACATGAATCCCCGGAGCTTTTGGAAAAGCAGGGGCTGTGAGCTAAGGCACGTCTTGGGCCAAACGTACAGATCGGGAGTGAGAAGCAGTTGCGCTCCTCAATGCCTGGGCAGGGGCCACTCTCCCTCCCCGGCACCCGGAGCCCCAGATGCCCCCTGCCCTTTCTGCCTTTCCGCCCGTGCCCACCCCTGCCTGCTGTTTCCATAGTGGGACTTCCATCTTCCCTCCCCACCCAGGGTCCCACCCATTTGCGCACCCCCACACCTCCGTACACATTTGCTTTCAGTCCATGCCCCCCAACTCCCCCTTGCTGGAGGTCAAGAACTACTGGAAGATGAAACTGGCTGATTGAGGGGTGGTGTGGTGTGATTGCGTGTGGGCCGTCTTCCTGGGGCATGTGTGGCGTGTGTTTGTGTGCGCATGTGCGTGTGTATGTGTGGTGTTCCTGGGCTACTGGAAGGGCTGACTTTACTCCCGGCAGGGGAGGGGACGGTGGCATTCCACCTCGGTGTAGCTGGCTGTAGATTGGATGGTTAGAGCCCAAATTAGCAGCTCCTCTGGGCACTGGGGCCTGCTGTTTTGGCCTCTGTGAGCAGCGGGTAGGAGGAGGTGATTTTCCAGCCCCCGTCCTCTCCCCTGGGGGCAACTTTTGGTTTGTCTTCCTGCCTTGGATCACTGCTCGGGAGAGCCCAGTGTCCCTCAGCTGGCACCAATCTCAGCAAGCCAGGGGCCGGGCGGGAGGGGGAGACCCGGACTCAGCGGTGCTTACGGGCCTCGCTGTGCCAAAGTTTCTCCAGGGGCCACCCACCTGCCCCGCCTGGGATCCGGATCCTCTCTCCCCAGGGCGGCGGAGTACTTGGCAGGGGGCATCCGCTCGCTCGCCCGCCATCCGAGTGCCCCGGTTCCCGTTTCCCGGCGGGTTTTTAAAGAACTGGGTCCGGAGCCTGTGCTCGCCCCTTTTGTAGACGGAAACCTACCGCGCTGTTTAACTTAAATAAAGAACGATCCTTTCTAGTTGCTCTCCCGGGCCCTTCACGGGCTCGGACTGGACCGGGTTCAAGGAAGGAGCCGGCGGGCAGAGGAGGGATCTAGGGCTGGCGTGGAGGAAGGATGAGGGACCGAGTCCACCCAAGGGTGCGGGGGCACGGTCCCAGGTGCCTGGAGCTGGCAGCTTGGGACACTTCTGCCCACAGCTCCACACTAATGCACGACTGGAGGCTCAGAGCTGAGGGGAGGTTGGGATTTTGATCAGGCTTTGTTTTCTGACTGGGGTCTGCCCCCGCTCCCCACCCCGCAGCCCCTCTGGCCCTTAGCGGAGTCTGGTCTCTGCAGAGCTGGCCGCCCGCTAGAGTGAAGAATGGGGAGCAGGGAGGTCAGGGAGGAGGCCGGGCTGGATGTTGAGGCCGGATACGACAAGCGCTACATTGGTGTAGGGACCATTGGGTGGAGTGGGAAACATCCAGGAGGAAAAACCGGCAGGATTAATCGACAGGCACGATGGAGAGTGGAATAATGGCGAGAAGGCACGTTTCTGGGGTGTGTACTTGGGAGAGTCAGGGGAGGGAGAGATGGAGGAGCCCAGCTTGGGCCGCGTTGATTATAGATGGAGATTGGGGTTCTCAGAGAGAGCAGCGGCTTGGCAAGAGTTGACGTGATGTGGGGAGTAGGGAGCAAGTGGTGGATAGTAGTAATAATTACGGCATTTGTTAAGCACTTACTGTGTGCCAGGGAAGGAAGTGACTTGCCTAAGGTCACACAGCAGACGTGGTGGAGCGGGGATTAAAACCCTTGACCTTCCGACCCCCAGGCCCGTGCTGCCGCATCCACTACGCCGTGCTGCTTCTCCGAGGGGTTGTCAGCTGCCGCACCTGGGGTGGGAACGCGGGCACCCGAGGAGATGGATTCCTGGCCGTGGCCCGGTGCCAGACGGCGCACAGGAGGTTCGGTGCCCCGGACCTCGGCCAGCGGGCCGAGGTTTCAGCAGTCGTCTCCGCTGCCATCGCCAAGACCGGACGTCTGCGCTTTTGGAATCCGGGCTCCGACCGCGGGCTTTCCAAGCCGAGTTTAAGCAGAGGGAAGACGCGGATGAGGGCGGCGGTGGCATCTCTCGAGCAGGTATTTGGTTGAGGTTGTACTGGGCGCCTCCAGACTGGAACTGGGAGTCGGGCGGTGAGTGCCGTAGCCTGGTGTAGGGATCACTGGCCTGGTGGCCTACCAGGAAGCGCTGTTGATGCCACAGGACGAGGAGACATATGAACTGAAGAGTTGTTGCCGCCAGCTCCTGAGTGAGAGACACCGATTGGGTTAGTTGGCCTATTGGTGGTAGCAAAATGGCCCAGATAATAATAATGATGGTATTTGTTAAGCGCTTCCTACGTGCAAAGCACTGTTCTAAGCGCTGGGGAGGTTACAAGGTGATCAGATTGTCCCATGGGGGGCTTATGGTTTTAATCCCCATTTTACAGTTGAGGTAACTGAGGCCCAGAGAAGTGCCCAAAGTCACACAGCTGACAGTTGGCAGAGCTGGGATTTGAACCCATGACCTGTGACTCCACAGCCTGTGCTCTTTTCACTGGGCCACGCTGCTTCGGTCACCCAGATCCAGGGTGACTGAGTCCCGGGTGGGTTCTGTTTCATTCTAACACTTTGTCTCGCGCATGCACACACACAAGATGATTCACCATTCGATCGGTGGTATTTACCGAGCACTTACTGTGTGCGGAGCTCTGATTAAGCAGTTGGGAGGGTACAATACACAGAGTTGGTAGACCCATTCCCTGCCTGCACGGAGCTTACGGCCCAGAAAGGAATAATAATAATGATAGCATTTATTAAGCACTTACTATGTGCCAAGCAGTGTTCTAGGCGCTGGGGAGGTTACAAGGTGATCAGGTTGTCCCACGGGGGGCTCACAGTCTTCATCCCCATTTTACAGATGAGGTTAACTGAAGCCCAGAGAAGTGAAGTGACTTGCCCAAGGTCACACAGCTGACAATTGGCAGAGCTGGGATTCGAACCCACGACCTCTGACTCCAAAGCCCGTGCTCTTTCCACTGAGCCATGCTGCTTCTCATGTAGTAAGCACTGTTCTAAGCGCTGGGGAGGTTACAAGGTGAACAGGTTGTTCCATGGGGGGCTCACAGTGTTAATCCCCATTTTCCAGATGAGGCCACTGAGGCCCAGAGAATAATAATAATAATAACGATGATGCTTATTAAGCGCTTACTACGTGCCAAGCACTGTTCTAAGTGCTGGGGAGGTTACAAGGAAGACAGAATGGAAGACAGAATTTAAAATCGAGTACCCACACGTCCACAAACGCTGTGGGACTGAATTCACTCACATGCACTTCTGTGTTTATTACAGCAAGTTTAGGCTGCAAATAGTCCACAATGGAGCGTGAAAGGAGAGTCGGGATGTTGGACGGTCAGTGCTGGGTCACCGGGGAAGTGTCAATAATAATAATAATAATAATGATGGTATTTGTTAAGCGCTTACTACGTGCAAAGCACTGTTCTAAGCGCTGTCAAGGATGGAGAGGGAGAGTCAGGGGGGGTTGGACGATCCACCTCTAACCGTGAGGTTATGTATCCAGAAGGGCAGCCAGTACCAGGTTCCTCCAAGTTTCCTGGTGCCCCCGTCGAAGAGAGGGATGGGTGGCACGGACGGAGGAGCATTCTCGCTGATGAAGGCCACCGTTCCTATGCCACCCCCGCACCCACCTAGACCCTCCTCTTGCTCTGCCCTGTGGCGACGGGGCCGGGGGCGGCAGCGATACCTGGGCCCAGACGACGCCCCATAGCTGCCTTCACTCCATCCCCCTCCTAGAGCACGCGCTGGCCTCCCCCCTGCCTCCTCCTCCCCACCCCCTTCCCGCCCTAAAAAAGACACCGGAGGAGACCGCCATGTTCGAGTTGACTGTATTTCAAAGTTGTTGACTGTAAACAAACTTTGTTGAAGAAACCCACGAGACGAGATCCACGTGATATTATAAATCAACCTTCTCCGCCACAAGACAACGTTTCCGAACTCGGAATTTAGCTCACTGTGTACAAAATCTGTAAAAATTTATTGCAAGCGTGCCTGGTGTCGAACCGAAACTTCACCAAAACTGCTTGATCTCAACGGTGCGGGCGGAGGCAGTGAGGGACGGAGCTCGCGGCGGGGCCGGCACGGACTCGAGGTGAGGGGCGTCTCTCCGAGGCCCCGAACGGAACGAAGAAAGAAGCAAAAGTAGCACAAATGGAAGACCCCTCCCCACCCACCCCTCCTCTCCGGGAAGCGCCGCCCTGATCCTGGCCTCGGGGGTGGGGTGGGCAGCCCGTGAGTGGGTCTTGGCCCCGCGTGGCACCAGGAAGGGGAGCAGTAGGGGGCTGGGAGACCGGGGAAGCCTGGGTCTGCTCACATAGCTTTGGCAGGGAACGACAGCCTCTTCCTTCCTCTTGCTGTCGTTTCCAGAGGTGGGAAGCAGAAGGGGATGGGGGCTAACCTGGAGGGGCCCATGGCCCCGGTCCCCACCAATGCCAGGTGGGAAGCACTGTGGAGGGCCCACCCGCCCCCTTGGCCGAAAGCGGCCGGTTGCCCCGGGGCCTGATGCTCAATCTCGGGTCCGCCCCCCGTGGCCCGGACTCATCAACTCTGACCACCTGCTCCTTTAATGGCGACGGCGGCAGCGGCATAGCAACCAGACTGAATGAATCCCTTCAACTTGGCTGTACTGCGCCTGGGGTCCAATCTGCCTGTCATCCACGGCCGGTGGTTTCCCTACCTCAATCTGCTCGGCCGAAGGGCCGGGTCTCATCCGGGCTTTGCTCTTCATAAAAGTAGCCGTTTTCCTGGTACAGCAGTCGACTCCGGCCTGCTCGTCAGGCCTCGTCCCGGAGAGGCGTCTGGGGCCCGGCCTGGCACGGCGAGGAGCCAGAAGGCCCGTGCCCGGGAGGGAAAACCAGGCCATGGGCCGGGGGCGGCCCCGGGAGATACCCCCTCCTCCAGGGGTGTATTTGTTCTCATGGCCAATGAGGGACTGACCCTGGGCTTAGGGGGGAATTTGTCTCCCCCAATTATCTCTTCTCCCCACAAGCCTGAAGTGCTGCGTTTCCGTCTGGAGAGGCTGCGCTTGTGCCTCGGTTCACCGGGAGAGACACACTGATGAAAGAGCGGCAGCAGCTGCTGCAAACATCCTATCCATGCCCTCCACCAACGGGTCGGGGTCTGCGGTCCTGCCCCCGACCATTAAGGATAACAGGGTGGGACGAGGCAGGCACCTTTAAGGGGGGCAGGTGCCCTCTTTTGAGAAGCGCACCAGCTGGGACCAAGCCGTAGTTTCCAGCAGCTGGTGGAAGGCAGAGTTGGGGGAGAGGGGGCCGGACCCATCTCTCCTGCCCTGGAGGGCAACGGGGAAGACCTCGGGGTCCTCTCCCCTCCCTCTGGGATTGGCATAGGGGAGGGGGCCAGATCCCCTCTCTCCTGCCCAGGGCCGTGTGGATAACGGGAGCTTTGGAAAAGCAGCAGGAGGGAGGCGCCTGGGGAAGACATCCACTCCACAAGATGTTAAATGACAAGTAGAAGTGCCCGGAGAGACCCAGTTCAAATCCGTGGCCAGGTGCCACCGAGGACCTTCCCTGACTCCTTCCCATCAGGTGGACGGGAGCAGCTAGAGGCAGTAGTGCCTCGTTTGCCCAAAATGGGTGGCACAGGTGCCCTGCCGGATCCCCCCAGGTGTGCTGCCCTGCCCCGACCCTGGTCAAAAAGCTCAATCTCTGGGGAGGCTGTGAAGATCAGGAAGCGCCAATTAGCCAGGGAGGCCACTGGCACCTTGAACCGCCCTGACAACCCCTGCATCACGCCCAGTTGGTACCCAGCTTCACGTTCACCCAGGGCAATCAACTGGCACAACCGCAGCAAAATGCCACGCTTTGGCGGCAAGACCGGAGGGAGGGTGAGAGGGAGGCGCAGTGGCGGCGGGCAACTGTAGGGCTCTCCTACCGTGGCCGCGGAGGCCCCGCCTCTTGTGTGCCAGCTGCACTCCGGGCCCTGGTCTTCTCTCGGGGACCCCGTGGGCAGTGAACATAGGCCTGGGGACCTCGGGGGCCGGGGGTAGGGGATCCCCGGCTCCAGGCCACAGAGGGAGGGTCCGCTCCTCCTCCTCCGCGGCCGCCGGCTCGGGCCGCGGCATCAGTGGGCCGGGGAGCTGTCCTCCAAGCCCAGCAGCTCCCTGACCAGTCTCTCGCCGAACTGCGCCCGGCTGAAGCGCTGCACGTGGTAGGCGTCGGACATTTTGTACAGGATGTAGGCGTTGTTGATGGCGATGCTGACGGCAAACCAGAACACCTGCTGCCACGTCTTGTTGGGTTTGTGGGAGATGAAATACCTGCGACGACAAGACCGGGGGGGGGATCAGCGGGAACGATGGGTGGCGGCCGGGCGGCCCCCCGGGCCCACCAATCGGCTGCCGGCCTCGGACCCTGGTCCTTTCTGGCCGAAGCAGGAAGCAAATGGAAACAGTCGGCTTATAACTGGGTGCTGGGCTTGGAGGGCCAGACCCGACTGCCACCCCTCGACTCATTTCTCTATAAACTAGGACTGGACACCCCCCACCCCACAAGCCTGAAAATACTAAAGTCATTTCAGAAGGGAAAATTTCTGGATTTGGGGATTTACAAAAACCCCTCATTCAGTTACCATGCCTTAAATCTTTTTAGCATGTTTGCGCAAGGAGGGGGCAGAGTCTCAGCTCTAGGAGAAAGCCCACAGATGGAGGATGGGGATGGTTGCGGGTGGGGGTGCTCCCGGGCCCATGGCTGTCCCTCTTCCCCACCCTGCACAGGGTTTCCAGGCCTGGTGGTCCAGGCTGTCCCTCTGTGAGTGTGAGGATTATTGCTCCCCTCACTCCAGGATGGAGCCCCCAGCCCAAAGCCAAGGTGACGTCCTGTTCATTTGGGATTAGTACTGGAGTCCTGATAGCTTGGATTCAACAAAGTTGGTTCACCCTTCTGGCTGCTAACAAGAATTTTAGAGGAGCTGGGTCCCTGTTGCCCTTGTTGCCCTCCTGGGCCCCTACTCTCGTGGCCAGGGATGGACCATCCAACTCCCCTGACTCTCCCCCTCCATCCCTGCCTCTCCCCCAGTAACCCAGCGCAGACCATGCAATGGCCTTGACAGTTCTCCCTGGGTCTTCCATCCCTGACTCTCCCCACAGTGACCCAGCGCAGATGCTCATCGGTGGAAATCCCGCTGTTGGGTAGGGACCGTCTCTATGTGTTGCCAACTTGTGCCTCCCAAACGCTTAGTACAGTGCTCTGCACACAGTAAGCGCTCAAAAAATACGATTGATTGACTGGAAATCCCCAAACCCCTCTGGGCCCTACTAGTGTTCCCAGCGCCAGGCGGATGGGGCTGCGAGTCTGAGTTCCCCCCTTTAGAAGCCGTGATGTGGGTTCCTGCAGGTCGGGCTCCCCAAAGTAGGAGTTGAGGACGGTCGGGGTGTCAGAAGAGGAGAGACTTCCCTCCTCCGTGGCAGCCCCTGCTCTCATGCCACAAGGACCAAGGTCTGATGCACGCACTTACTTGCTGTATTTGTCGTCATATTTACAGATGTAGCTGAGGTGAGCCGCAAAAGCCTCTACTGCCAGCGGACACGGGATCTCGCCGCTTTTCCTTTTGATGATGACTCCTGCCCAGGGAAGGGAAAAGGTTAGAAAACTCCCCTCTCAGTGGGATCACTGGTCTCTGGGAGGACCCTCAGATCTTAAAGGGGCCAGGGACTCTTTGGCGGGCAGGGCCCAGTCCCCGAATTGGTGCTCGGGGTGGGCAGGTGGGCCTGGCGGCTCCCGCAACTCTCCTGCTTCCTGCAGGCTTCTTGGACTCGGGGACCCCGGCCCACACCGTGGAGGTCGGCCTGGTCCTTCCCCCCATATAGCTGCTCCTCCTCCTCATGATGCCGTCGTGGGCCACGGCCTCGCGACCTGCCCTCTCTGGAAGGGTGAGGATGGCACGGGGGTGGGGACAGACTCTGGAGCTGCGTGACTGCATTACAAGGACTCATGGGTGACTGGGACTTCTCTCCACCCGTCTCCATGTCACTCGAGCTGCGCCTTGTCACGGACTGTTTGCAGACGGGCACGACTCTGTGACCAGAGGGCGCCGTGCCCGGAAGACATGTCGCATCCAATTGGGTCCAGGTGACCGTCTTGGCATCCATGGCATCCAACTTGGGGTGGAGTTGGACACTCCGCTGCCGCCAACTCGGCTGTTTCCTTCCACCCATCGCCCTCTGGCCCCGGCGGCGGAGTTGGATTCTGCCCCGGCGCTTGGTTCCGTGAAGCAGGGGAACATCTGCGGTCACGTGTTGGGTTTCCTCGGATCGTGCCGGTACCCACCGTCTGTTTCCTTCAAACCTTCTGTGGAGCTCATCCCCGCTGTGCCGGCAAAGCCTTCCATCCACGCTTGCATCTTGAGGCGGGGGAGGCTCCGAACACGGTCGGCCACACCAGCATTTCCCGGATGAGCTTTCAGAGGCCTCGATGGGGCTCACAGTCCGCTGACTCGGGAGAGAGCCCCCTGAGATGTGCTCAACAGGCCCTGTACCGCTCAGCTCAATGTCTGCCGCCCGCCGCCACCCCCACCTCCCCCCGCAACAGGGGCCTGCCGGCAACGACTCACCTCGCTGTGTCGGTGAGTAGGCGTTGGTGAGGAAGCGGAAGTGCCCCTTGTTGTACCAGCAGATCAGGGACATGTTCCCCTTCATCTTGATCCGGTACTGGCCCCGGGCCTGCGGGGCCTCGGGACTGTCCAGCATGGACAGGGGCAGCCCTGTGCAGTCGCTCTTCCTGGAGCTGAGCAGGCCACAGCAGTAGATCTCTGTGGATTTATTTTATTTTGTTAGTATGTTTGGTTTTGTTCTCTGTCTCCCCCTTTTAGACTGTGAGCCCACTGTTGGGTAGGGACTGTCTCTATATGTTGCCAATTTGTACTTCCCAAGAGCTTAGTACAATGCTCTGCACACAGTAAGCGCTCAATACGATTGATGATGATGACGACAGCGGGCCCGAGTACCACATGAGCCATGGTTGAGTGAGCCAAGAGGCGTGGGGGAGGAGGCCAGAGGCCTCGTCCCAAGCAGGAAAGCCTCTGGACAACGCAGCTCTACCCTGAGGTCTCTCCTAAGCCACATTCTGGGGGCAACTACCCAACTCCCCCATTCTGTCATCTCCCCTCCCCTGTCAGAGAGGTAAGGAGGGAGGGAAGGGTGGGGAATTGGCCTAAGCGGCCAGGAAACTAAAGAGCGAAAGCATGAGAGCAGCAGAAAGGGGGGGGGGGGGGGGTGAGGAAACAGGAATTTGGAGGGAAGTAGCAGGGAAATGCAAGATGGGAGGGGAATGGCAAGGCAAGACCAGGACTAGGGGGCAGAGACAGAGGGCGTGCAAAGTGGTTGGGAGGAAAGAGGGTGGGGGCACGTGGCAAGTCACAAAGATGAGATGAGAGGGTCAGAGACATGAGGCAGAGGCAGTAAGGCACAGTCCAAGAGACCATCGGGTAGAGGAGAGGGGGAGCGTGCTCACATGAGTTCTTGGCCTTAGGGAGAAGGCAGAGGGAGGGAGGAACTGTGGTGTGTGTCAGGGACACAACTGCTGGGAGAAGAGAGGCCCTCCCTTCAAGGCCCTACTGAGAGCTCACCTCCTCCAGGAGGCCTTCCCAGACTGAGCCCCCTCCTTCCCGTCCGCACAGCACCTGTATATATGTATATATGTTTGTATTTCTTTCTTTCTTTTTCTTGCTTTCTCTCTCTCTCTCTCTCTCTCTCTCTTTTGTACATATTTATTCTATTTTATTTATTTACTTATTTATTTATTTATTTGTGCATATTTATTCTATTTTATTTATTTATTTATTTTTGCATATTTATTCTATCTTATTTATTTATTTGTTTGTTTAATTTGTGCATATTTATTCTATTTATTTTACTTTGTTAATATGCTTTGTTTTGTTCTCTGTCTCCCCCCTCTAGACTGTTAGCCCACTGTTGGGTAGGGACCGCCTCTAGATGTTGCCAACTTGTGCTTCCCAAGCGCTTAGTACAGTGCTCTGCACACAGTAAGCGCTCAATAAATACGACTGAATGAATGAACGAATGAATGAAAGTGGAACCCCCACAGACCTTTCCTCCCTATCTAGAAATTCTCTGAATGTCTTGCTTCCTCCTCTAGAATGGAAGCTCCTTGTGGGCAGGGATCGTGTCTATCGACTCTGTTGTATCGTGCTCTCCGAAAAGCTTAGTTCAGTGCTCTGCACACGGTAAGTGCTCAATACGTACCATGAATGGATCGATCCCAGTCACCCTGTCAGTTTAACAAACGCGGTGGGGATGGGGTGAGACGGGATCAGGAAACCCAGGCTTGTCTCTGCCTCAGGCAGGTGGGGGGGGGGAGGGGGGAAGAGAAAGATAGAGAGACAGAGAGAGAGAGTGTGCGTGTGCGCGTGTGTGTGTGTGTGCGCCCGCCCACACAGCTCATCCCCCCGGCTGGCACCCTTTTTCCAGTACTTTGAGTCCTGGGCTGGCAGGGGGTGAAAGGAGTACAGGGGAATTTTGGCAGCAGGGATGGTGAGGAGAAGAAGGCTTGCTGCTCAGGCCAACCCCCGTGACCCCCCTGCCCAACACCCACCTTGCTTCTCAAACTCTTCGAACAGGGTCAGGCTGGTGATGCTGGGGCCCGTGAAGATGATGTAATTCTTGCCGGCCGCATTCTGGCAGAGGCTCTTGGCCACCAGGCTGTGGAGCTGCGGCTTGTTCTTCAGAGCATCCAGCCCATCGGTGCCGCCGCCTTCCTTCAGGTGGACGTAGATCTTAACAGAAACACGCCCCCGGGCAGCCCCCGGGCAGCCACGTCAGCATGGCAGTATGCCGCGGCAGGTCCGGTAGCCCCCATGGCTCCAGCCACCCCTTCCCCTGGGCTCTGGCCAAGTCATCCCTCGCCATCCTCGTCCTGTCCTGGGCCACCTGAGCCTGAGGGCTTTTTTTTTAAAATGGTATTTGTTAAGCGCTTATTACGTGCCAGGCACCATACTAAGCACTAGGGTGGATACCAGCAAATCAGGTTGGACGCAGTCCCTGTCCCGCTTACAATCTTAATCCCCATTTTACAGATGCAGTACCTGAGGCACAGAGAAGTGAAGTGACTTACGCAAGGTCACACAGCAGACAAGCGGCAAAGCCAGGATTAGAACCCATTACCTTCTGGCTCTCAGGACCGTGCTCCATCTACTATGCCGTGCTGCTTCCGTGGCAGTTTAGGCTCTGGGGGTGGGGAGGTGCCTGCTGCCCGCCGCTGGGGAGGGGTTGGGGGGCGGGGGCAGGGGGGAGGGACCGGCCCTGGTCAAGGGCAGGCCTGTTTCTCCGCAGAGGACTGGAGATGGAGTAGGGAAGCTTGACTGAAGGCACTCAAGGGGCCGTGGCGGGATGTCTCTACGAGCCCCCTGGGGAATTGGAGGCTCTCAGGAGCGGGCCAGTTTGCACAGGATGGCTTGGGTCCCAGCTAGGGAAATGACTCTGAACACTCCCTGTTCCTTTCTCTCCCCAGCTGGTCTAGCTCCTTGCTATGGTACAGGGTTGCTATGGCACCACCCCTTGCTCTGGCACCAGGTTGCTATGGCATGCAGTTGCTATGGCCCGTCTTCTTGCTGTGGCAAGTGGTTACTAGGGCTACGGCAGCCACCTTGCCTCTGAGACCAGGCCTGGGAGTGCAACAAGCTCGCATGCCGGCCACCTGCGACAGAGCAGCTGCTATTGCAATGTGCAACGGGCTCACTGGGGGGTCCTGGGTGGGGATGGTGGAAGAAAGTGGGGAGGCGAGGGTGTGCACCCCTTCCCAGCCCCCTTGGCCAGTTTCGTGCTATGCCTAGAGCAGGGTGGCAAGCGGGACTTGACTTCTGTGGGTGGGGGCTCAGAGCCCTGAAGGGTGACTCCATTAACACCCTCTCCGCTCCTTCTCTCCCCGACCCCCGTCCCACCGCCCCCACCACACAACCACGGCTCTCTGGGCAAACAGCAGACAGCCTCTGGCCTTGACCCCATCTGGAGAGGGTGCTGCTTCGGCAAAAGGCTGTGGAGACTCTGAGCCGCCCGGATGTGGGGATTCTGCTGGGGCACCTAGTTCTGACCTGTTTCTCCCTGGGGTCCTGGTCCTTGAACTGGACACACCTCCGGGACCATCTCCTCGAGGTGCACAATCTTCCTAATGAGCTCAGCCACCCCTCAAGTCAATCTCCCTTAATTGCAGGACACGACTCAAGGGAGAATTGGGGACGGACTGGAAGATCGGGGGCTGTAGCCCACAGTCTTGGCATTTTGACAGCTTGCTCTCTCCCACGATACGACTGACGGATCTCTCACAACCAGTGGGTAGCTAAATCCTCTTGACGCTTCCTCAACTTTCCCCAGCTCCAACAGCGTGGCTCAGTGGAAAGAGCCCGGGCTCTGGAGTCAGAGCTCATGGGTTCAAATCCCGGCTCCGCCAACTGTCAGCTGTGTGACTTTGGGCAAGTCACTTCACTTCTCTGGGCCTCAGTTACCTCATCTGGAAAATGGGGACTAAAACTGTGAGCCCCCCGTGGGACAACCAGATCACCTTGTAACCTCCCCAGCGCTTAGAACAGTGCTTTGCATAAAGTAAGCGCTTAACAAATACCATCTTCATTATTATTATTCTTATTTCTCTGCATCCAAATGTTCGGGTTCCTCGGTGACTCTCCGGGAGAGATGATGGGCAAGGGGCCATCGGTGACGCTACTGCTACCGGCTACTAGTGGTGGCAGTGCCAGTGTCAGTGGTGGCATCGGCAGTTCTGGGGGCAGTGGCACTGATGGTGGTGGCACCGGGGGCACTCCTGGTGCTAGTGCTGGTGGCTGTTGTACTGGTGGTAGTGCCAGAATACAGATCCCGAATGCGGAAGGGATCTCAGAGAGGGAGAGGGGGTCAGGTGTTTTGAGGACCGAAGGAAATTCTGTTTTTGGGGTCCATGTGGGCGGTTCTGTCTGTGCAACTGCAGCAACAGCTTGTGAGCACACAGACAGTCTGGAGAGCAGTTGGACTGGGGAGCAGGAGAGAGGGGAGAGAGCGTTCAATTGGCAGCGTGAGCCCGGCCACGGCTCTGGAAAGCAGTGGGGCAGAGCTGAGCGGGGCGGCAGGGCCCCGGGGAGGTCCTGGCGCTGTTCCCCCAACTCAAAGTCCCTGGGAGCTGTTGGCCCGCCTCCTCGCTCCTGGGAGGGCCGGGGCCGGCGGAGCCGTGTGCTCGCTCCAGGAAGACCAAGGCTGAGCAGCGGGAGCCCCGGTCAAGGGGAAGAGTGGCCGATGGACCCGGAGGAATACGGTAACACTGGAGCGATTCAGGAAGGATCGGGCCCCCCACCCCGAGAATCGCTCGAGGTTTGGGATGTCCGCAAAGCAGCACACGTGAGGCTATGACATCCCACGGGGACCGCGTCGTGCGGCACGTGACATCACGGGCACCTTCTTACCTGGAATCCACCGGTACCCAGCCCCCTGAACGGACCCTGTATTTCAGCACCACCGTTAGCCTCACCACTGGCGTGTGAGAACAGGCGGAAAGAGTTCTGGGTGTTTTTTGGCCAAATCATTTGGATGACCCGACCTCTGAGTCAGTGTGGATTCTGGCTGGCTTCACCTCCCCTCCCACCTTCCCCTGCGGGAGGCAGGGCTTTCACCGCTCAGGCCGGGACCACCACCTGAGGCTGAGCGGCAGCAGCCCTTGTGGGAGGCTCGGCAGGAAATGAGCCAGGAATGGCAAGCCATCGCCGGCGTTTGCCCCGTTTCCCCCGGGCTGGCGCTGGGTTGGTGCGGTGGCGATCCTGGGCACGGGGGTCGGGCCATCGGCACACGGGCCGGCAACGGGACTCACCTGGCTGATGAAGCCCGTGGCGGAGCACTGCCGCACCCACAGGCTGAATTTCCGCTTTTTCCTCTTGCGCAGTTCCCGCTCTGTGCATGTGGCGATGAACACTGGGTCCTCGTCGATCAGGGGTTCGTGGAGCACCTGCCAGGAGACAGGTCAGAGGAGCAGAGAGAACAGGGAATGGTGCCCAGAGGGCCGGGCTCTCCCAGCCTCTGTCCTACCCCCTGCCAGGAGCTGGCCCTTTTGGGCCCAAGGCCCTCTCTCTTCCCTTCCCCCAGCAGAGGCCAATGGGGCTGGCTGGCGGTGGCAAGGGAGAGGGGAAAGGGGGCAGAACTGATCCAGGACGGCCTCTCTCTCTTTCTGCTGTGGGCTGTCATTCTCCTGCCTTCTCTGGGGCCTTCAGGAGAGAAACAGCAGGAAGGCAGCATGGTCTAGTGGCTGGCTTATGGAATTGGAAGTCAGGAGACCCAGCCTCTAGCCCCCGCAATGCCCTTGGCCTGCTGTGGGATCCTGGGCAAGTCTCTCAGCTTCTCAGGGCCTCGGTGTCCTCAGCTGTAAAATGGAGGATCAGATACTTGCTCTTCATCCCCCTCAGACTGCAAGCCTCCTGGGGGATGGGGACTGTGTTCATCCCACTGCTCAGCCCAATGCTTGGCACCTAGTAAGTGCTAAATCAGGGCAATGGTATTGACAACCTGGGGTTGCCGTTTCACTAGCACGCAAGTGTAGAACTGGGGTCAGATTGACCTGGCTCCCACACCCAAAGGTCAGTGGTTCAGCAACTCGAGGGACAGGGTCTGCGTCTAATTCCCACCTGTGCCCTCTTTCCCTAGATTCCATACAGTGCCCTGCACACAGTAAGCACTTAATCGATAGTATGCCTGCTACTTGTTTTTCCCCCAACCACCTCTAGATGAAGGGGTTGTTCCTGAAAGCAGTCGCTGCTCCACTTGTCCCCACACACCAGGTACCTCAGAGGTCTCCGCTTCCCCTCTTCCCATGCCCTCACCATCCTGTGTGTCCTCAATCCCCACGGGTCCACGGAAACTTTGACCCAGCAGGCGGGGCACAGCCGTGGCTTCATGGAGAGCTTGCATCCCCGGGAAGTCCACCACCCTCCCCGCTTTGCACTCTCACGTACAGATAAAGGTGGGCCTTTATTTTTTATCCGTATATTCAATTTATTCACCTATTTGAACCTGATAATTCTTGTTAAACCTAACCAGACCATCCAGCACACCTGACTTTCCATCCAGTGACCCAGCACAGACCATCCAACACCCCGACTCTCCCCTCTCCAGCCCCAACACTCCACCAGTGAGTCAGTACAGGCCTCGCAATATAGCCGAATATTCCCTCTCCATCCCCGACTCCCTCCGCAGTGAACGAGCCCGGGGTACTAGTCTATAAAATGACCCCAACCCCTCGTGAGCCTGCTAAATGTTTTCCGCCAGCTGAACCTCCTGTCAGCATTTAGGCTGCAGGAACTCTTCCTCCGAGAAGTTCACGCACTAAGTTGGGGAAAAGAGGTCTCCCTCCATGGCACGGCCGAGAAGGTCAGTGCTACGCACACGGTGCCGTTGGTCAAGTGGTGACTGGCAGCACCCAACAGGGCCAGGAGCCTCGGGCCTGGGACGTCCCATCCTGAGACCAGCACAGGGGGTGGGGGGGGGAGGGCAACCTCCATACCTGTGTTTGGGAAGGTCTAAAGGCAGAGTCAAAGCCATTCTGCAGAGAGTCCAGGAACGGCTGAATCTTGTAGAGGCCGTGGCTCGTCTGACTGGAGCGGAAGGCGACGACGTGGAAGTACTTGAGTATCTTTTCAAAGCGGGCCTGTGTCATGACCAGGGCGATGCTCTTGTTGCTATAGAAACCACTGCTCCAGATGCTGAGGACCGACTCGCAGTGGTAGATGCTCGTGGAGATCACGTAGCCCAGAAAAGCCTTCATCTCGGGCAGGGTCACCTCGGCCCAGGCTCCGTCACTCCCAAACCGCTCCTGGAACTTCTTGGCGTACATGTTGGTCTGCACCGCCATGTTCTTGAGGACGTTGTCGGGGACGAAGAGCTGGAAGAAGTCCATGGCACTGGCGTTGGGGGGCATTTTGCGGGTAGGACCTGAAATGGAGAATGAAGGACACAGTCAGGGGCGGTCCTGTCTGGAGACCGGAGCAGAGGCCGAAACTCTGGCCTCAAGTGAGATCTAGCCCTATCCCTGGCCACCTTGAGTTTGGTCAAGCAAAATTTCTCCCCATTTCAAGGAAGACCAGAGTCCTGGCTGAGGCCTCGCCCCCACGGTTACAGTCGTTCTACGCCTGGGGATTATGGCCTCAGAGGGGCGAGGGAGAGAACGGGGAGGAGGAAGCAATGGAGCTGGGCCCGGTTTAGCGAGTAGGTTGCGCACGCAACAGGGGCCAGGCATCCAGGTTAGGGTTAGAGGAGCATTGGATTGATGCTACCACAAGGCATAACAGAAAAGGGTTTGGAAAGGGGCCGAGCCCAGACCCTCGCTACCGATATATGGGTCATCACACGACCCGGGAGCCCTCCGAAGAGAGAGTTGGGGCGGCAGAGGCCTACGTCCAGGGAGTTGGGGTTCAGCTGTGACCGGGACTCGGGGAGGGCCGCTAGCTTGGAGCAGGATCTTTTGGAAGACCATGAAACAGGAGGCAGGACCTCAAAGAACCGAGGCCACGGCCCAGTGAAGGCAGGCACCGGTGGTCACGGGCCGGAGAGGGTGTGGGAACCGGCACCGCACCCTTTGTCTCGCCACATCCGGACATGGGCCTACAACCTGACTGCTGGCAGCCCTCTGGCAGAGGGCAGTCCCCCTGAAGGCTGGCAACATACCCCCGATGGCTGGCAGCCCCCACTGTAGGCTGAAAGGCAGGCAGGCACAGTGCTCGAAGTGGTGCTAAACTCTGTTAGGCGGAAAGAAGGCCATCAATCAACGGTATTTACTGAATGCTTACTGGGTGTGGAGGGAGCACTGTACTAAATGCTGGTCTCACCATCCGCAGCCACTTGGGCCCCCTCTCCCCCTGACCTTGGCCATCTCTGGAAGTGGCTGGGCCAACTCAAGGGAATGAGGAAGCTCTCAGTGACATTCCAGAGACAGCTTTCCTCATCAAATGAAGAATGCAGGCAGCCTGGGGCTTGAAGCGTGGAAAGGCCCTCAATCAATCAATCAATCGATGGTATTCACTGAGCATTTACTGTGTACCGAGCACTCTACTAAGCACTGCTTTCCTGCCCTCAAGGACCCCAGAGCTCCTCCAGCCACTGCCCTCCCTGTGGCCCGGTGGATGTGGACTTCCGCTCCTCCCGGACCCCACCCAGCCTCACCTGGGAAAGGTAAGGTTGGGGCTAGAGACAGGGCTGTTGAGAGGAGCTGGAAGATTGGAGAGGTGTGGGGAGGGGGCAGAAAGGGGCCTGGGGAATGAGTGAGGGCTCTGCTCTTCCAAAGTTAGGTTCCCCACCTCCCTTGCTGCCCTGGTAGGGGGCTGTCCCCCACCCCTAACCAATGTTCACTTCTTAGTCAGGGGCTGCCCTGTCCCAGATACCCACCAAATAGGGGCTTTGCCCTTAGGGTCTAAATATACCCAAATGAGATTTCCAACCCTTCCTGCCAGATGTGTGGCCCCTGCCCAGACACCCAATCTCACTACCTCATTCGAGAGAAGTTGGGCTTAGGATCCATTCCCCTTTTTAAAAGGCGATTAATCCGGGCAACACAAAAGCCATCCTAAATTGCCCCACAGAACTGCAATGCGATTTCTCCCTGAGCCAGATTAGGGCGTGGGGGAGGGGGCGTGGAGGCGCTATTAAAAATGGATACTTCCTCAGGAAAAAAAAAAAGAAAAAAGACTGATTTCAACTCTTCCTCCTCCTCCACCTGAAACACTGGTACATTCCCCTGTGCGCCCAGAGACCAGAAGCAATCCACCAGAAAGGGAATGTGACTTTGTGCCTTGCCATCTCCGAAGCATGAGGAGGTCTCTCTCACCCCAGGCTTCAAGTCCCTGGGAGGGGGTGTTCTTTGAGGTGTTGATGCTGGGGTGGGGCCATCCGGCACCAATCCCAGGATTCATCCCCTTTCCCTATCCTGCCCTCCAGCTAGCTTTCCAGCCCATCCCCTCATACCCACCCATAACTGACTCACACACTCCACTACAGAAGCACTGACTCAGCCACATACCCATCTTTCCATTCTCTTCTTCCTCCTACCCATAAAATGATTTTTACCCTCAGTCTGTTCCTGAATCCCTTGAGTTTTTCTTCCACATTTCCTGGCTCTGCTCTTTCCACTCCATCCGGTCGGGCAACCCCCTGAGCACTTGTTGCAGCTCAGCCTGACTCTGTATCAGCCTCCTCCACTGACCTTCCTGCCTCCAGCCTCTCTCCTCTCCAATCCATCCTTGGTTTGGCTTGTCCAGATCATTCTCTCTAAAACATCGTTCTACACACGGGCTTACAGCAATGAACCAGAAAAGGATCCAGGGAGGGATTCAAGGATCAAGAACTGACACTGTGAGATCCAGGGACCCAGGAATGACCCAACGAGGTTCCCAGCAACAAACCAGCAAGGGACTCATTGAGGGACCAGAGGGGCACAGGGGAGCAGGAATTCTGCAGGAATTCTAATCTGGAGATACTCCACTTGTGTGAGATGGAAATGACCATTTCAGTGTGGCTGTTAACCTCTCAACAATCCAGCAAGATTAAAAAAAAAAAGTTTACGGGCTGTTAGGTGAGAAAGGGAGGCTGTACAAACTAATCAAAAAGAAGGGGGCTCAAAACTCTGATGTCCAAAGAGAATCTGACCTTTCCTGAGCCAGCACCACCTAGAAAATAAACAAATCCTCTACCTGTTTACACACACCAAAGGAACAGCTGCGGTTTGCAGTGGAGCAAAGAAGCCCACCTTGAACCCTTTGAATGAGCCCAAATCTACCAAAAATAAATAAAGCAACTAAAGGAATTGCCACTGTTCTCCTCAGAACCCCTTGATCAAACAACTCTGGCACATAGTGAGCGCTTAACAAATACCATAAAAAAACGAAAAAAACCCCCCAAAATACCAATAGTATTTACTGAGTGCTTATGGTGTGCAGAACCAGGTATGAAGCACTTGGGAGAGTCCAATCTAGTAAATTTACATGATTCCTACCCTCAAGGAACTTTCAGTGATTCTGATTTAGAACTGCTTTATGGTCCTTGAAAAACCTTTTCACTAAGGTGATCGGGCTTTTTGGTTTGTTTGTTTTCTTAAATAGTATTTGTTAAACGCCTACTTATGTGCCAGGCACTGTACTAAGAGCTGGGGTGGATACAAGCTAATCAGGTTGGTCACAGTCTATGTCCCATATGGGGCTCACAGTCTTAATCCCCATTTTACAGATGAGGAAACTGAGGCACAGAGAAGTGAAATGACTTACCCAAGGTCACAGAGCAGACAAGTGGCAGAGCTGGGATTAGAACCCAGGTCCTTTCTGACTCCCAGACTCCAGCTCTATCCACTAGATCATGTTGCTTCTCTATGGCAAAACTTCCACGGAGCAAATACCCACATTCCATGGTTCTCATGGCACAAAAGCTTCCTACCTTCACCAAGAAGCCCTTCCAGCATAATCCCAGCTCCGCTCAGATTGGGTGGACGCCTATCTGCTTATCTCCCACCTTCCCCGGTACCTTTCAGTGCTTGGCATACAGCTGGTGCTTAATAAATCCCATCAGTATTATTATTATATGGTGTCAAACCCACAACCACTCCTGGAATACTCTCATTGACTATAGCCTTGTATATCATGGAACTGGGGTTTAGCCATTTGTCTTTTTATAATCTTTCATACTTCAGAGGTGCAGCTTGGCCTAGTGGAAAAAGCATGGGCCTGAGTCTGTCTGGGTCTGTCTAGACTGTCAGCCCACTGTTGGGTAGGGACCGTCTCTATATGTTGCCAACTTGTACTTCGCAAGCGCTTAGTACAGTGCTCTTCACACAGTAAGCGCTCAATAAATACAATTGAATGAATGAATGAATAGGGACTGTCTCTATATGTTGCCAACTTGTACTTCCCAAGCGCTTAGTACAGTGCTCTGCACACAGTAAGCGCTCAATAAATACGATTGAATGAATGACAGCTGGAGGATCTGGGTTCTAATCCTAGCTCCACCACTTGCCTGCTGGGTGACTTTAGGCAAGTCACTTGAGTTATCGGTTTCCTCATCTGTAAATGGGGGATTCAAACCCCGTTCTCCCTCCCACTTAAACAGTGAGCCCCAAGTAGTGCTTAACAAGTACCACTAAAAAAAACCCCCCAAAACAAAAAACCCAAAACCATGCCAGGACACAGGGACTGTGTCCAACCCAATTAACTTGTATTCACCCTCGTACTTAGATCAGTGCTTGACGCTTAATAAATACCATAACTGTTATTCTGTCCACTAGGTTTTAGGTCTCACTGTTTGTGTATTTGTGTTCTCTTCGTGGGGGAGAGCTTCTCCATTCTGGTTTGGCTAGAGGGCACCCTGACAGGGAAGCAGCACAGCCTAGTGGAGAAAACTGGGTGACTTTGGGAAGTCACTTCAGCTCCTTGGGCCTCACTTTCTCCTCTGATAATCCCATCTTTTCCCTACCTCAACAACCCAGTCCTGCGCAGTGGCTCCTTCCACCCCACCAGTCAAGACTGAGGGTGTGGGGAGGGCTTTGTGGCCCCCAACTGCTCTCTCTCCTGACGTCCCACCCCCTGCCAACTGGCAGCTGCCGTGGGAGAGCGAGCCTCATCCCCAGAGTCCCTCTCACCAAAGCAAGTTTCATTCTGTCTGCTGGAGAGAGACGGTGAGACGGAGACCCAGGCCGGGCCCTCCGGTCCGGATGCGGACCTGCCGTCTGTGCAGGCTTTGCTGTTGACGATGTCTCGATGGAATGGTACCACTCAGCCTCAGGCGTTGACGCCGGGAACCTGCCGTCCGCCCCGGCCCAAAGGGCCCTCAGCCCAACCAAGGTTCTGTTTCACACCGGTAGCACGGTGGACTCCTCCAAGCCCGTCATCTTCCTGACCGAACGGAATGGTGAGGGGAGGGTGGGCCTGGGACTTTGGTTTCACAAAGGTTGGGGGGGAAGGGGACGGCAGAGGAGGCCCTCTCTGAGGCGAGAGGAGAGAGTGTCGGCCCTTTTCCAGAGCCCGATGAGACACAGCCTGACCTCTGGGTCCTCTGGAGTTCGATCCCTCTGGACGGCCGCCGGCTGGACAGGGCTAAAAGTCAGGCCGCTGGTGGCGGGGCTCGAGCTGTGCCCAGCTGGTGGAGGCAGCGGGAGCGGTGCTGGTGGCCCTGGCCATTGTGGGATAGGGTACAGGGGCCAGATGGAGTGCAGGCCCAGCTTGCCGCCACCACGGCTTTTGGGGAGCAAATCCATGGAATAACTTGTCTCCTGGTCCCCTTCACTGGGCCCCTTTGATGGACTCCTTCACTAGACCCCTTCTCTGGTCCACTTAGCCAGACCCCTTCCCCGGCCCCCTCGTCACGCAGGTGATGACGACCATCTGGGAAGCGGGTCACCAAAAAGCCCCTTCTCCTGAGCAAGGATCGACTAATGTTTTGGATCTGTTTTTCAAAGGCTTCCTCCTGGCCAGTTCCAATCTGTGCCCAAGGACGCTGACGGACGCTCACTAGGGGAAGTTCCATCTGGGGGAAGGACAGCAGGTCAGCTGTCCAGACCCGGACCCCATGGGACCCGAATACAGGATGATGTCTGCTCGGCCCCGGAGGTCCCCAGTCAGCAGCTCAACTAGTTCCCGGGCCAAACAAGCCTACTCGCTGGGTCTGGGCAGCTGCCTAACTCTGGGGTCTGCGAAGGGGTAGGGGTCCTGGGATGCCGAGGGGAATGCAATCCCAAAGAACCCTGCCCAGAGCCACCAGGAGCCCAGGTGGGGGGTGGTGTTCCCTACACCGGCTGATCCCCACCCAGAGGGGCCCTGGACCAACCCATCACTGCCCAACAAGCTACAATTGTCCTGTTCCTCTGGGTTAACAACCCTTCTCCCTTTCCCACCCTCAAAGAGTTGCAGGGGCTTAGACTGGCACCCACCCCACCCATCTCAGCGCCTGCATTACTGCTCTGAGCCAGGAGCGGTTTGGTGCCAGTGGACAGTGACTGGCACCCGGTGATGGATGGGCTAGGCTCTGGCTGAATGATGCCACTAGGAGGGGGAAGGAAAGGAGAGAGAAAGCAAAGAGAGAGCACACAAACCGCATTACATGTTAAAACTCAGCAGGACCATCAGGCACCAAAGTCGTTGCCAAGATCCAGTGGATAAAAGCAGGAACAAAACCTGGAGACGTTTCACTGGGTCCAGCCAAACCTGGCCACTCTCAGAGCCTCTCCTGCCTGGGCATTTGGTCATGGAAACCCAGGGTTAAGGCACCCTGTCCTCTTCGCAATTTCCCATCCAACTTCTTGCATCAAGGCTTCCTGCAGGCTGAGTGAAGGCTGGTTTACACATTGGCATACACATACACTAGCACGCATGCATGCAGAGGGCCTTGGGGCCAGGTGCAGGGTGGCAGGATCTGGCCAAGAAAAAGACATGCCAGCTGCGTCAATGCGATCTGCAGCCCTCTCCCTTGCCACCTGGCTGGCTCCCCAGAGCTGCAGCTGATCCCAACCCAATCCCTCCATTTCCCAAGACAACCTGCTAAAGCTTGATTTGTTCTTGACCTTCCCAGTGATGGCGGACTCTTGTCATTTTTATTTAATGGTACTTATTAAGCACTTACTTTTATGCCAAGCACTGTACTGAGCACTGGGGTAGATACGAGATAATCAGGTTGGACACAGTCCTGTTCCATATGAGGCTCACAGTCTAAGTAGGAGGGAGTAGGATTTAATCTCCTTTTTACAGATGAGGAAACTGAGGAACAGAGAAGTTAAGTGACTTGCCCATGGTCACAGAGCAGACAAGGAGCAGAGCCAGGGTTGCTAGCAGTCTCCCACCACTGCCAACTGTCCTGATGGGCATACAGAAGGCTCTCCATCATCAGTCATTTGGAGGCTCATAAAAGTGACATACACTAGACAGACATACACTAGACATTAGAGCAGCAGCATGGCCTAGAAGATAGAGCACAGGCCTGGGAGTCAGAGGACCTGGGTTCTAATCCTGGCTCTGCCAACTGCTCACCGTATGACCTTGGGTAAGTCACTTAACTTCTTGGCACCTCGCTTTACTCAACTGTAAAATAGGGATTAAATACCTGTTCTGCCCCATGTTTGACAGGAACTCTGTCAGACCTAATTAACTTGCACCTACCCCAGTGCCTAGAACAGTGTTTGACACATAGTAAGTGCTTAACAAATACCATAAAAAATAATAAAAAATTCCAATCCCGGCTCTGCCACATCTGCTGTGTGACGTCGGGCAAGTCATTTAACTTCGTTGTGCCTCAGTTATCTCATCTGTAAAATGGGGATTAATAATGTGAGCCCCATGTAGGACAAGGACTGTGTCCAACCTGATTAGCTTGTATCTACCCCAGTGCTTAATACAGTGCCTGGCACAGAGTAAGCGCTAAACAGACACCATTTAAAAAAGATTCTCTGTCTCTCTCTCTAAGCACGGGCCCAAGACAGACAGACACACACATACACCACCTCCCCCCCCGGCCACTTCTTCAGGGGAAAAAGTTCCAATCAGTCATCTGAAAACCCATCTTGGGGAAAGCCCTTCCTGACAGCTCATCAGACAGGCCCCAGAGCAGGGTGCTTACAAGGGGAAGAAACACAACTCAGGGACAGCTTTCCTCGTCGGGAAGATAGATTCTTCCTCCTCCTTGTCTTTTTAGTTTTTAAGAGCTAGTTAGGCCTTCTCTCAGGTTGGTCTTTAACCTAACTGTTTCGGAAACCCAATTGTTCTAACCACCATTTCCTTCCTCAGGGCTCCAGACTAAGGCGCTGCTTTGTGGACAGTGAAACCTCATTTGAAACCAATGCCTTTCCAGAATCTAAAGTGAAGCTCCCCCGGGTCCCCAGTTGCAGGAGTTTACCATAGAATTGAAAACCCTCTCAAAGCATCCCAAGTGGGCCTCAGAACACACCACATGGGTTCCACTCCTGGCTCTGCCACCTTTCTGCCGAGGGACCTTGGTCGGGTCACTTCTCTGGGCCTGTTTCCTATGTAAAATGGGGATTTGATACCTATTCTCCCTCCCCCTTAGCCTTTGAGCCCCATTTGAGACAGGGAATATGTCCCACCTGACTGACTATCCTGTATCTACCCAACTCTTGGTACAGCAGTGCATGACACAAGTGAGTGCTTAACAAAGGCTATAATTATCACCGTTATTATTATCGTTGATGTTATTTCCAAATGAGGCTAAACAGTGCTCAGACCCTATTGTCCTCTCCTGGCCTGACTGCCAAGGAAGCAGGCAGGCAGGAGAGATCTCAGTCTCGGTCTTGGTTCGCCAATGTTATTTCCCTCCACGCCAGGGTGAACGCTGGTTTTGAAATTTGGAGCCGGGCAATCCAAAACGTTATTAGATTTTGAATCATACTTCCTCCAAGTCTCTCCCTTCACAAGTCAATTTTGAATTCTGCTCTCTACACCATCACTGCCAAACGGAGGGTTTCCCAGTTTTCCGCCCAATTCAGATAACAGAGTCTCCGGCCGTGGACATCGGACGAGCCTCGGTCCAGGCGCAGAAATAAAGGGGCCAAGAATTTACACTAACAGATACTCTGGTGCTTGTGCTTTGAGTGGCCTCGCTCACACTCTCTTGCCCCTACAGGGCAGGCAAGTGCAACGGCAAGCAGGCAAACAGAAGAGGACGTGCGACACCATCACTGGGTCAGACCCCTGGTCTATCTAGTCCAGGATTTTGCCTCCAACAGGAGCTTGGAAGAGCCACACAATAGTTCTTTCCCTCCAGTGATCCAGCACAAACAATCTAACAACCCTGACTCTCCCATCTCCATCCTCGACTCTCTTCCCAGAGACCCAGCAAGGGCCATCCAACACCCCTGCCTCTCCCCTGCCTTTGGACTCTCTAGCTCACTGACCCCATGGTCCCCAAAGTGTCCCGTTTGGAAACTTCCCCAAAGCACCTGCTCAAATTCACTCACTGTCTTGCAAAACTGGAATGAGCAGCCACTGAGCTGGGGCAGCCTCCGAGAGTCCGGAGTGGATCCCAAAGAGCTCCGGGGAATGGTGATTCACTCTACCAAAGGCCCTTTGCAGAACCGGGGTGAATGATTACTGAGATGAAGAGACTACGAGCTCCTAGAGAGGTCCCAGAAATAGCCAGGGAGATGGGATTCTGGGCAGGGGGGTGGCCCCCGGCCCATTCGACAGCACGTCAATTGGCATCATCATCAGGCAGTGTCTGATCTCAGGGAACAGGCTGGGATATTGGGGACGGAGTGGTCCCGGGAGGGAGGCTTGGGCTGACGCCGGAGGGGGAGCGCAAGGAAAGAGAGTGGGCTTGGGAGAGCAGGATCTTATGTGCAAAAGAGCTACAGACAGGTCGGTTCGTTTGGAGAGGGGAAAGAAGTTCAGAGAAGCTACAGCCCCCCTCTCCCAAACCCAGGACTGAAGGCGGAGCGTGGGAGGAGTCCATCTGGAGACCCAGATTATGGAAGCAGCTGGCTCCCTGGGAGAGGGGGTTATGTGTATGTGTTTGTGTGCATGCGTCTGTGTGTCTTTCATTTTGCAAAGGAAAAGACAGAGGGAGGAGGGGCATAGAACTAGTCTTACTAGCACAGAAATGCTCGTCTCCTCTGTGTCCCTTTCTCCCCGTTTTCTCCCTGTGATTCCTAGGCAGTGGGCCTGGCCTTGGGGCCCTGTCCCCAGCTCACATCCAGTCAGGCTCCGTGGCAGACTACAGTCGCTGCCTGCCCGGCCGGCTTTCTCCCGTTCCTGGCAGAGGCCAGCGGGTTGACTGGTTTACTGATTATCGTCCACCTCCACCCAGAGAGCCACCGGTCCTGTACCACTTCGGGCGGTCCTGGCCCACGGCTGCAGGAAGGCTCTAGGCGCACTCTGAAATTACAGGGGAAAGCCAGGGCAGGCCACCAGGAAGGGTTTACTCACTAGAAATCTGACCACATCAAAGGACTCAGAAGAGCCGGGAGCTGAGGCCGGCTACTACTCCTAGAAAACTCCGGGCGCGCGAGCCTGCAGGTCCAGAAGGCTGAAGGCTCCAGCTGCCGTAAGGCTGCCTGCTGCTGCAGCTGCCACCTCCACCATTGTCACCGGCAGAGAAATTACAATTCTATTTAAATAGTTCCATGAGGGGAGAAATCCTACCTCCCCTGTAGGGATTTCGGAGGGGAAGGAGAGAGAGAAAGAAAGGGGAGACAGAGAGAGAGAGACGGCAGAGAGGAGAGAGAGATGTCTGCTGTTGTCAGAGAGACTTGCCTTGTCTGATTTAGGTGAGAGTCGTTCAATCAATCAATAATATTTGTTGAGTGCATACCCTGTACAGAGCACTGTACTAGGCACTTGATAGAGTGAAACTGGGTTAAATTGACACCATCTAGGAGTCTACATCTGGCTCATAATTTTATAACCCTTCCCTCCACAAAGCAAAACTCTTTTTGAGCTTCAGATATTTTTCTACGTAAAACCCTTCCAAGGTGGTGAGCACAGTGCAGCTAAAGCCTCTTCTCTTTTCCCCTCCGACCCACCCCCCAGCCCTGCCGACCAGCGGCCCCACCCGCCCGCACCTCCACTTTCCATGGCCCCCAGAGGCCTGCTCTCTTCTGGCTTCGGGAAGGGTTGTCAGGGCTTGAGGAAACACCGTGCACGGGCTAGACAGCATAATGGGCCAACCCCAGCACCCCAAGGTCCCTACATCTACCAGAGTTTACTTTGGTAATCTGATTTTTGCAGGGAAATCCTTGCGGAGTGGGTGACCGCAAGACCTGAAATGGTAAGGTGTGAAGCGGCGTGGCTCAGTGGAAAGAGCACGGGCTTTGGAGTCCGAGGTCACGGGTTCAAATCCAGGCTCCACCACTTGTCATCTGTGTGACTTTGGGCAAGTCACTTAACTTCTCTGAGCCTCAGTTACCTCATCTGTAAAATGGGGATTAAGACTGTGAGCCCCACTTGGGACAACCTGATCACCTTGTAACCTCCCCAGTGCTTAGAACAGTGCTTTGCATATAGTAAGCGCTTAATAAATACCATCATTATTATTAAGGGGGAAGCGGGTCGGCCTGAATTCTTGGCAAGCTTCCAGAAATACTGAACGGTGTTTGCATTTAATTTCTGCTCGTGACTCCCATATCAAAGCCCCGAACGCGGCTAGATCTTGCAAACCTGGCACGGTCCCTGGGGTGCTGCTGTCAGCCTCCTGACGACCATGGCCGCCGCAATTAGCTCATCACCCTGCTAGAAAGGGGTGCCTCTCCCCAGTACCCCCTACAGTGCTCTGCACACAGTAAGCGCTCAATAAATACGATTGTTGATGATGCCACCTCAGACATCCCCTCTGCTTCTACGTTCTGAATTTCCCCAATTTAGTAAGTCTTCAACCTCATTCTTTCATCAGAGAGGTCCGAGGGGCAAGGGGGCAGAACACAGAGGTAATTCATCTTAAATCCTATGTGGCTCGAAGGAATGAGAGTCACTCAATCAGCGGGAAAAGAGATGAGATGCGATTCATCTATCACTCCTTCAGAAATGGCGAGTGTCCCGGATGCTAAAGGTGGAACCGATGTTGATCCCCACGGGCTCCTAAAGGAGCTGGATTTACTGTCATTCCTGTCAGAGGCAGGATTCGATGGTGAGATTTTGGAAGCGGCCCCAGCTGACAGTGGTGTGCCTGCTCGTTTTGAAAGGTAGCATTTCACTGGGGGTGCCACTTCCCCTATTCCTCCTCTACACCACCTGGACCCCCAAACGCCCACTCATCGGTAAGACTAGCAGTGTTACCAAAGTCCAGTATTGGGGGGCCGTTCTTTCCACTGGTGTCTGTCCCCCTCTAGAATGTGAGCTCGCTGTGGGCAGGGAATGTGTCTATTGTTATACCGTCCTCTCCTAAGCACTCAGTACAGTGCTCTGCACGCAGTAAGCGCTCAATAAATACGGTTAAATGAAGTTTCTGGTGCTCTTCCAGCTTTTCAGACCATCACCCGCGATGCATGCCTCATGCACACATAGGCAGGGGTGAATCTGCAAGCTGCACGGTACCTCAAAGCCGCTCGAGTTTAGAGTGGAAAGAGTAGATGCAAGAGGAGGGCTCGCTGCATCACCACACCCCGGTTTGGGGAGATGGGCCCTGGAAGGTAGCCCAGCCCCGACGGTAGCCCGGAGGGGGCTGTGGGGGCGGAGGGGGAGGGCAGTCACCTCCCTCCGAGGCCGGGAAAGCTCTCAAAAGGGGTGGAGCAGGCAGGCCACGCACCGCAAAGTGACTTTGGAAATATCAGTTCTCCGTCATCGTAAGCGTAAGAGCGTTAGCGTGCGCTGCCCCGATGCTTGGGTGGGCAGATCCAGGGCCGAGCCTCGTCGCCAGCGGACTGCAGAGCCCAGCTGGCCACGATTTACCAAGCTCGTGCTGCATTCACTCTGCCAACGGTTTGCAACGCTTTTTTTCTAACCCCGCTCCCGACCCCCACCCTACGGTCCAACAGTTGACATCGATTCCCTTCTGCAGCAGATGACTAGGTGAACAGTTTGAAGCAAGACTACCAGCCTAGTAAGTACCCGGGCTCTCAAAAACACAATGCTTGGGGGCCGTCGTGGGCAAGGAACGTGTCTACCAACTACTGTATTGCCCTCTCCCAGATGCTTAACACAGTGCTCTACACACAGTAAGCGCTCCGTCGATGGACTGATAGCACCTTCTTGGGAGGGCTTCGTGGTGGTCAGATGAGGAAAACACCATACCAAGTTGGATCTCAACCAGTCCCGGGCCCCTCCTCCCACCTCATTTCACCAGACCCAGATCCAGCAGGTCACCAGGTCCGTCCCACCTGCACAACAGCCCAAGAGGCCCAGATGCCCAACAGCCCGCAGAAAAGCAGACGACCAGGGCGCGGGGCAGGGCCTTTAAGAGTCAGACGCTGACCTTACACCCAAAGGGGACAGGTCACTGTTCCCCAAAACAAGGCACTCAAGAAGCCACGACGATCTTGTTGCGAGCCTGTTGCGCAGAACAGGGAGCGAGGGCCGGTGACCTCTCGGAGGCGAAGGGCACCCCAGGGCCCTGCCCCACGGACGACTCTTCTGGGGGGCATCCTACCTCGTCACCCCCACGCCAACCCAACACCGTCACCCTTCCCAAACCGGGGTCCCGGCTTGCGGCCTTGTGATAGAAAACACATATCCATCTCGAACCCCAATCAGTGCTTGACACATAGTAAGTGCTTAACTGATACCATTATTATTAGTATTAAAACGGCACCCACGGAAGCCTGCTAACACTGGGGCGGGTTTATACCCGTCGAGGGGACAGCCTACCTCGTCACCCCCACGTCAACCCAACACGGTCACCTTTCCCAAAGCGGGGTCTCGGCCTGCGGCCGCGTGATAAAAAGCACATATCTGTCTTGAAACCTGATCAGTGCTTGGCACATAGTAGGCGCTTAACAGATACCATTATTATTAGTATTAAAACGGCGCCCTCGGAAGCCTGCTAACACTGGGGCGGGTTTATACCCATCAAGTGGGCAGCCTACTTCGTCACCCCCACGCCAACCCAACACCGTCACCTTTCCCAAAGCGGGGTCCTGGCCTGCAGCCATGTGATAAGAGGCATGTGTCTGTCTCCAACCCCGATCAGTGCTTGGCACATAGTAAGCGCTTAACAGATATCATTCATTCGTTCACGCAATCGTATTTAATAATACCATTATTACTCGTATTAAAACGGCGCCCTCGGAAGCCTGTTATCACTGGCGCGGGTTTATACTTGTCGAAGGGTGTTCTGCGGTCTTTGAGCAGGGCATCCACCGAGGGGGGCCCACTCTACCCCGATACAGCAGCCCCTGGCACCCCCTCCCTCGCCGTCTGGAGAGTATTTTACTTTGTTAGTATGGTTTGTTTTGTTCTCTGTCTCCCCCTTCTAGACTGTGAGCCCCATGTTGGGTAGGGACCGTCTCTGAATGTTGCCAACTTGTACTTCCCAAGCGCTCAGTACAGTGCTCTGCACACAGTAAGCGCTCAATAAATACGATTGGATGAATGAATGAATACAATCCATCTTTCACGAAGGAACCGGGTGGTGTTGGGGGGTTCGGGCCTCTAAGGGTTGGGTCCCCGGGGCCTCCCCTCATTTACCCCTCGTCTCCCTCTCCATCCCCCCATCTTAACTCCTTCCCTTCCCCACAGCACCTGCATATATGTTTGTACATATTTATTACTCTACTTATTTATTTTACTTATCCATATCTATTCTATTTATTTTATTTTGTTAGTACGTTTGGTTTTGTTCTCCGTCTCCCCCCTCTAGACTGTGAGCCCACTGTTGGGTAGAGACCGTCTCTATATGTTGCCGACTTGTACTTCCCAAGCGCTTAGTCCAGTGCTCTGCACACAGTAAGCGCTCAATAAATACGACTGATTGATTGATTGACTGATTGATCTTTCACGAAGGGACCGGGTGGTGTCGGGGGGTTCGGGCCTCTAAGGGTTGGGTCCCGGGGGCCTCCCCTCATTGACTTAGAGAAGCAGCGTGGCTCGGTGGGAAGAGCCCGGCGGAGGTCATGGGTTCAAATCCCTGCTCCGCCCACTGTCAGCTGGGTGACTTTGGGCAGGTCGCTTCTCTGGGCCTCAGTTTCCTCATCTGCAAAATGGGGATGAAGACTGTGAGCCCCCCGTGGGACAACCTGATCACCTTGTAGCCTCCCCGGCGCTTAGAACAGTGCTTTGCACATAGAAAGCGAGCCCACTGTTGGGTCGGGACTGCCTCTATATGTTGCCAACTTGTGCTTCCCAAGCGCTTAGTACAGTGCTCTGCACACAGTAAACGCTCATTAAATACGATTGATTGATTAACAAATACCATCATCCTCATCATCCTCATCATTTACCGGTGGTGTCCTCGAAGCGCGGGGGAGGGGCGTCTCTCAAGGCCTGGGTCCAGCCGCCGCAGCTCCCCTCGTCCGTCCGCCGCGCGTCCTCTTGGTCGTCGTCCTCTTCCTCCTCTTCTTCCATGGGGCCGGGGGCCTGAGGGGGGGGGAGGCGCCGCCGCCTCCGGTCCCCGGGGCCCTTCTCCTCCTCCTCCTCCTCCTCCTCCTCGTCCTGCAGCATCTCTCCGCAGGCGGTCGCCTTTCGTCCGGTCGAGGTGTCCCGCCCCCGCCGCCCCCCCGGGGTCCGGGGCCGGGTCGGGGGCCTCGTCCTCTTCCGCCGAGGAGGCGTCGGAGGTGGAGCGGGAGTCGGCCGAGGTGCTGTAGAAGGGGTTCCCGCTGCTGTCCGGGCCCGACTCCCCGAACACGTCGTCCGAGATCTGCAGGCTCTCGTAGCGGGAGCGGGCGGCCTCCAGCAGCGACAGCGCCTTCTTCCGAGGGGCCCCGGCCTCCGCCATCGTCCCCTCGGCCGGGCCCCCCCACCCCCACACACACACGCGCCCGAGGGACACCGCCGCGCCGACGAGCAGGCGCCCCACCGCCGCGCGCGCGCCGCGCCCCGCCCCGCCCCCGGCGCGCGGAGGAGGAGGAGGAGGAGGAGGAGGCGGGCCCTCCCGGCGACCAATGGAAGCGGCCGGAGTGGCCGCCGTCGCCGGGTCGTCCGTCCTCCTGCCCGGGCGGGGCCCGCCGCGGAGGGGCCGGCGGCGCTGTCCGCCGGGGGCGGTGCTGGACCCCACCCGCCCCGCCCCTCCCTCACCCCAGCCCCTCAGGGGGAGTCCGTGACGAGGGGGGCTCTGCCCGGCGGTTGCTAGGCCCCCCTTTCTCCTCACGACGCCCCGTGAAGCGGGGGGCGCTGCCCGGCGGTTACTAGGCCCCCCTTTCCCCTCACGACGCCCCGTGAAGCGGGGGGGCGCTGCCCGGCGGTTACTAGGCCCCCCTTTCCCCTCACGACGCCCCGTGAAGCGGGGGGCGCTGCCCGGCGGTTATTAGGCCCCCCTTTCCCCTCACAACGTGAAGCGGGGGGCGCTGCCCGGCGGTCATTAGGCCCCCCTTTCCCCTCATGACGCCTCGTGAACCGGGGGTTGCTGCCCGGCGGTTACTAGGCCCCCCCTTTCCCCTCACGACGCCCCGTGAAGCGGGAGGGGGGCGCTGCCCGGCGGTTATTAGGCCCCCCTTTCCCCTCACAACGTGAAGCGGGGGGCGCTGCCCGGCGGTTATTAGGCCCCCCTTCCCCTTCATGACCCCTCGTGAAGCGGGGGGCACTGCCCGGCGGTTACTAGCCCCCCCCCATTCCCCTCACGACGCCCCGAGAAGCGGGGGACGCTGCCTGGCGGTTACTAGGCCCCACCTTTCCCCTCACGATGCCCCGTGAAAATTGGGGGGCGCTGCCCGGCGGTTACTAGGCCCCCCATTCCCCTCACGACTCTCTGTGAGTTGGGTGGGGGGGCTGTGTGCGGCGGTTACTAGGCCCCCCTTTCCCCTCACGACACCCCGTGAGGCGGGAGGGGGGGCACTGCCCGGCGGTTGCTAGGCCCCCCCTTTCCCCTCCCGACGCCCCGTGAGGCGGGGTTTGCCGTCCGGCGGTTGCTAGGCCCCCCCTTCGCCCCCGCCACGAGGAGGGGGCCCCGGGGCCGCGCAGACTCCAGGCCTGCTGAGGGAGACGGTTCCCCGTTCCCCGAAGTCCCCGACCTCTTCCCCAACGCCAGCCTACCCGGGCGCCTGGCCTGGAACATCCTCCCTCCTCAAATCCCACAGACAATGCCTCTTTTATTTATTTATTTATCTTACTTGTACATATCTAGTCTATTTATTTTATTCTGTTAATATGTTTGGTTTTGTTCTCTGTCTCCCCCTTCTAGACTGTGAGCCCGCTGTTGGGTAGGGACTGTCTCTATGTGTTGCCGACTTGTACTTCCCAAGCGCTTAGTACAGTGCTCTGCACACAGGAAGCGCTCAATAAATACGATTGATTGATTGATTGATTGATTGAATCAAAGCCCTAGGGAAGGCCCATCTCCTCCAAGAGGCCTTCCCTGGCTAAGCCCCACTTTTCCTCAGCTCCCGCTCCCTTTGCTCTTCCCCTCCTCCCTGCCCCACAGCACTTAAGTACAGATCTGTAACTTTGTATTTATCTGTAATTTTATTTATTTCTGCCCGTTTATTCGTATTGATGTCTGTCTCCCCTCCTCTAGACTGTGAGCTCGCTGTGGGCGGGGATTGTCACTCTTTATTGTTGCATTGTACTTTCCCAACGGCTTAGTACAGTGTTCTGCACACAGTAAGCGCTTAATAAATACAACTGAATGAATGAAGGATTGTTTTGAACTCCTTCCCTTTCCGTATCCCACAGACGATCATTCATTCAATCGTATTTATTGAGCACTTACTGTGTGCAGAGCACTGTACTAAGCGCTTGGGAAGTACAAGTTGGCAACATAAGATGGATCACCCGCTCCACCTTCAAAGTCGGACTAAAATCCCACCCTGAGAAGCAGCGTGGCCTAATGGTTAAAGCCTGCATCTGGAACCCAGAGGTCCTGGGTTCTAATCCCGACTCTGCCATTTCGCCTGTTGGGCGACCTAGGGCAAATCACTTACGTTCTCTGTGCCTTAGTTTCCTCAACTGTAAAATGGGGATTCAGAACTTGTTCGCCCTCTGATTTGACTGTGAGCCCTATGTGAGACAGTTCGGAATTCGGCCAATTAACATGAATCTACCCCAACATGGAGAACAGTGCTTGATATGCAGTGAGTGCTTATTGAAAAACATTTTAAAAAAATCTCCAAGATACCTTCCCTGACTAAGCCCTCTTTTCCTCGACTCCCTCACCCTTCTGCTACCACCTCTGCAGTTGTGGGCAGGATTGTCTCTCTTTATTGCTTTATTGTACTTTCCAAGCGCTTAGTACAGTGCTCTGCGCACAGTAAGTGCTCAATAAATACGATTGAATGAATGAATGAATGGATGGATGGATCTATACCCTGAGTACTTGATATTCACCCCACCCTCAGCACCAGAGCAGTTACGTACATATCTGTCATTTATTTTAATGTCTGTCTCTTCCTTTAGATTGTGAGCTCCTTGTGGACAGGGCACATTTCTGCCAGCTCTGTCATACTGGATTCTCCCAAGTGTTTAGTATAGTGCTCTGCAGACAGTAAGCGCCAATAAATACCATTGACTGACTCTTCCCTCACTTCCTATCCCTCTCCCTCCAGAAAGCTATACAGGATGCCCATTATGTACCCTACTCAGGGGAGAGAGTTACCCAGGGCACCTACTGGGTGTGCCAAGCACCTACTGTGTGCAGGGTGCTGTTCTGGGCACCTATTCTGGGCAGAGCCCCTGTACTGGGTACTTGGGGAACCACAGAAGTAAAAGACCCTGTTCTGTCTAATAGGAAAGACAAGCAGACTCAAATAGCCAAATGCACAACAGGAAAACATAAAAGGGAATAGCTACAAATGATCAGAAACCCTACAAGTAAGCCATTAAATACATATTAAGAAAACAGATATGAATACTGAATACACGGTTCTAGTGTACTCTCCTAAGCACTTAGTACAGTGCTCTGCACACAGTAAGTGCTCAATAAATACAATTTCCTGACTGACTGCTTACACAAAATCAATCAATCAATCAATCAATCGTATTTATTGAGCGCTTACTGTGTGCAGAGCACTGTACTAAGCGCTTGGGAAGTACAAGTTGGCAACATATAGAAACAGTCCCTACCCAACAGTGGGCTCACAGTCTAAAATAACACATAAGCCCTAAGGTGGCCGATCTGGGTGCATGACCAACCCATGAGGCGGCTACAAAACCTTGAATCGGTGACGGCTGAACAACGGGAGGGAAGGGGAGGATCCGTGAGCTAATCCAGAGGAAGAACCGGTAGATCTGCTCTCCTGCACAATGACTGAAACATTAAATACAATGGACACTGGTCTGTATTTCATTACTTCCTCACACGGTGCGTTATGAGATAATATCTGCAGAGCACTCTTGGATCCCTGGGAGAAGCAAGCCCCCAAGGAATGCCATATGGTTTAAAGTGACCAGGAGGAACAGCCTCAAAGCCACCCCAGAAAAGGACAGCAGAATGTCCGCTGGCACGGAGGCCCAGGAATTGTGGCTCCCTGTAGGGGCCATTTGCTTTACCCTAGGCAAAGATCGCGAGCCGTTTCATTGTACTAGCCGAGCTTTGGACAGACCTCTCTGCCAGGGCACTAAGAGGGTTTATCCCCATCTGCCCCCAGAGAAAGTGGGAGCCAGGCAGATGAACACGGCATGCCAAAGCCACAGAGCGAGTTAGGAGTCAGCTGCCACCCTGCCCATCCAGCCCCTGTCCATGCCCATTTTCATCCTGGTGTGGAGGAAAATAAACATTGGCAAACAGACCACTCCTGCTTGCCTGCTTCCCTGATAGTGGGGTAGGAACAGGACATCAGGGGCTGAGCACTGATCATTCTCCTTTGGAAATATCAATGACAATAATATTTTTTAAGCACTCATTATGTGCCAACCACTGTACCAAGTGCTGGGGTAGATATAGGATAATGAGGAAATAATAATAATAATGATATTTGTTAAGCACTTACTATGTGCCAGACACTGCACTAAGCGCTGAGGTGCTTACAAGCAAATTGGGTTGGACACAGTCCCTTTCCTGCACAGGGCTCACAGTCTTAATCCCCATTTTAGAGATGAGGTAACTGAGGCACGGGGAAGTGAAGTGACTCGACCAAGGTCACACAGCAGACAAGTGGTAGAGCTGGGATTAGAACCCATGCCTTTCTGACTCCCAGCTCTGTGCTGTATTCACTAAGCTATGTTGCTTCCAAAAGAGCAGGAAAGGCGCAGAAGATAATGACCCTGCTTCGCTCCACCGCCATGGAGGGACCCCCTCCACCCCAGCTCAGAACTAGTCAGGACCACCCCCGCCCAGCTCACAAATAACAGTAAATCAATTAATAAATCACTAGCATTTTAGTCAGTGAGTCAGCCAGTCGTATTTATTATTTACTGTTTACAGAGCACTGTACTAAGCTCTTGGGAGAGTACAACATAACACTAAACAGACACATTCCCTGCCCACAAAGAGCTTGTAGTCTACTGGGGGGGGAGACATTAATAAATAAATGACAGATATGTACATAAGTGCCGTGGGGCTGGGATGGGGGAATGAATAAAAGGGAGCAAGTCAGGGCTACGCAGAAGGGAGTGAGTGGGAGAAGAGGAAAGGAGGGCTTAGTCAGGGAAGGCTTCTTGGAGGAGATGTGCCTTCAATAAGGCTTTGGGGGGGAGTCATTGTCAATCTGATTTATTGAGTGCTTACTGTGTGCAGAGCTCTGTACTAAGGTCTTGGCGGAGGACAATATAACAGAGTTTGTAGACCGTCGTGAGGCCTCAGGGCTGCAGTCCCCATGCCCCCACCAGCCTTATTTCTGCGGGTTTGGAGAGGAGCCGAGGAAATGGCCTGGGACGTCAGAGGGCCCCAAGGATCACCTGTCGGGATGTTGGACAGAGGGAAACTCCCTGAGGCAAAAGCCTTAAGACAGAATGATTTCTTTATTAGAAAACGGTCATCAGAAAATGTGCGGCCCTCCTGCCCCTCCCCTTTGCCCTCCCTCCCCCCTGCCCACTGGGTCTCCTGGGCTTCCTGCTAATGCGAAACCACTGGAAGACTCACCCCTCTCAAATCCATCCACGATAATTACTCTAATGAGAGCTTGGTAATGGAACCAATGTTTCTTTGAGATCCTCAGGCCCCTCTACTTTCAGATACAAAATTTCATCCTGGTGACATAAATGCCTTCTTAATTCCCTGGGAAATAATTGGCAGGGAGATGGATATTTACTGTTTTATTTGGGACCGCAGGCTTGGTCCCCTCCCCCTCCACCGCAATAAAGGCTATGATTTCTAATAATATTATTCATTCAATCTCATTTATTGAGCGCTTACTTGTGCAGAGCACTGTTCTAAGCGCTTGGAAACTACAATTCGGCAACAGATCCCGAGCCCTTCAAGGGATGGTATCCGCGACTAATTCTCAACCGTGGACTCTTTTCCAGCACTTAGAATGGCGTTCTTCACACAGTAAGTGCTTAATAAATACGATTACTACTACTATAATTTCCAAAGGCAGGGCGGCATCCCACAGCGAGTTTCAGTCTTGGCTCTTTCCCAGACACAGGGAGTAATCCAATCTTGGTCAAGTTAGTCTTGACTCCAGGCTGAATCAAGGCGTGGAGCACCTGGAATGATACTGTCCACCCTCCTACTGGGGCAGAATTAACGACAGGGTGTCTAAAGAGGAAGTAACCAAAGGGATGGCTTTCTGTGTCTGGTTAGGGATGGGCCACCCCAAACCCCTAACTCACTCCTCTCCATCCCTGACTCTCCTTCAGAGTCCCAGCACAGCCCATCTAACACCCCCAACTCTCTCCATCACCATTCCTGACTCTCTCCACTCTTCTAGACTGTAAGCTCCTTGTGGGCAGGGATCACATCTACCGACTCTATTAATAATAATAATAATAATGATGGCATTTATTAAGTGCTTACTATGTGCAAAGCACTGTTCTAAGCACTGGGGAGGTTACAAGGTGATCAGGTTGTCCCACAGGGGGCTCGCATTATTAATTCCCATTTTACAGTTGAGGTAACTGAGGCCCAGAGAAGTTAAGTGACTTGCCCAAAGTCACACAGCTGACAAGTGGCGGAGCTGGGATTTGAACCCATGACCTCTGACTCCAAAGCCCGGGCTCTTTCCACTGAGCCGCGCTGCTTCTCCTATTATTCATTCATTCATTTGATCGTATTTATTGAGCGCTTACTGTGTGCAGAGCACTGTACCAAGCGCTTGGGAAGTACAAGTTGGCAACATCTAGAGACGGTCCCTACCCAACAGCGGGCTCACAGTCTAGAAGGGGGAGAGAGAACAAAACAAAACATATTAACGAAATAAAATAAATAGAATAAATATGTACAACAGCGGGCTCACAGTCTAGAAGGGGGAGAGAGAACAAAATAAAACATATTAACGAAATAAAATAAATAGAATAAATATGTACAAGTAAAATAATTCTCTGGGCAGATAAGGCGTACCCATTTCGAACCATACTATTACACTGTTACACTGTTACTATTACACTGTTCTCTCCCAAGGGCTTAGTACAGTGCTTGTCACACAGTAAGCGTGCAATAAATACCACTGGCAGATTGATCCAGTACCCAGCAGGGACCATTCAACACCCCTAATTCCCCCCACTCCATCCCCAAACTCTACTCTCAGTGACCCAGAGTGGACACTCACCCATGCAACTACCCACACCCCTGTGGTCCCTGCCGAGCTGGGTACCTACTGCCCGCAGTTGGGAACATACAGTCCCCGGCTTCAAAGATCTAACCTTCTACTGGGGGAGATAAAAGATATTTACTTGGGAGAAAGTTACTGGTCAGGACTGGACATTGAGTAGGACCAGTTACTTGGCAGAAGTAGCCACTGGACACAGTTGGCCACTGACTTTCAAAGTAGCATGAGTGTGGTCACTCAGACACTTTAAAGAAACCCCTTGGGGCACAGCCACAAAAACAGGTACTTTTTTAAAGTAAATCGAAGCAGCACAGGAAGGAGCACAGATCTGGGAATTAGAGGATCTGGGTTCCAATTTGCCATTTATCTGCTGTGGGTCCTTGAGCAAGCCACTTGACTGCTCTGTGACCGAGTTCCCTCATCAGCAAAATGGGAATTCAATACCTTTTCTCCCTCCTACTGAGCCCTGCGTGAGACCCGATTACCTTGTATCTACCCCAGCGCTTAGTACAGTGCTGGGTGCATAGCACGCGCTTAGCAGGTACTGAAATTGTTATTGTTACTATCATTAATGCGGCCCACACCGGGCGGGGTCTGGGAAGTTGGCTGGACAGTAAGTCCACTTAAGTCACACTTGTCACCTGTGTGACTTTGGGCAAGTCACTTAACTTCTCTGGACCTCGGTTCCCTCATCTGTAAAATGGGGATGAAGACTGTGAGCCCCACGTGGGACAACCTGATCACCTTGTAAATTCCCCAGCGCTTAGAACAGTGCTCTGCACATAGTAAGCGCTTAATAAATGCCATTATAAAAAAAAAAAGTCCGTAGTTCTGCCCCGTCAAACCCGCTGAGACCCAAACTGAGCCCGCCCACCTGGGAAGCACAGTCTTAATTAAGCTCGATTTTCCAGACGAGGGAACTGAGGCCCAGGGAAGTGAAGTGAGTTGCCCAAAGTCACATGGCAGATGAGGGACGGAGGCGGGATCAGGGCCCACGCCGTGCTCTTACCACTAGCAGAGAAGCAGTGAGGCTCAGTGGAAAGAGCCCGGGCTTTGGAGTCAGGGGTCATGGGTTCGAATCCCGGCTCTGCCAACTGTCAGCTGTGTGACTTTGGGCAAGTCACTTCACTTCTCTGGGCCTCAGTTCCCTCATCTGTAAAATGGGGATTAATAATAATAATAATAATAATGTTGGTATTTGTTAAGCGCTTAATATGTGCAAAGCACTGTTCTAAGCGCTAGGGTAGATACAAGGTACTCAGGTTGTCCCACGTGGGCCTCACAGTCTTCATCCCCATTTTCCAGATGAGGGAACTGAGGCCCAGAGAAGTGAAGTGACTTGCCCAAAGTCACCCAGCTGACAATTGGCAGAGCTGGGATTTGAACCCATGACCTCTGACTCCAAAGCCCGGGCTCCTTACACTGAGCCATGCTGCTTCTCTTAATAATAATAATAGTAATAAATAGCATTTATTAAGCGCTTACTATGTGCAAAGCACTATTCTAAGCGCTGGGGAGGTTACAAGGTGATCAGGTTGTCCCACGGGGGGCTCACAGTCTTAATCCCCATTTTACAGATGAGGGAACTGAGGCCCAGAGAAGTGAAGTGACTTGCCCAAAGTCATACAGCTGACAATTGGCAGAGCGGGATTTGAACCCATGACCTCTGACTCCCAAGCCTGTGCTCTTTCCACTGAGCCACGCTGCTTCCCCTGTCTTAAGACTGTGAGCCCCCCGTGGGACAACCTGATCTCCTTGTAATCACCCCAGCACTTAGTACAGTGCTTTGCACATAGTAAGCGCTTAATAAATGCCATCATTATTATTATTATTATCATAGGCCACCCTGACCTCAGGAGCAGCCTGGCTCAGTGGAAAGAGCCCGGGCTTTGGAGTCAGAGGTCATGGGTTCGAATCCCAGCTCCGCCAATTGTCGGCTGTGTGACTTTGGGCGAGTCACTTCACTTCTCTTGGCTCGGTGGAAAGGGCACGGGCTTGGGAGTCAGAGGTCATGGGTTCGAATCCCGGCTCCACCACATGTCCGCTGTGTGACCTCGGACAAGTCGCTTAACTTCTCTAGCCTCAGTTCCCTCATCTGTAAAATGGGGATTAAGACCGTGAGCCCCACGTGGGGCAACCTTGCTGACCTTGTATCCCCCCAGCGCTCAGAACAGTGCTTTGCACGTAGTAAGCGCTTAACGAATGCCATTATTATTATTATTTATTTATTCTCTGTGCTTCAGTTACCTCATCTGGAAAATGGGGATTAAGACTGGGAGCCCCCCGTGGGACCACCTGATCTCCTTGTCATCTCCCCAGCGCTTAGTACAGTGTTTTGCGCTTAATAAACGCCGTCATTATTACTATAGGCCACCCTGACCTCTGCCCCCTTGGTTTTGTTCTCTGTCTCCCCCTTTCAGACTGTGAGCCCACTGTTGGGTGGGGACTGTCTCTAGATGTTGCCAATTTGGACTTCCCAGGCGCTTAGTACAGTGCTCTGCACATAGTAAGCGCTCAATAAATACGATTGATGATGATGATGATGATTGAATGAATGAACCTCCCAGGACTCTATTTATCTATCTATTTATTACTCTATTTATTTATTTATTTTACTTGTACATAGCTATTCTATTTATTTTATTTTGTTAGTATGTTTGGTTTTGTTCTCTGTCTCCCCCTTTTAGACTGTGAGCCCACTGTTGGGTAGGGACTGGCTCTAGATGTTGCCAATTTGTACTTCCCAAGCGCTTAGTACAGTGCTCTGCACATCGTAAGCGCTCAATAAATACGATTGATGATGATGATGATGATTGAATGAATGAACCTCCCAGGACTCTATTTATCTATTTATTACTCTATTTATTTATTTTACTTGTGCATAGCTATTCTATTTATTTTATTTTGTTAGTATGTTTGGTTTTGTTCTCTGTCTCCCCCTTTTAGACTGTGAGCCCACTGTTGGGTGGGGACTGTCTCTAGATGTTGCCAATTTGTACTTCCCAAGCGCTTAGTACAGTGCTCTGCACATCGTAAGCGCTCAATAAATACGATTGATGATGATGATGATGATGATGATGATGATGATGATGATGATGATGATGATGATGATGATGATGATGATGCCGGCTTTACCTCAGCGCGGAGCGCCGCGCTTAGCGGAGAACTTCGGCCGGTGCCCGCCAGGGGGCGACGTGATTGGCGCCGGCCGGCTGGCCGGAAGTGGAGCCTTTTTCCCGGCGAGCACCGCGCCGGTTGGCCATGGTGGCGGAAGGCCAGGCCTTGCCCCTCCTCTTGCTCCTGCCCCTCGTCCCCTGCCCGCTGACGGGATGGAAAAAAGCAGGATGAACTTGCCCAAGGGGCCCGACACCCTCTGCTTCGACAAGGACGAGTTCATGAAGGTGCCTCGGGGGGCGGGGAGGGTATTGATTGAGCGCCCATTGTGTGCAGAGCACTGGACTAAGCGCTTGGGGAGTCCAAGCTGGCAACATCTAGAGACAGTCCCTACCCAACAGTGGGCTCACAATCAATCAATCGTATTTATTGAGCGCTTACTGTGTGCAGAGCACTGGACTAAGCGCTTGGGGAGTACAAGCTGGCAACAGATAGAGACAGTCCCTACCCAACAGTGGGCTCACAATCAATCAGTCAATCGTATTTATTTAGCGCTTACTGTGTGCAGAGCACTGGACTAAGCGCCTGGGGAGTACAAGCTGGCAACAGATAGAGACAGTCCCTACCCAACTGTGGGCTCACAATCAATCAGTCAGTCGTATTTATTGAGCGCTTACTGTGTGCGGAGCACTGGACTAAGCGCTTGGGGAGTACAAGCTGGCAACATCTAGAGACAGTTCGTACCCAACTGTGGGCTCACAATCAATCAGTCAATCATATTTATTGAGCGCTTACTGTGTGCAGAGCACTGGAGTAAGCGCTTGGGGAGTCCAAGCTGGCAACATCTAGAGACAGTCCCTACCCAACAGTGGGCTCACAATCAATCAGTCAATCGTATTTATTGAGCGCCTACTGTGTGCAGAGCACCGGACTAAGCGCTTGGGGAGTACAAGCTGGCAACAGATAGAGACAGTCCCTACCCAACAGTGGGCTCACAATCAATCAGTCAATCGTATTTATTGAGCGCTTACTGTGTGCGGAGCACTGGACTAATCGCTTGGGGAGTCCAAGCTGGCAACATCTGGAGACAGTCCCTACCCAACAGTGGGCTCACAATCAATCAGTCAATCGTATTTATTGAGCGCCTACTGTGTGCAGAGCACCGGACTAAGCGCTTGGGGAGTACAAGCTGGCAACATCTAGAGACAGTCCCTACCCAACAGTGGGCTCACAATCAATCAATCAATCAATCGTATTTATTGAGCGCTTACTGTGTGCAGAGCACTGGACTAAGCGCTTGGGGAGTACAAGCTGGCAACATCTAGAGACAGTCCCTACCCAACAGCGGGCTCACAGTCTAGAGCGGGGAGACAGAGAACAAAACCAAAGGTACTGACAAAATAAAATAACTAAAATAGATAGATACAAGTAAAATAAATAGAGTAATAAATATGTACAAACCTATATACATATATACAGGTGCTCGTCCCCCTCTCCATCCCCCCAATCTTACCTCCTTCCCTTTTTTTTTTTTTGGATGGCATTTATTAAGCGCTTACTATGTGCAAAGCACTGTTCTAAGCGCTGGGAAGGATACAAGGTGATCAGGTTGTCCCTCGTGGGGCTCACAGTCTTAAACCCCATTTTGCAGATGAGGGAACTGAGGCACAGAGAAGTGAAGTGACTTGCCCAAAGTCACACAGCTGACAACTGGCAGAGCTGGGATTTGAACCCAGGATCTCTGACTCCAAAGCCCGGGCTCTTTCCCTTCCCCACAGCACCTGTATACATGTATATATGTTTGTACATATTTATTACTCTATTTATTTATTTTACTTGTACCTATCTATTCTACTTATTTTATTTTGTTAGTATGTTTGGTTTTGTTGTCTGTCTCCCCCTTCTAGACTGTGAGCCCACTGTTGGGTAGGGACTGTCTCTATATGTTGCCAACTTGTACTTCCCAAGCGCTTAGTACAGTGCTCTGCACACAGTAAGCGCTCAATAAATGCGATTGATTGATTGCTGTGGGGAAGGGAAGGAGGTAAGGTGGGGGGATGAAGAGGGGGACGAGGGGCCCGCCAGGGCCGGCAGCCCACCCGGCTGTCATGCCTCTCCCTCAGTGCTTCAGCCCTCGTCAGCTCTTAATAAATAATGTTGTTGATGATGCTGGCATTTGTTAAGCAATTACTTCTCCAGAGAAGCAGCCTGGCTCAGTGGAAAGAGCCCGGGCTTTGGAGTCAGAGGTCATGGGTTCAAATCCCGACGCTGCCACTTGTCAGCTGTGTGACTTTGGGCAAGTCACCTCACTTCTCTGGGCCTCAGTTCCCTCATCTGGAAAATTTGTACTTCCCAAACGCTCAGTACAGTGCTCTGCACACAGTAAACACTCAATAAATGCGATTGAATGAATGAATGAATGAAAATGGGATGAAGACTGTGAGCCCCCCGTGGGATAACCTGATCACCTTGTAACCTCCCCAGCACTTAGAACAGTGCTTTGCACATAGTAAGCGCTTAATAAATGCCATTATTATTATTATTATTATTATTATGTGCCAAGCACTGTTCTAAGCTCTGGGGTAGATGCAGCCTCTCCCCCCATCTTACCTCCTTCCCACCATCTTACCTCCTTCCCTTCCCCACAGCACCTGTATATGTGTATATATGTTTGTACATATTTATTACTCTATTTTACTTGTACATATCTATTCTATTTTATTTTGTTAGTATGTTTGGTTTTGTTCTCTGTCTCCCCCTTTTATACTGTGAGCCCACTGTTGGGTAGGGACTGTCTCTATATGTTACCAACTTGTACTTCCCAAGCGCTTAGTACAGTGCTCTGCACACAGTAAGCGCTCAATAAATACGATTGATTGATCGATTGACTAGTCCATGGCCTACATGGGGCTCACAGCATTAATCCCTGTTTGACAGATGAGGCAACTGAGGCACAGAGAAGTGAAACGACCTGCCCAAGGTCACACAGCCAACAAGTTCACTTCACCCGGTCCACCCTTAGGGTCAGATTCGCTCTCAAGACTTGGGGGGGAACCAAGAAAGCAACTCCTGCCACAGCTGCCGTGGCCAGAGCCTGCTCCCCTAATAATAACAGGAACAACTCTTATTGAGAAGCAGCGGGGCTCAGTGGCAAGAGCACGGGTTTAGGAGTCAGAGTTCTAATCCCGGCCCTGCCACTTGTCAGCTGTGTGACAGGGCAAGTCACTTCACTTTTCTGTGCCTCAGTTACCTCATCTGTAAAATGGGGATTAAGATTGTGAGCCCCATATGGGACAACCTAATTACCTTGTACCTACCCCAGTGCTTAGAAAAGTGCTTGGTACGTAGTAAGCGCTTATCAAATACCGTTATTATTATTATTATTATTATTATATTTATTATATATTATATATTATTATATAATAATATTATATATTATTATTATTAAGTGGATTTCTGACCCCCCCAGGCCCATGCTCTATCCACTAGGCCCCGCTGCTTCTCAATAAGAGTTGTTCCTGTTATTATTAGGGGAACAAGCTCTGGCAGTGGCAGCTGTGGCAGGAGTTGCTTTCCTGGTTAATAATGATGGCATTTATTAAGCACTTACTATGTGCAAAGCACTGTTCTGAGCGCTGGGGAGGTTACAAGGTGATCAGGTTATCCCATGGGGGGCTCACAGTCTTAATGCCCATTTTACAGATGAGGTAACTGAGGCACAGAGAAGTTATGTGACTTGCCCAAAGTCACACAGTTGACAATTGGTGGGGTCGGGATTTGAACCCATGACCTCTGACTCCAAAGCCCCTGCTCTTTCCACTGAGCCACGCTGCTTCTCTGAAAGCAGCCCCCAGTCTTGAAAGCGAATTTGACCGTAAGGGTGGACTGGGTGAAGTGATGCAGCAGGAGAAGCAGTGTGGCCTAGTGGTTAGGGCACGGGCCTGAGAGTCAGAAGAACTTGGGTCTTAATCCCGGCTCCACCACTTGTCTGCTGTGTGACCTTGGGCAAGTCACTTGACTTCTCTGGGCCTCAGTTACCTCATCTGTAAAATGAGGATCGAGAGTGCAAGCCCTATGTGGGACAGGGACTGTGTCCAACTCGATTTGCTTGTATCCACCCCATCATCATCATCATCAATCGTATTTATTGAGCGCTTACTATGGGCAGAGCACTGTACTAAGCGCTTGGGAAGTACAAATTGGCAACATATAGAGACAGTCCCTACCCAACAGTGGGCGCTCAGTCTAAAAGGGGGAGACAGAGAACAAAACCAAACATACTAACAAAGTAAAATAGAATAAATATGTACAAGTAAAATAAATAAATAAATAAATAGAGTAATAAATATGTACAAACATATATACATATATAGAGGTGCTGTGGGGAAGGGAAGGAGGTAAGATGCGGGGGATGGAGAGAGGGACGAGGGGGAGTGCTCAGCCCTTAGTAAGTGCTTAACGAAAGCCACAATTATTATCCTTATGCCCGACTTGGGTCCAGTGCCACCTCCAAACCTGGAGCATGACCACAGAACCGAACCTGGCGTGGGGCCGTGAGGAGGCGGCCACCACACCGCCCCAGTGCCGAAGGCGTTCAGTGCGTTCAGGTTGGTTCAGGTCTGTGGGCCCGGGGCAGACGAGGAGATGTCACCGAGGGCGACAAGGGGGCCGACGGACCGAGTCCGATGATGATGATGGTATTTGTTAAGTGCTTATTATGTGTCAAGCACTGTTCTAAGTGCCGCTGTTGGGTAGGGACCGTCTCTATATGCTGCCAACTTGTACTTCCCAAGCGCTTAGTACAGTGCTGTGCACTCAGTAAGCGCTCAATAACTACGATTGAATGAATGAATGAAATGCCAGGGTAGATATAGCCTTGTACCCTTTAATCAGGCCACACTGCCTACTTATTAACGGTATTTATTGAACGTGTACTATGAGCACAGCGCTGTGCTAAGCATTCTGTCTGCTCCCATGGGGCTGGCCAGAGAAGGTGGGGCGGGGCCGTCATCTGGAGGGCAGGGTTCTGAGTGGGCACTGCCCTTGGCACCTCCCTGGAGAGAAAAATTCTCAGCGGTCCCCCTCCGACACTCTTCCACCCCCACCCGCGTTTTCTGGAGCTGCTTGGATTCGGCTGTTGCTCACCCCATCTCCCCTCGTTGGGTTTCCAGGACGACTTCGATGTGGATCACTTCGTGTCCGACTGCAGGAGGAGGGTGCAGCTGGAAGAGCTCCGGAACGACCTGGAGCTCTATTACAGGCTTCTCAAGACGGCCATGGTGGAGCTCATCAACAAGGACTACGCCGACTTCGTCAACCTCTCCACCAATCTGGTGAGCGCGGTCCCCCCTCCCCGGCCCCTGTTCCCGGGACTCCTGTTTCTGATCTGGTTGGAGAGACTTAATCTGAAAACTTGGGCTGAAGAGGGACCCAGTTAGCCTGGATCTCAAACGTGTGGGGGTATGTGAGTGTGCGCGCACTCTACCTGTGGCTGCTTGTTCCGCTGGCTCAGATCGGGTGACTCCCAGCCGACCCAGAGCCAATTCTGGTGATCCTGGGGGTCTCTGCGGGCCATTACCCTCAGGACAAGACGCAGGGCTTCACCGTAGCACCGCGGCAGAACTAAGGGACCGGTGCCGTGACAAAGTCGTGACTCCCTCCAAGTTCTGGGGGTGAAGCATTCGGGGGCAGGGGCTGCCATCCATTAGAAAGGCAAGAAGCTGCCAATCAGAACCGTGATTTGGGTGAGGGTTTCTCTCCTTAAGATGTTTCATCTCCAGCCTACCATTCCTCCCCCAACTCCTTAAGCGAGCTGTGTACACCTGCTATCTCAAGTCGTCTCCTCCAAGTCTCTCCTTGACTCCTTCCAGTCTGGCTTCCATCCTCTTCATTCCACAGAAACCACTCTCTCAAAGGTCACCAGTGATCTCCTTGCCAAATCCAGTGGCCTCGACTTCATTCTAATGCTCCTCGACCTCACGGCCATACCCTGTCCTCCCCTTGATTTTCCCATCACCGAAGACAGCACCGTCATCCTTCCCGTCTCACAAGCTTATAATCTGGGGCTTATCCTTGACTCTTCTCTCTCATTCAACCCATGTATTCAATCTGTCACTAAATCCTGTCAGTTCAACATATGTATATATGTTTGTACATATTACTCTATTTATTTTACTTGTACATATCTATTCTATTTATTTTATTTTGTTAGTATGTTTGGTTTTGTTCTCTGTCTCCCCCTTTTAGACTGTGAGCCCACTGTTGGGTAGGGACTGTCTCTAGATGTTGCCAACTTTTACTTCCCAAGCGCTTAGTACAGTGCTCTGCACACAGTACACGCTCAATAAATACAATTGATTGATTGATTGATTCTTCCTTAACATTGCTAAAATCTGCATCCAAACTGCTGCGACATTAATCCAAGCCCTTATCCTATCCTGCCTTAATTACCGTATCGGCCTCCTCGCTGACCTCCTTGCTTCCAGTCTCTCCCCACTCCAGTCTGTCCATACTTCACTCTGCTGCCCAGATCATTTTTCTACAAAACGTTCAGGCCACTTTTCGCCACTCCTCAAGAACCTCCAGTGGTTGCCCATCCATCTCCACATCAATCAGAAACTCCGTACCGTCAGCTTTAAAGTACTCAGTCACGTTGCCCCCTCCTACCTCACCTAGCTACTCCCCTATTACAGCCCAGCCTGCACACTTCGCTCTTCTGATGCCAACCTACTCACTGTATCTCGATCTCGTCTATCTCGTGGCCGACCTCTCACCCTCCTCCTGCTTCTGGCCAGAAGCAGGGAGGGGAGGGAGCCACGGAACAGGCAGGGTGGGAATGTAGTGGGGCATAGGAGAGCCCCGGGCCGGATCCTCAGCCCTAACCCACACGTGTCCCCGTTCTAGGTTGGCATGGACAAAGCCCTGAACCAGCTGTCTGTGCCTCTGGGCCAGTTACGAGAAGAGGTTCTGGTACGTCCCAAACATCGCGCGGCGATCCGTTCCGCTTGGCTAACGCGGCCCTCCTTCCGGAGCCATTGGGCTCGGGGCAGTGGCTGCCATTTCAGCTCCCAGAAACGGGGTCTGGACGTCCGTGAATCAGTCCTGCCCCAGCTTCTGGCCAGGGACTGATGGCTGTTCGGGGTCCCCCAGGGAATAGGCATCCCAGAGCAACAACCACCCACGACTGTCCCACTGCCATCCCTCAGCCTGATCGTGTTAAGTTTCCGCAGACCCCGAGATCAGACGTCCCTCTGAGGTGGTTTTAAAGTGGCGTGGTTGGGGACTTCAGAACGTTATGGGGCAGGCAGGGTATCTCTTTATTATACTGTTGAACTCTCCCAAGTGCTTAATACAGTGCTCTGCACACAGTAAGTGCTCACTAAGTACGACTGAATGAACGAAATCCATATCAATAGAGATTTCAGTTCGTCGGTAATGTGTAATGAGCACCTACTGGGGGTAGAGCATTGTTCTGAGGACTTGGGAGAGCACGACAGAGTTAATAGACATGATCCCTGTCCTCAAGGGGCTTATGATCCAGCACGGGGGAGACACAGCAAGAAAGTTAGAGCCATCGCTCAAAGTTTAAATGCTTCATGTCATGTCACGAACCGTCACTTTTCTGGCCTTTTTTAAGAGTCTCAAGTCATCAGTCAGTGAAGGAATTCGGGCAATCGACGAACAACTGTCCAAACAAGACGACATCAGGAGGAAAAAGGTAAAGCAAGCAAATCAGGATGAAACACCTCTGGTGGAAACCATTTGAGTGCATCCTGCCAGAGGAGTATCAGCAGGGAAATGCTGGGGGGCTGTTTTGGGGCTTTTTGGCTTGGGTTTGCCTTGGGTACCCAAAGCGAGCGTGAACAGCAGCATTGTTGGGAGAAATCCGGTGGTGATTGCCCCCTTGGATCCCTACCTCGTGGTTAGGGTGGGCCATAGAACACTCCCCACACCTTTCCACCCCTTAGTCTCTTCCAGTGACCCAGTATGGATCATCCAGCCCCCCTACTCTCCCCTCTCCCTCCTTGATCTCCCCCAGTGACCCAGCCCGGACTACTCAACACTCCTGACTCTCCTTATATAATCTCCAGCTTTCCTCCTGGGAACCAATTATGGACTGCTTGTCCACGATTTTATCCAAACCTCTGGTGCCCCCGATATTTTTGGCTGCACAGCTTCTTGTGGTGGTAAATTCCATGTCTTTTATCAGCCGGTTGGCCACAGGGTTTCCTTGGTTTGTTCGGAACCTCCCACCCTGCCCATCTGCCGAGTGCCCGCCGTCCTGCTGCTGGGGGGCCTGGGGAGCAGCAGTGACGTACATGCTCGATCCACAGCCATCGGGGGTTTGCGTCCAGCCGTCCAGGTCCGCTCCGCCCATGTCTTTCGGCGTGACTTTCAGAAAGCTTTTTGTGACCCTGAAAATGTCATTTCCGGCATTTGGGCGGTCACTCCTCATTTAAAAATTCGGTGGTAGAGAAATAGATTTGACGGGTGAACGGATGTTTATATTAAGCCTTTGAGTCCTTAAAATTTCATCTTCAGAGGATAAAGCTAAAAATATATTTTAAAGAAGGGAAGTGCAGGTTGAATTTTAATCAGGGGAGAGTCCGACTAGGCTGGAAAATCCAGCGTGCCGGCTTGTTTGAGAGCCATTAGTGCTTGAGACGGAGATGTCTTCCGGAGTCAGAGATCACTTACTTTTTTCAAGTTTTGGTTGCGAGCCCTGAGGTCTGAGGCCCTCGTTCTGGGCTCCGGACCCCCGGAGCCAGTGTCCTACAGGTAGGGATGGGGAAGATCCCGAGGTGCTTCCATGGTCGCCTTGGCTCCTTTCAGATGTGTGTCCTGAGACTCATCCAGGTCATACGGTCAGTTGAGAAGATTGAAAAGATCCTACACTCTCAGAGCCCTAGCCAGTCATCCTCGCTGGAAGGAAGCAGGTGAGCTCCTGGAGTTGGACCCTTCCCGTGAACACCATGGGACCTTTGGCGGTGCGGGCCTGGGCCGTCCCCAGACCGGGCTCTCGCGGCTGACGGGGGTCTTCAACCCGAGATGTGGAAGGGTGGGAAGGGGGCCCTTTGGGGCTTGCTCACGGTGACCCCCTGCGCTGCGAGGGCTGAGGGTTGGCGTCTGTCTGGCTGACTGGTCCCAGGTCAGTACAGTGCTCTGCACATAGTAAGCGCTCAATAAATACGATTGATGATGATGTGCTGTTTCTCTACATCCAGGCTCGCTCTCGGTCCGAGCGTTGGACTTCTCCTTCCTGCCCTGCTGGGGCATCGTGGTCAGCGAGGCTGGCCGGCCTCTTGTGGAAACCTGCCTTTCCTCAGTCACAGTTGCCAATTTGTACTTCCCAAGCGCTTAGTACAGTGCTCTGCACACTGTAAGCGCTCAATAAATACGATTGATGATGATGATGATAGGCCACCTGTGGGCGGGATCTGGTTCCAGATCCCCCTGCCCAATCTATCAGTCTTGTCCCTGGCCACAGTGGCGAGTCTGAGATAGTGCCTGGAGGATAGTCAGTCAGGCGATCGTATTTATTGAGCGCTTACTGAGTGCAGAGCACTGTGCTAAGCACTTGGGAGAGTACAAGATAACAATGTAACGGTCATTCCCTGGAAGGAATTCCTCTCCAGTAGATGGCTTGCCCAGTGTCGTGACTGTGAGCGCGCCTTGCTGGCCCCCGTGACTGTGAGCGGTCCTCACCGGCCCCCGTGGCCATGAGGCATCCTCTGTGGCCATGAGCCATCCTTGCCAGCCCCCGTGGCTATGAGCCATCCTCAACAGTCCCTTTGGCTTTGAACAGTCCTGGCTGGCCCATTTGCCTATGAGCGGTCTTTCCTGGTCCCCACGGCGTGGGGTCAACTCCTCATCCAGCCCAGGCCAGGAGAGCAGGCTCTCGGCCGGTCCTGGTTCTTACCGCCCATTGTGCCCGCTGCCCCGTGACACCATAATTAGTGACCGCGGGGTTGTTATTTTCAGGCTAACCCACCGGTCCGCTGGTGATTTGACATCAGTCTGGACTCCGTGCGAAAGCTAAGTGAAAAACCCCAAGGCTTCAAACTGGCACTGTTGAACTTGATGATGAGGAAACCATAGCAACAGTTACTTGGCGGGATTGTGTGACCCTCTTTTACTTCTTTGATACTTTCCGAATCACCTGGAACAGTCCTCTGTACCCAGTAGGCCCCCAGTCCAGCTCTCTGCAAACAGTAGGCATCAATACGGTGCCCTGCGTGCTTAGGCGCCCGGAACGGAGCCCCGCAAAGCAGTAGCAGCTCAATAAGTACAAATGATGTGATGATAATTGTTATTTCTTTTGTAGCCCGCTTTTGACAGGACAGATTTTAGAGAGAATTGCTACCGAATTTAACCAGTTGCAGTTTCATGCGGTGCAGAGCAAGGGCATGCCTCTTTTGGACAAAGTGAGACCGGTAAGAGGGATTTTCAAGTTTTGGTGAGCAATTTTCTCAGTCCCGTTCCAGATGGGCCCCAAAGCGACCCCGCCGAGGGTTGGGGTTGGAGTGTCTTCCCACAAGGGCGGCTGCACCTGTTTCTTCCGCCGCTGCCGCCCCCCTCGAGAGGCAGCATGGAAGCACTGAAATAGAGCCGTTGGCCACCGGCTGGCTGTGGACGGTGGCCGCTTGGCTTCTCAGGGAGCGGTGCCCCCAGCCGGCTAACTGAGGCTCTCTGGAAACCCAGCTGGCTACCTCGCTCCTCCTCTGTCCATCTCCATCGGTTTTGTCACCAGAACCACTTCCTGATTAGGAACAGAGCTGCATGTAAAGCTTGAGCCGTGTTGGAAGTAGAGTGCTCCCCTCGCTCCACCTCCCCGCCCCCCACTGCCATCCCCGTACCCCTTCTCTCGCTGCCAGGGGGCTCTGGGGTCCCAGCTGGCTGCTCTCTCCCCCCACCACTGTCCCAGGGGACGGTTGGGGTCCCAGCTGTGTTGCTCTGTCCGCGCACCCCTGCAGCGGATCGCTGGGATCACGGCCATGCTGCAGCAGTCCCTGGAAGGTCTCCTCCTGGAGGGCCTCCAGACCTCCAACGTCGACATCATCCGCCACTGCCTGCGGACGTATGCCACCATCGACAAGACGCGCGACGCCGAGGCGCTGGTGGGCCAGGTGCTGGTCAAGCCGTATATCGATGAGGTGAGCACAGCCGCCTTCGCGGGCAGCCCCTCAGGCAGGTGGCCCGCGGGCCCCCGGGGCTCCGCGGCTGAATCTGCGGGGTGGCTCTGGGCCGCGGGTGGGAAGTAGGCCCGGGTGGACGCCCCTCCCTGAGGCTGGCCCCGGCCCCGTGGGGCCTCGACCCCTCCCAGTGTGGCTGGACGCGCTCACCCTCCTGACCCAATGGGCCCTCGGGGAGTCGGGATCTCGTGACCCCAGGGACTGGGGCGTGTTCCCGGCACGTGGCCGACCCGGGTTCCATGGGGCAGTGGTGGTCCGCTCCTCTCCACAGCGTCATGGGCCACCAAACCAGGGAGAGTTTATCCATTTTGTTTTTGGTCCCCAGATAGCTCTCCCTTCTGATTGCAGGGTGGTGGGCTCACCCTCCCCACCTCCCTCTGTCTCACCCTCTCTCCTCCGTTCCGCCTCACTCCCCATCTTCCCGGCAGGTCATCGTGGAGTCACTGGTCCAGGCCCACCCTAAGGGCCTGCAGGCCATGTACAGCAAGCTCCTGGAGTTTGTGCCCCATCACTGCCGCCTGCTCCGGGAGGTCACGGGCGGCACCAGCTCCAGGTGACTAGCCCTCCTTAGCCGGCTCTCTCTGAGCTCCAGACGGGTTCACCCCGGCTCCCGCTGAACCGCCTTCCCTGTTTGAATCTGCCAAACACCGCCCCTTTCCCCCTCCTTCACCGCCTCCTAAAAAAACAGCTCTTCCTGGAGGCCTTCCCTGATTGACCCCCCCCACTCGCCCATTCATTCATTCAATTGTATTTATTGAGCACCTACTGTATGCAGAGCACTGTACTAAGCGCTTGGAAAGTACGATTTGGCAACAGATAGACAATCCCTACCCAACAACGGGCTCACAGCCCTCCCTCAGCCACCCTTAATCCATCAATCGATTGTGTTGACTGAGGACATGCTGCGTGCAGAGACCTGGACTGGGCCCTCAGAGGAGAAGGAGAGGGTTGGGGAGAGAAAGAGAAATAACAGTAGTGTTAGCGAACGCGATCCCTGCCCTCAAGGAGCTTATAGTCCAGCAGGGGCGACAGATGCCGAAATAATTCCAGGTAGGAGGAAGCAAAAAACTCTAAATATGTGGACGGTAGTTCTTCAGGGGTTGTGAATGCCGAGAGGTCAGTGATGCAGAAGTGTTGAAGTAGCAGTTTGTAGGGGGTTCGAGAGTCGGGGCAAGAGAGATTGTCCAGGGAAAGCCTCCCGGAGGAGTGGGATATCGGGACAGGGCGGTCAGCGGGGGACAGAGCTGCTGCCCGCTCCTGCTGTGGTCTGATGTTATCGCCTCCATCCCTTTTTATCACTCGGCACGTCTTCTCCCAGCGAGAGAGGAAACAGCGTTCCCGGCTACGACTTCCTGGTGAATTCGGTCTGGCCAGAAATAGTGCGTGGCCTGGAAGAGAGGTTGCCGTGGCTCTTCAACCCGGGAAACCCGGATTCGTTCCACGAGGTGAGGTTGGCCGTTCCGGCGATCTGATTTTCTGGGTGTGGAGGCCAAGGATTGCCAGCGTGGTGTCCTTGTCCTGAAACGGGTGGAGCCTTCGGGCCCGCAGCAAAACGCGTATACTCACACGTGCAGCTCTGCAGCTGCCACAGGGCCACCCGGCAGTGGGGCAGGCACAAGACCCCGGAAATCTCGAGGCCGCCTAAATTGAAGCCCCAAGTTCTGAATGGCAGGTCCTGGGTTGCAGCCGGTGACAGGACGGAACCTGGGAGGAAATGGGGACTGGCCCCGGGATCGGAGTGTAGAACAGGCCGGCTCGGCCAGCCGGATTGAACCCAGAGCTGGAGGGTCGAGGGAGCTGATCCGGCCGCAAGGGACCCGGAGCGAGGGAGGGTACAGGGAGGCGCGGTCGCGTCGGCTCCCCGGCATGCAGAGCAGCCCGGGCAGGAGGTGTCAGGGATCAGCTGGCAGGGCCAGTCGACCTCCCTAAGTAACTGGACAATCGCCTCTCCCTTTTCCCTACCGACTCGGTCCTCGGGCCTCCCGGTCCCGGGTGTAAGAGTCGAGTCCATCCACGTTCTGAACCGGTCCCCACGGGGACGGCGCCGGGGGTGGGAGGGCTCGCAAAGGCGGAGTATCCGATGACCACTTCGCGTTCGCTGTTCCCAGAGATACACCGTCAGCATGGACTTCGTGAGGAGATTTGAACGTCAGTGTGGGTCTCAGGCCAGTGTGAAGAGACTGAGAGCCCATTCTTCCTACCACAGTTTTAACAATAAGTGGAACCTGCCAGTATATTTTCAGATAAGGTCAGTGCTTCACTGCTTCTTCTCCTTGGCACAGAGAGAGAATTGAAATGTTGCTCGGGCACTGTTAGCCGCTCAGGCAGGATGTGGGAGTCCTGGTCCCTGATCTGTGTTGGCATTCCAAGAACAGCCTGTATATATGTATATATGTTTGTACATATTTGTTACTCTATTTATTTATTTATTTATTTTACTTGTACATATCTTTTCTATTTATTTTATTTTGTTAGTACGTTTGGTTTTGTTCTCTGTCTCCCCTTTTAGACTGTGAGCCCACTGTTGGGTAGGGACTGTCTCTATATGTTGCCAACGTGTACTTCCCAAGCGCTTAGTACAGTGCTCTGCACACAGTAAGCGCTCAATAAATACGATTGATGAGGATGATGATAACAGCCCCATTGTGGTCAGTGTCACCTGTTGTGAGTAGAGCCCACCTTCTGTGGGCAGAGTGCTGTACTGGGCACCTACTGCGAGCAGAGAGCTGGACTGGGCGACCACTGTCCTGAGCACCTACTGTGGGCACAGCTCTGTACTGGTTGGGCTCTGTACTGGTTGCCTACTAAGAGCAGAGAGCTGGACTGGATACCTGCTGTGGGCAGAGCACTGTGCTAGGGGTGAGGGTGGGCTAATTGGAAGGTAGAACTCTCGGAGAAATTCTGGAAGGAAAATGAGGCTGCAGACCCTCTGGGCGACGTAGGGCTTTGTTCGAGGCTGAAGCTTTCCAAAGCCCCTTTAGTTAGTAGTCATTTCCAGGGCTTCTCACAGACAACTCAGTCGGGGAGACTTGTCCCAGGGCTTGGGGGAGAACCTACGAGCTTCTCTGGGCTTTTTTCTTCTGCCTGGGGGGCTTAAAGCCTTCACGTGTCCGGACGGACAGAGAGAGCGCAATAGTAGCAGTTGGGAAATTTGGATTATAAGTGCATCATTGAAGGCTGGATTTTGCCCTTGAGAGAGGAATTGCATTTCTGAGAATGAAGTGACGAGACATCCCTTTCCCACCCTGAGATCCTCCCACTCCCATGTTTTCATGGAATCCATTTAGTGCTCCCTGGGTGCCAAGCCCTGGGGTGGGTGCCAGGGGCTCGCTGGGTCACGGTCCCGTCCCCCGTGGGGCTCAGTGGTTCAGAGCTCTCAGGCCCCAGCCTGTGAAGGACTCTGTTTGATTCCTGGGACCGAGGAGGGCGGGGGAGTTTCCGAGAAGACAGGCGCCTGTCATTTAGAGACATTGAGCGGGCCAGGACTATGATCCGTGGCGATGGGGCGGGGGGAGGAGGGTTCCTGTAAATACGGCCAGGCCGGTCCCTGGCCTCACGTGGCAGCCCGAAGGCCATGGAAAGTAAACACAGGCCTGGCCTACTCGTCCACTCCCAGGGAACACACCTAAAAGCATTTCGTTTGGTTCCCCATCCTCCTCCTGGAGTTTGCCTGGGAGGCTGTGGTGTCTGCTTACTGGACCCTTCCAAATGCTTTGTACAGTGCTCTGCATACAGTAAGCTCCCAATAAACACGACTGATTGATCGACTGACTGATTGGTATCCAGGTGGGGGAGGAGGCTGGGGTAAGAAGAGACTTGTTGCGGTGTTGTGGGGGTGGGGGAACTGCAGTCGGAGAATCCCTGCTCGGGTGGGGGTGGGAGGGCTGGGGCTGGAGATTCTCCGTGGGAGTTTGCTTTGATGTGTACGGGCCTCTCTCACCTCAAGGATCCAGTTTCCTCCTGTGGAGGTCATGACTTGAGGGGCAGTCTGGATGCCACCATCCTCTCTTCTCTCCCCCACCCCACCCCCAGACACTCACGTAGTCACACACCCACACACTCACACACATGGGCACACTGTCACTCCCACACACCACGAGATAGAATTTCCAGAGAGACCCCCCAGACCATGGCTTTTCCTTCAGGAGGATGGGGCCTGCAGACTCCTACCCGAATGCCAAGGCAGGCCTCAGTCTAGGGGCAGGGCAGGTGCCCTTAGGTCAACGTAGGGCAAGTAATGCCAGTGGAGAGCGTGGGCAGCCTCCAGGAGGGCCACTCCCAGGGGAGAATGGGAAGGACAGTGGGCAAGTGGGAGGGACGGCAGGTACCCCTACAGCACTTACATACATGCTTTAAATTATATATTGTAAATTATTTATTTATTCGTGTTAACGTCTGTTTCCCCTTCTAGACTGTAGGCTCGTTATGGACAGGGAATGTCACTTATACTATTATATAATATAGTATTATGTTATACTAATATAAGTATATTATGCTTATAATGTACTCTGTTATATTATACTCTCCCAAGAGTTTAGTACAGTGCTCTGCATATAGTAAGCGCTCAATAAATGTGGTTGGTTGATTGATTGGCAAAAGAGTCCAGGAGTTGCCGTCCGCCCCGGAGCCGGCGTTGGAGCCCCCGGGACCATTTGCAGCCAAACGAGGTGTGGCCTTTTTTCTTGTACTTCTCAGGTTCAGAGAAATCGCTGCAGGCTTAGAGAGGGCCCTGAGCGACGGGCTGGAAGAGGCCCCGGGTAAGTCCCCAGGGGAACGGTATTACCCGGGACCGACCGGGTCAGGTGCTTCCATCAGAGGAAGCTTCTCCATTTCAGCAAGGGCTTTTTCCCACCTTTGTGTCCCTCCACCAGCGAGATCGGGGGCGGTCCGGGACAGCCAGGCCGGGCGGTGGTTGTGGGTGGCCCAGGTGACACCTCCACTGTTGCTGTCTTGGTGGGGCAGAGTGCCAAGCGAGGGAGCGCTGCCTGCCTGCCTGTCTCCATGCCGGCCTGCCTGCAGGCCTATGTGGGCAGTGGGCAGACCTGCCGGGTACCGGTCCTGGGATCGATGTGAGGGTTCCTCTGCCACCCCAGTGGGCTGTACCTCTGGGAGGAGTCTGGGAGCATCCCCCGGCCTGGGGTGGGCCTGGGACCATCCTGCAGACGCTGATGGTGCGGGGTAGTTGTAGTAATAATGATCATGGTATTTGTTGTTAAGCGTTTAGTATGTGCCAGGCACTGTACTAAGCCCTGGGGTAGATCGAAGGTAGTCAGGTTGGACACAATTCCTGTCCCACATAGGGCTCCCAGTCTTGATCCCCATTTTACAGATGAGGAAACTAAGGCACAGAGAAGTTAAGTGACTTGCCCAAGGTCACAGAGCAGACAAGTGGTGGAGCTGGAATTAGAACCTAGGTCCTTCTGACTCCCAAGCCCACGCCGCTTCTCTAGGGATCACCTTCTAGGCTCTCGAGTTGTATTCAGCCTCTTGGGAGGTGCTTCCCGACTCCCGAGCCCCGTCCCGGCCCCCAACGCTGGGGAAGGGACCCCGGGGCGCCGTCTGATAGACATTCTGCTTTGGAACGGCAGGAACTGGAGGTGGACAGTCTGGGCAGATTTCTTTCCGTCGACCCCACAGACATAGCTAGCCAGACAAGCTACTCCGTCCCCGCCTGAGGGAAGCGTACCCCCGGAGTAGCCGGAAGCTTTCCCGACATTGCGTTGTCCGTCCCGGGGATCTCCCCCTCCTCCCTGTCCCCTACAGGACTGTGCTTCTCCCAGGAATTGTAGATGCAGTGGGGAGGGGGGAGAAGCGGAGTCCCACAGCCCCCGGAGCCTTGGTAAACGGGAGTTGGGGTCTGTGAGGAATTGTCCGGCCCAGATGAGATGGGAGGGTGTGGCTGGCGGGTGAGGGGTAGCGGTCGGTTGCCGCGGTGCCGGCCGCATCAGCTATCTGTTGTGGATCCCGTTCCTAGCTGGGAGTTCCTACTGCCTTCTGGCCACTCAGGTGACCTGGGCCAGCGTGACGAGATGCTGGTCGGACGAACTGTTTCTGCCGCTGCTGGCTCCCCGCCTGTGGAAGCTCACCTTGCAGATCCTGGCCCGGTTCGCCACGTTCGTGAAGGAGGTGAGGCCACCTAATAATAATAGTGATGGCATTTTGTTAAGCGCTTACTTTGTGCAAAGCACTGTTCTAAGCGCTGGGAGGGGGCTACAAGGTGATCAGGTTGTCCCACGTGGGGCTCCCAGTCTTAATCCCCATTTTACAGATGAGGTGACTGAGGCTCAGAGAAGTTAAGTGACTTGCCCATAGTCACACAGCTGACAAGTGGCGGAGCCGGGATTAGAACCCATGACCTCTGACTCCCAAGCCCGGGCTCTTTCTACTGAGCCACGCTGCTTCACCTAGGCCAGAAGCCTCGACCCAGAGTCGCACCCGGGGCCAGCTTGAGCGTCTCCCTGAGCCTGAGGGAGGGGAGCCGCGGGGGCAAGCGTCCGGTGGCGGGGGGGCCCCGGCCGGCCTCATGACTTCCCGGTTGTTGCCCTCTGGTGTGAAACTCCTCGCTCAGCGTGTTCTTCCCCCAGTCAGATTACTAGTGTGGGATCGGCCGTTTCCCCTTGCTGAGGGCCGAGCTTGTTCACCTACTCCTGCCCCGACCCCTGAAGCACAAACTGCTGTGCCACCTGCGGGGCCCATCCCTCTGACCCTCCACCCCCTGTCTTTTTCCAAGCCATTGTCAGCAAAAGACCTTGACCGTTCCCCTTCTGCTGAACCGACCAAAATTCCCAAGCGGGAATTGGCTCAGCCTCCGGTGTCCCCAAACAGAAGGACCCCCGGTTATGGGGGCATGGGGTGGGAGTGGCTGGAGGTAAGGGGGATGGGGCACATGCTCACTGTTTGCCAGTGCCTTCCAGCTTCCTTTGGGCCTCCCCCGGGGACTGGTTAATTGATCGATTAGTGGCTTCGGCCATACCACCCAGCCCGGACGGCACAGGCACCCCGGGGCGTGAGCTGAAAAACAGCCTTCACCGGCCCGCCCCTCCCTCCAGCAGCTGCTCTCTGCTTAGGGCCACCTTTGTGGCACGTCACGGGTGCGGTCAGAGGTCCTCGAGGTGGAGTGTCAGTCAGTCCCGTTTCCTCCGCCCAGCTGTCCCTCCGGCCTGCTCCCGGCGAGAACACTAAGGACGGCAAGAAGGTCGCGGGGGCCCCCGGGAAGGATGGAGTTTCCCCAGGCCCAGCTGCCGGAGAGGAGCCAGGAAGTTGCTCTTCTTCTGAAACACCCCCACCCGCACCTTCCATCTCTGGCCCCCAGCTGGTGTTCGTCGTGGCTGATGTGGACAGACTGCAGGGGCAGGTGGGCAATGTCCAGGGTGGGCCCTGTCCTGGGTAGGAGGAAGTCAGAATGGCTGCTGCCAGCCGAGCATCCCACCCCAGTCTGGGAGAAGCCGGGTTGGAGCCAGCCCAAGCCTGAACTGGATGGCGGGGCGGGATGGGAGCTGGGGAGGAAATCTGTCCCCTCAGTCCCATGGGTGGGTACCAGGGTGGCTGGGCGAGGGCCTGAGTAAGTCCAAGGGGAAGTGCCGTTCTGGGGATGGTGGGACTTGGCGGGATTCGGGCTGTGGTAACTGCTCCAGAAGTCCTTAGTGGAGGAGGTGGGGTGTAAGGAGGGCTTTGAAGGTGGGGAGAGTGAGCTGCAGTGTATTGGATTTGAGAGGCTGTCACAGGGAGCTGCCCCCTCCTCTGTTTGGAGGCCCAGCACCACTGTGCCACCTGTACTGTGTCATCCTGGGCCCGGCTTTCTGCCAGGGTGGTGCGGGGGGTGATACCCAGTGAGCCAATGAGCAGATGGGGCCTGCCCCCATGGCTGGGTGTTGATATTTGAAACTCTCACCATTAAATTCGTCCCTTTCCCTGGCCTGGAGACAGGGCACCAGGCTGTTCCTGTGCTGGCAGGTGTGCACCCAGGGCAAAACCCACCAACGGGTGAGCCCACTGTTGGGTAGGGACTGTCTCTATATGTTGCCAACTTGTACTTCCCAAGCGCTTAGTGCAGTGCTCTGTACACAGTAAGCGCTCAATAAATACGATTGATTGATTGGGTGCCACAGCTGACCAATGCAAATTTGCAGCCCACTCTCGAGTGCTGATTCCCAATCCCTCTCTCTCTCTATCAGCTCCCTGGGCTCCTGGAAGTTATCCAACCAAAGCTGGAAGTGATCGGCTTCAAGAACGTCTCCTGCCTGTCAGGTGAGACCGAGTTCTGTAAACACATTGCCCTGATTCCTACCGGGAAGTGAACTTTCATGGCCCCAGGAGGTTGTAAAAGGGGTGGGTTTCTGCTGCAGTGAATCCATGAGCACTTAGTGAGCACCTCCTGGGGGCAGAGCACTGGGCTGGGCACCCGCTGTGGGCAGGGCATCAAGCCGCGCGCCTCCTGAGCTTCCTAGAGCGAAAGACGTTGTGGTCACAGTAGATCAGGTCCTCCCCGGCTGCCCCGGCATTGCCAGAGCCGTGCGGGTCGGACCCAGGGGGTTCCGGGGGACTGGTGGGCCGGAGCCGTCCGAGCTGAGCGTCCATCTCTGCAGCCGCCCTGGAGGACTCGCGCGCGTCCCTGTCCGAGTGCCTCCCGCCCCTGAGCCGCAGGGTCGTCCAGGGCCTGAGCGAGGCCTGCTTCGGCTGCCTGAAGAGCGCCCTGGAAGTGCCCCGGCTCTACAGGAGGACCAACAAGGTCAGCATCCGCCAGACCCGGGATCCTTTCCTTCCTCAAGTTCCCCGTGGAGCTGGAGGTGCAGGTCCGGGGCACAGCCCGGGGACTCCGGGGGGTCGGATTTGGGACACGTCATTCAGTCGCTTGGTTTTGAGCACCTCCCTTGTGTCCCTCCCTCGGCCCACCCGGCTCTAGGAAGTGCCGTCCAGAGCCTCTCCCTACGTGGACGGCGCGCTGAAGCCTTTCCACCAGCTGCAGCAGGACCACCAGGACACGCTGCCACCGGCCCTGGCCCGCCAGTGGCTGGAAGAGGCCCTCTCTGAGAGCGCGCGCAGGTGAGTGGAGAACCCGCCCGGGCGCTCCCTGACACACGCGGCCCCGTTGGTGCGGGGCGGGATGCTGGGGACCAGCCATCCTAGGACTGCTATCCTGTCGTTTTAAAAACTTTGAAAGAGTAACGTTTCAGGGCTGGCGAGGCTCCCGATGGCCCATTTCATTCATTCATTCATTCAATCAATCGTATTTATTGAGCACTTACTGTGTGCAGAGCACTGTACTAAGCGCTTGGGAAGTACAAGTTGGCAACATATAGAGACGGTGCCTTCCTGGGGGCCAGGAACAATTTAAGCCAAATCAGGGGGGCCTGGGTCAGAAGCCTCGGAGAGGCACGCCAGTGTCACGGCCCACGGGTATACGCGTGTGGGTGGTATGTGTACATGGATGGTATGTGAGTGGTTGTGGGCGTGCCCGAGTGTGCATGGCTATAGTTCTGTGCTCAGTTAAGTCCAGTTGAGAGAAAGCTTCCCCACTTCCCTAAGAGTGATAGTAGGAGTAGTAGTAGTATTTACTACTTTATTCAGAGCACTGGGTAAAAATACACAAGTGAAAATTAGGCACAGTCCCTGGCAGTAATAATAGTAGTGAAATTGATTAAACTTGTTCTATGCCCAGAGCACTGAAGCAGCGTGGCTTAGTGGATAGAGCACAGGCCTAGGAATCAGAAGGCCTGGGTTCTAATACCGGCTCTGCCACGTGTCTGCTGTGTGACCCTGGGCAAGTCACTTCACTTCTCTGTGCCTCAGTTGCCTCATCTGGGAAAAGGGGATTGGGAGTGTGAGCCCCATGTGGGACAGGGACTGTGTCCGACCTGATTGACTTGTCTCTACTGCAGCACTTAGAGTAGTGCTCGGTACATAGTGAGCGCTTAACAAATACTATTACTATTGCTGCTGTTGTGATTATTACTAAGCATTGGGAAAAAGTAAACAGGTGAAAATTAGACCTGGGCCCACACTACGAATGGTATTGATTCATTCGTTCAATTGTATGTATTGAGCGCTTACTGTGTGCATAGCACTGTACTAAGCGCTTGGGAAGTACAAGTTGGCAGCATATAGAGACGGTCCCTACCCAACAGCAGCTCACAGTCTAGAAGGGGGAGACAGACAACAAAACAAAACATATTAACAAAATAAAATAAATAGAACAAGTATGTACAAGTAAAATAAATAACTAGAGTAATAAATATATACATACATATAGACAGGTGCTGTGGGGAGGGGAAGGAGGTAAAGCGGAAGGATGGGGAAGGGGAAGAAGGGGAGAGGAAGGAGGGTGCTCAATCTGGGAAGGCCTTCTGGAGGAGGTGAGCTCTCAGTAGGGCTTTGAAGGGAGGAAACAAAACCATTCCCACTCTGCAACGGGCCCAGCTGTTCCATCTGTTCCATCAGACAAGCAGCGTGGCTCCAAGAGAAGCAGCGTGGCTCCGTGGAAAGAGCCCGGGCTTTGGAGTCCGAGGTCATGGGTTCGAATCCCGACTCCACCGCAAGTCTGCTGTGTGACCTTGGGCAAGTCACTTAACTTCTCTGAGCCTCAGTGACCTCACCTGTAAAAATGGGGATTAAGACTGTGAGCCCCACGTGGGACAACTTGATCACACTGTATCCCCCCCCAGCGCTTAGAACAGTGCTTTGCCCATAGTAAGTGCATAACAAATGCCATCATCATCATCATCATCTCCAAGGGTGCCAAGCGTAGGCAGGAAACTAATAGTCCTGGTGCCTGTTAGGCGCTTTCAGCTTGAGTGTAGAACCAGTTCTCGTCATATGGCGCTAATTCTTTGTGTTTGGCTAGCTCGACTGTGTCCACCCATTCGGGGACCTTTTGAGCAAGGGCCACGTAGGGGCCCCAGAATTCCAGGCGGATGCTGGGGCCCCGGGCACACACAGTCTCGCCGCCTCCCCCATCACTGCCGCTCTCCCTCCGAAGGTACATCGAAACCGTGTCGGATGTACTGAGCTCCGTCAAGAAGATGGAAGAGAGCCTGAAGCGGCTGAAACAGGCCAGGAAGGCGGCCGCCGTGACCCCGGCCGGCTCCAGCGGAGGCATGAGTGACGATGACAAGATCCGGCTGCAGCTGGCGCTGGATGTGGAGCACTTTGTGGAGCAGGTGCGTACCCGCCTGCTGCTGCCCCTTCCCCCGCCCCCTGGGTTTCCCGTAATGGCCCCCTGGGCTCTGAGGAGTTTCTGTGGATCGCAGAGGGTTGGAAGAGGGGCCCAGCACAAGCAGGTGGACGTAGTTATCTACAGTGGGTGATGATGATGGCATTTATTAAGTGCTTACTATGTGCAAAGCACTGTTCTAAGTGCTGGTTGTTGTCGGCGGCTTCTTTCTGCACACGCATGAGTGTGTGTGTGTGTGTATGTGGGTGGGTGTGAAGGGGCAGGAGGCTGTATCTAAACATACATGGTAGGATAAATATGCCCAGGTTGTGTGTGTAGCCGTTTCTCTGTGTGTATGTATGTGCGCTTCTCTGTTGGGGAATGCCTTTAGGCAGGGGAGACTGGAGTCACCGTCGGCCAAAAGAAGGGAGAGGCTGTTCCCCCGAAGAGGAACGTAGGGTGGAAAACAGGGTGTGGTGAGAACGAGGCCTGGTGGGAAGAAGAAGAGTGGGTGAAAGAGTGAAAAGGCCAGCGAGTTAGGGGAGAGCCAGGTGAGACCGAGTCGCAAAGAGCAAGATTGGAGTGCATTTCCAGGGGAAGGGGTTGGTCCATAGTGACGGGGCAGCTGTGAGGTGGAGGGGGATCGGGGTAGGGTAGAGTTTGCTAAATTTGACAAGGAGGAGGTCTTTGGCGACTTCGGAGACTGTGGTCTCGGGAGTGATGGGGCCGAAAGCTGGATTGGAGAGGGTCAAGGCGAAGAGGGAGGCAGCATAGACCCACTTGAAGAGTTTGGACAGGAAGGAGAGCAGGGAGACAGAGCAGCAGCCGCAGCCGCGAGTTCCCTCCAGCTCCCGGGCCTCTCCCCCCCGGGGGCCCCCAGTTGGCCTCCTGCCAGCTGGGGTCTGGCTCCTGGCCAGGCAAGGGAGTTGGGCATCTTTTTGGAGAGGAGGCACCAGCCGTATGTCTGCCATAGGCTGCGCCTCATCTCGGCCACGCGTCGGGCCGAAGAGGCAGGATTGGCCACCTCTGCCTCCGCCATCCCCCTGTGTGACCGACCTGTCGTACGTCTTTTAGGTGCAAGGGATGGGCCTGCAGACGAACAACATCGACGGCTTTTCGGCTCTCATAGAGCTTGCGGCGGCTGCGAAGGAGCAGGCCACGGCCGAGCAGCCGTGACAATCCTGGCCTAACCCCGAGGCGGAAGGGCCAGGGGGTTCTGGGCCACCAGACACGGTGAGCCCTGGCCCTCCTCAGCATCGGGTGGCAACTGAGGGCTTCCATGGGCTAGTCTGGCAGCAGGGGCCATCCGGAAGTGGGGGAGTTTGGGCCCCTAAATGAACACTGCGGGTGTCTGCCTGCTGCCGGGGGGAGCTTTGGGAAACTTCTGCTCTGGGCCACCAGACCAGTCATTTTCTCTTTCTGGTAAAGCTTAGTGTGAGAAGAGCTGATCTCTGAGTTATCATTGGAGTGGGCAGGCACGGATGCCATGACGGTCCCAGCCCCAACTTAAAACCTTCATGAACCGTTGTCCCGTTTTGACTCCTCGGTCCCATCTCTACTCCACCACTACCGAGTCTTCCCTCTATCCTTGACTCTTCCCCCCCAGGACCCAGCACGGACCGTGCAACAACCCTGACTCTCCCCGAGTGACCTAGCAGGGACCGTCCAACCCACTGACTCTCCCTTCTCCATCCCTGACTCTCCTTCATTAAGCTGGCAGGGACCATCCAACCCCCCTGATCGGTTCTCAGTAACCTGCGTGGACCGGCCAACCCCCTGCCTCCCCTTTCCATCCCTGACTGTCCCTCTTGAGACTGAATAATGTGCCACTGGACCCCCGATTTCTATGCTTCTGGCACACAGCTTTGTTCTGCCCCGACGTTGGCACGCGCCAATGAGAGGTGTTCACCCCAAGATCCACCAGCCTAGGAAGCCCCCGCTGAGGTTTATTTTAGACCTTTCTCTCCTCACACTGTTACCTACAGCAAAACTGCCCCTTGTGCAGTCCCAGCAGACATGCCTTCAGCTTCCCACTTTGGATAATCAAGCCCTCTGGGCTGCAACCTGCCACCGCCTTTGTTCATCCCGATTCCAGCTTCTTCCTAGCGGAGCCGAGACCCTTCCCACCGACCACGAGTCCCCCTCCCTCCTCTCTGCCTCCATCTCTCCGGGGACTGATTGACCAGGTTGGGGAAGGTGATGGGCTTGGACCACCTGCCCAGGTGACCAACACAGGACCAAGGGTCCCAGCGGGCGAGCCCTGCGGGGAGGAGTAGGGCCACTTCCCCCAGCTTCCCACTTCCTGCACCACCATGGGTCTGAGTGGGAATTGGGGGCGGAGCTGTGGACTCCAGGGGTCCTGAGGCATCTGTCCCAGTGCCGGCCAAATCCCAGCCGCTGGGACATTGGGCCCCAGCGCTTTCCCCTTTCCGTCACTCCACAAAGTGGGGAATCGCAGCCCAAGCCCCCTAGCCCAGACCGAAGCCGCTGCCTCACTGACATCCATCTTGCAGTGAATGATGGAGCTGGGGGCTGCCCAGCATCAACTCTGACCCCAGGCAGGCCATCCTGCTGCAGGGGCCATGGAAGCTGGGGACGAAAGGAGGAAGCAGGTAAAGCAAATTGTTTCCACCGGCCACTCGGCAATTTTTAATGTGGACTCGAGCCCTGCGTCCGCCCTTCTCTGGTGGCCTTGGCTGAACCAGCGACCGAGTCCCCCAGGCCCAGTATCTATCCTCGTGTGAGTGCACGTGTCAGTGTGTGTGCGGGTGTGCGTATCGGTTTCGGCACGGATCCGGGGGTTTCACACACCACGCAGCGGGTCCGTGGCCCGGCCGAGAAACAACAGGGCCTTGGTGACCTGCTCATAAACGGCCAACAGAAAAGGTCGGTTCAGAGTCACTTCCAGGGGTTCAGAACCCACCGGTGCCTGCGTGGGCTCTTCTGGCGCCTCGGCTCCGCTCTCGGTCAGCTCAAAGAGAATCTTGTTCATGACCTGCAAGACACGCAGCAGACTGGTAGACTGGCAGGCAGGTGCCAGCGGCCAGGTCGTAGCTCCGCAGTAGCCAACGCCTGGGACGGTCTGTGGCGCGGAGTTCGGGTGGCCGATAGCTTGGGATTTGTACCGACTGCCACAACGGTGAAGGCCGTTGGCTAAAAAGTCCTTCCCGTCCACTCTGTCTCCTGCCCTGTTGTATTTCCACTCTGTCCCGTCTCTGCTTCTGGGGCTCCTCTGCTCCTTTTGTCCCTAGGTGGCCACTGTTGGCTCTGAGCAGGAGGGGGAGAGGGGCTTTGGTGGAGTGGGGGAAGGGGCAGGAAGATGGGATGGACCTAGAGAGAGTGGACAGGATCGTGCGCCGCTTGGAAACTCAGATCTGGTCAGAGCACCGGGATGAGCGAGGCTGCGCCCATCCCTGACAGCTGTGGGGGAACCAGTGACTTTGACCCCACAGCTGGGGACCTCAGCCCAACAACCCCCTTTACAACCATCCCCAGGACCCCCCAGACTTGGGGGGTGGACAGTCAGCAGGTGCCCACGCGGGGGGGGCGGCGGTCAGAGGGGTACCTTGCCGAGGCGGACGTCGTCCTCGCTGATTGCACTGAAGTTGGCCTTGCGGTCCAGCAGATGGGGAAGTTTGGAGAGGGCCAGCAGGTCCTGCAGGTTCACGGCGCTCTCCATCGTCAGCCTGGGCAGCGTCAGGTGCACGGCCCTGGACAGGACACCCACCCCATCCAGGTTTTTGCAACTGATTGTGGCCCCGCCGTGGGTGGGGAAGAGGATGTCACGGAGGTAGTGGGAGCCCCTGGCAGGTGGGGTGAGTTGCACGGGGCCCCAAAGCTGCCTCCAAGCCCGGGAGTTTAGGTGTCTGCTCTATCCTAGGGCACGTGGGCTGAAGAGGCAGAATTCCGAAGTAATCCAGGAGCTTAGAGGCCTGCTGTGGCGGGGTGAGGAGCGGGGCTGGAATAGCCTCGGGACAGGACCTGTGGGGGTAGTGTCGAGGCAGTAAGAGAAGAAAAGGCCTGTGCCACCACCAGCCCTCTGCAGGACCTAGGGCTAGGCACTTAGCTGTGCTGGGCCTTGGTTTCCTCATCTGTAAAGCGGGGAATGATACCCCTTCTCTCTGATTCTTCGACTGCGAGCCCCTAGTGGGTTCAGGGATCCGATCCTTTCCTCCACGTGCACCCGCTCCGGGTCCTTTGCCCCACTTGTTCCCACCCTGGGCGTCCAGTTGGAAAGTGTCGAAGGAGCCGGGGATGGGTGGCAGCAGAGGCAGGGCCCCAGATTCTCCCATCTGCCCCCCAGACCTGTGGAGTGGGAAGAGCAGTGGCTCCGGCATCCCGTCCCACCCCCACCATACCTAGGCTCCAGGCGGTTGAGCCACAGCGGGAAATCACTGGTCCACAGTTGGGCCTCCACCTGCTCCGGGGCCGTGCCAGGGTCTGGCTGCACCAGCAACAGGCGTGCATTGGCTCCCAGAGGCACCCGCACGACGGTGAAGTTGTTCGCGTCGTCGCGCCAGTACTGGAAGGTGCCGGTCACCGAGAGCGTGGGGACCAGCTCATGGGAGGTGCGGTTCACCTGGAAGGCCTGGGGCTGTGCCAGCCGGGATGCGCCGCCGATCGCCGCTGGAAAGGCATGTGGGTCAGTCCCTGGCAATCGTGCCCTCGGATCTTGGGGCGTGGTGGGGGTCTCCCGTGTCCTAAAGCCTGAGCCAAGATGGGGATCCGATCCCCCCCTCCAGTGCACCTTCAGGCGCTCGGAGCTTTCAACTGCAGCCCAGAGAGCCAGAGTCAGGGAGGGCCGGCCGGGAGTCCGCGAGAAACTGGTCTTCTTACCTGGCAGAGGGTCAGACTGACCTGCCCAAGCAGCGCTGGTCTGGAGGAGGGAACGCCCAGCTGGTTTTTTTTATTTGGTTTGTTTTATGGTACTTATTAAGCAATGCTTTGTTAGGCACTGCTGTAAGCGTTGAGGTAGACGTAAGATAATCAAGTTGAACGCTGCCCTTGTCCCACGTAGGGCTCACAGTGTTAGTAGGAGGGTCTAGGATTTAATCCCTATTTGACAGATGAGGAAACTGGGGCATAGAGAAGTGAAGTGACTAGCCCAGGATCACATAGCAGACGAGTGGCAGAGCCGGGATTAGAACCCAGGTCTTCTGACTTCCAAGCCTGTGCTCTTTCCACTAGGCCACACTGCTTTCCAGGGCTGTGTTCTAGGGCCAGCAGCCGGGTTCCGGCTTTAGTTTGAGAGAGAGTGGCTGCACACAGAGAAAGCCGGGCCGAACCAGGTCGGATCAGATCGGGTCACGACGGACGGGACAGGATGAGGTCCTGAAACTGCGGGCCTTGCCATTTGGTCTGTGCCCCGGTTTAATAATAATAATGATAATAATAATGGCATTTATTAAGTGCTTACTGTGTGCAAAGCACTGTTCTAAGCGCTGGGGTGGTTACAAGGTGATGATCAGGTTGTCCCGGGGGGGCTCACAGTCTTAACCCCCATTTTACAGATGAGGAAACTGAGGCATAGAGAAGTTAAGTGACTTGCCCAAAGTCCCACAGCTGACAATTGACGGAGCTGGAATTTGAACCCGCGGCCTCTGACTCCAAAGCCCGTGCTCTTTCCACTGAGCCACGCTGCTTCTCTGGGATACCAGCCGAGGCTGGCAGTTGGGGGGCCCGAGGTTCTAGTCCCAACGTGCCCCTGGTCTGCCGGGAGACACCAGACGAGTCGTTTCTCCTCTCTGGGCCTCAGTCTCCTCCCCCGTTCAATGGGGAGAACAGACCCAGCCCCACCAGGGGCGGTGGGAAATGGGTGTGGCGGGGACTTGGGACCCCTGAAGCCTTACCTTGGAAGCGGATGTAAGTATTGAAGAGGAGGGTGTCATCGGGGCAGCTGGGGGTCGGCGAGAGCCTCCTGGGCCAGCCACTCACGGCCCCGACGAAGCGGTCGACCCTCTCTGCGGCCAGGCCCGGGTCAGTGGCCAAGTCCAAGGAGCGGGCGTAGGTGATGGCGGCGGCGGGCTGCAGGCTCTGGAAGAAGGCCTCGCACAGACGCAGCCCCGGCGAGGTGAAGAGGCCAACCAGGGTGGACAGCCGCAGGTGGGGGTCTCCCGCACGGACCCCACCGGCCTCCCCAGCCAGGAAGAGCCCCATGACGGCCCGCAGGACGGCGAGGACCTTCTCCCCGTCCAGCTGGGTGGTACAGCCCCCGTCCTCCTGAGGGACCCCCAGCAGCGCCTGCAGGTCGCTGGCAGTGGTCCCGGAGGCTCCCAGGTGCAGGGAGGCCAGGGAGCCGAAGATAGCCGCGGGGGCCAGGAGCTCGCCCTGGTGGGCCTCACCGTGCCCATCCCGCAGCGCCCGCAGCGCCCGACGCAGCCGGAAGCCCAGGAAGTTGAGCAGCGCCGCCACACTGGTCGCCCGCTCCCGGCCCTCCGGACCCAGGCTCCTGACCTCGGCGGTCACTCGCTCCCACAGGGCCACTTCATCCATCGGGGACGTCTTGGCCTGGATGGGGACCGGGACGAAGGTCTCGCCCGTGGGGGCCTCGGCGGCAGGGTCACTGGGCTTGGCGCAGCGCTCGGGGTCATTGGTAAGGAAGTGGAAGGGGTGGACGTACACCCGGTCACCGGCCACCACGGCGGCCAAGCCCAACAGGCACAGCAGGGTCACGGTCCGGGCCATGCCGGTGGCGGGAGGGGCGGCTCCGCTGCGGCTTTCCTAGAACAACAACGAGGGCTGGGGGAGGGGAGGGGAGGGAGAGTCAGGGTCACTGGAGGAATCGGAGATGGGGTAGGGGAGACACAGTGGTGTTGGGTGGTCCACGCTGGGTCACTGGAGGGAGAGTCAGTGATGCAGAAGGGGGGAGAGTCAGGTGTGTGGGCTGTAATAATAGGAATAATAATTGTAGTTATTGGTTAAGTCCTTACTCCGTGCCCAGCACTGTACTAAATGCTGGGGCAGTTAAGATAATGAGGTCAGATGGAGTCCCTGTCCCACAAGGGCCTTACAGTCTCCAAGTAGGAGTGGGCACAGCATAGTCTGTGATGAGTCACTGCAGAGAGAGTCATGAGTGTTAATACGGCCCGTACTGGTCACTGGGGGGAGAAACGGGAGTCGGATGGTCCGTCACTGACCACGAGGTGGGTGACAGGAGTTTGGGCCTGGCGGACTGGGGTGAGCGGAGGGAGCCCAGGGGAGGGTCGCGCCGCAGCCCATCCCGGGCCCGAGTTCATGTTTCCATGGCCCAGACCGTCACGACTCACCGGGCAGCGGTCCTGGCTCTTCAAAGGGGTTCTCACCTTCCACCCTGGCGTGGCCACGGGAGAGGATCCTGCAGTCTGCGCGGGAGAAGTTGTGTTCCTTGCCCTCCGCCTCTCCTCACCTCTGCAGGTCTCTCCCCACCTCCTCCAAACCCAAGTTCTCCCGGCCTCCCTCAGCCTCCTCTGATCTCCCTCGGCCTCCCCCCAGCTTGCTGACACCTCCCTCCCCCGGGGCCCCCCTAGTTGTCAGCCCTTAGGGCCCACCCAATCCAGGCCCAGGGCCCTGCGGGAGGTTGGCGTCGCCCCTGTGCCCGGAAGCTCCAGCCTGCCATTTGCAGTCAGACCAGCTCTATCTCCAAAAATTGCCCAGCTCTGGGGTTCCCGGCTAAGCGGGTAGGACGGGGGCCGAGTCCGGTCTGCTCTCCCGGCTCTGGCCCAGCGTTGAGCACAGTGCCTGCCCCCACCCCCCCACCAACCCTGACCCCAGGTTACCTGACCCCACTCGTCGGCGACTCAGGCGGCTAGACCGTCGCTGCCTTGGCGGCCTAGTCCCTGTCTCTCGCCTCCACTGACCAGCTTATATCTGGGCCGGCCAACTGGCCAGCAGGGAGTTTCATCACCCGGGGATGGACGGGGACAGGCTGTAACCAAGTGGCCCCCGGCCCCCGCCCACCCCGAGGCCTCCGGGCAGACGTCAGGGGCTCTGGGCCCCTAACGGCGCAGGCGCGGGCTCAGGCTCCTGTTACACATTGACTTGGTGGCCTGGGGCTGAAGCCTGGGATGTGCGTATCATTCATTCATTCATACTTATTGAGCACTTACTGTGTGCAGAGCGCTGTACTAAGCTCTTAGGAGAGTACAGTACAACAGTAAACAGACACATTCCCTACCCACAATGAGACTACAGTCTAGAGTCGGGAAGATGGAGCATCAGTCCATCCTTCTGGACATCAGCATGGCCCAGTGGAAAGAGCACGGGCCGTCTGGGGTCCTCTTTTTTTTGGAGCCACGGGGCTGAGTGGTCAGTCCACACAGGATGGGCAGCAACCACAGCCCAGTGGGCACTAAGTGAATCCTACCTACAAGGATACAGGATATGGATTGCGGCTCCTGATATAATAATAATAATGGTGGTATTTGTTGAGCGCTTACTATGTGTGAAGCACTGTTCTAAGCGCTGGGGCGGATACAAGGTGATAAAGTTGGCCCACGTGGGGCTCACAGTTTTAATCCCCATTTTACAGATGAGGTAACTGAGGCACAGAGAAGTTAAGTGGTCACACAGACAAGTGGCAGAGTTGGGATTCGAACCCATGACCTCTGACTCCCAAGCCCGGGCTCTTTCCACTGAGCCCCGCTGCTTCTCTGGTACCCACAGAGCTGTTCAACCAAGTCCACCTGCATTCTCTTCCTCATCCCTCTCGCCCCCTTTTTATTCAACATTATGTACGGTGTGTCTGTGTGCGGAGCACTGTACTGGATGCCTGTTGGGCGGAAAGTGCCCAACTGAACTGGGAGGGTGCTGTGCCCAGATTGTGGTGTTGTATTCGCCCTTGTTGCATCTTCCAGCAAAAGAGAGTCAAAACCCATCTTCGATTTACTCCTTTGGAGATGGAGTACGTAGAAATAAACGCTTACGGGCAACAGGAGACTGGAGGGATGATAATAATCGGGATATGGATGATTAATGGGGGGAAGGCTTGCTGGAAGAGGTGGAATTTGAGAAGGGCTTTAACCCTGTGCTGACCTGGCCCGCCACGCCGCTGGGAAGTAGAGTCAAGACCTTGGTGATCTAAGGTAGCATGTGTTTCCGCAGGGCCTATGAAGACTGTGAGAGGTCTCAGTGCTCTTCCCTGCTCTTTTCCTGTGTCTGGCAATGGCAAAGATGGTGTCCGCTGGGCCACACTGGGCAGCCTGAAGCCTCGCTGTGGTTCCGGGAATATCTAGTCGGCGGAATTCTCCCGTAGCTGGCCCACGAGGACTCTGGCTAGGAACCTGCTGCCAATGGAGAATATCGTTTTGCACCGAGGACTGCCACCATCTGAGCTCTATCCTGTCTTCTGGAAGATGGTGATGATGGTGGGCTTCTTCGAGATCCAGTGGCATCTCCTCAGTGGTCCATTTGTTTGGGAAGAGTTTGCGTAAGTGTTTAAGCTAGGTGTTCCCCTTTGGTGCTTGTTGATGTCAGCCGGTTGGCATTGGGTCCGCGAGCTGGTCCACTGTTGGTGGCTCTGGCTGCTGTGGCCACTTCCCTAGAAGCAGGGACAAGTGTCCTGTCTGGGCACATCGGGAGACTCTCTGGGTTTTGAAGGGCTTCTTTTTTCCTAAAAGCAGATGTGTTGAGGGACACCCTCCACCCCACAGCACCTGTATATATGTTTGTACATATTTATTACTCTATTTATTTTACTTGTACATATCTATTCTATTTATTTTATTTTGTTAGTATGTTTGGTTTTGTTCTCTGTCTCCCCCTTTTAGACTGTGAGCCCACTGTTGGGTAGGGACTGTCTCTATAGGTTGCCAACTTGGACTTCCCAAGCACTTAGTACAGCGCTCTGCACACAGTAAGCGCTCAATAAATACGATTGATTGATTAATTGATTGATCCTCCTGCCCCTCGTGAGTTACCCAGAGCTAGCGGGGCCGGAGAAACTCAGAGCTCATCCTCGTTCCAAACCCGGCCCGCCCACTCGGGACCCCTTGGCTTCCTACCCCTCACCTCACTGCGGTCATAGCTTAGGCTATTGACTTTGGCTCCCGAGCAGGGCGACCGGAGCCCTGATAAGAAATCACCTCTCCAGTGGAAAATTCACCCTCCTCCCAAGGCCCCAATCCCTCCTCCCTCTCACCCTATCTCCCCACCCCCCACTCCCACCCCTGCTCCGCGGCTGATTTCACTTCTGCCCTGCTTGGCACGGGTTTCCCGCGGTGACGGGCCCGTCTGGGGGAACACTGCGGGAATCAGACGGTGGAGTCCCAGGGCCCAGCCTGTCCCGACCCGCGACCAATCAATCAATCAATCAATCGTATTTATTGAGCGCTTACTGTGTGCAGAGCACTGTACTAAGCGCTTGGGAAGCACAAGTTGGCAACATATAGAGACAGTCCCTACCCAACAGTGGGCTCACAGTCTAAATGGGGGAGACAGAGAACAAAACCAAGCATACTAACAAAATAAAATAAATAGAATAGATATGTACAAGCAAAATAAATAAATAAATAAATAGAGTAATAAATATGTACAAACATATATGCATATATACAGGCATGACCAGAGAGCCATCTGGCCACCAGTGTCCTGGAATGGGTCCTGCAGGGAGGAGGGGTCTTCCCCATTCATCTACATGGTCAAGCAGGAGCTCTGAAAGCCCCCTGGGATGGCATTCATTCATTCAGTGGAAAGAGCACGGGCTTTGGAGTCAGAGGTCAGGGGTTCGAATCCCGGCTCCGCCACATGTCTGCTGTGTGACCTTGGGCAAGTCACTTAACTTCTCTGAGCCTCAGTTACCTCATCTGTAAAATGGGGATTGACTGTGAGCCCCACGTGGGACAACTTAATCACCTTGTATCCTCCCCAGTGCTTAGAACAGTGCTTTGCACATAGTAAGCGCTTAACAAATGCCATCATTATTATTATTATTATTATTATTCATTCATTTATTCATTCATTCATTCAATCGTATTTATTGAGCTCTTACTGTGTGCAGAGCACTGGACTAAGAGCTTGGGAAGCCCAAGTCGGCAACATCTAGAGATGGTCCCTACCCAACAGCGGGCTCACAGTCTAGAAGGGGGAGACAGAGAACAAAACCAAACATATTAACAAAATAAAATAAATAGAATAGATATGTACAAATAAATAAATAAATAAATAAATGGCCATGGCGTAGTGAATGAAGTAGGGGCCTGAGAGTCGAAGGAGTCGAGAAGCAGCATGGCTCAGTGGAAGGAGCCTGGCTTTGGAGTCAGAGATCATGGGTTCTAATCCCGCTCCGCCACTTGTCAGCTGCTCGATGACCTTGGGCAAGTTACATAACTTCTCTGTGCCTCATTTTCCTCATCTGTTAAAGGGGGATGAAGACTGCGAGCCCCACGTGGGACAGCCTGATCACCTTGTAACCTCCCCAGTGCTTAGAACAGTGCTTTGCACATAGTAAGCGCTTAACAAATGCCATTATTATTATTATTATTAGTTCTAAGCCCAACTCTGCCACTGATCTGCTCTGTGGCCTTGGGCAAGTCACTTCACTTCTCTGGGCCTCAGTTACCTCATTTGTAAAATAAGGATTGAGAGTATGAGCTCCATGTGGGACAGGGACTGTGTCCAACCCGATTTGCTTGTATCCACCCCAGTGCTTAGTACAGTGCTTGGCACATAGTAAGCGCTTAACCAATACAATTACTATTATTATTTCCCTGGGATTCTCGGATAAGGGCTCAGATGGGATTAATAATAATGATGATGATGATGATGATGGTATTTGTTAAGCGCTAACTATGTGCCAGGCACTGTACTAACCTTCAAAGCCCTACTGAGAGCTCGCCTCCTCCAGGAGGCCTTCCCAGACTGAGCCCCCTCCTTCCTCTCCTCCCACCCCCTCGCCTTACCTCCTTCCCCTCCCCACTGCACCTGTATATATATATATATATATATATATATATATACATATATATATACATATACTATATATATGTTTGTACGTATTTATTACTCTATTTTATTTGTACATATTTATTCCATTTATTTTATTTTGTTAATATGTTTTGTTGTCTGTCTCCCCCTTCTAGACTGTGAGCCCACTGTTGGGTAGGGACCGTCTCTATGTGTTGCCAACTTGTACTTCCCAAGCGCTTAGTCCAGTGCTCTGCACACAGTAAGTGCTCAATAAATACGATTGAATGAATGAATGATAGATACAAGCAAACTGGGTTGGACACGGTCCCTGTACCATGTAGGGCTCACAGTCTCAATCCCCATTTTACAGCTGAGGGAGTTGAGGCACAGAGAAGTTCAGTGACTCGCCCAAGGTCACACAGCAGGTAAGTGGCCGAGCTGGGATTGCAGCTTCTGGACCACAACGGGCTCCCTGGAGCACAGAGCAGGATGGCAGCAGGGGCTGGCGCCTTTTCATTCATTCATTCATTGAATCGTATTTATTGAGCGCTTACTGTGCGCAGAGCACTGGACTAAGCGCTTGGGAAGTCCAAGTTGGCAACATATAGAGCCGGTCCCTACCCAACAGCGGGCTCACAGTCTAGAAGGGGAAGACAGAGAATAAAACAAAACATATTAACAAAATTAAATAAATAGAATAAATATGTACAAATAAAATAAATAGCGTAATAAATACATGCAAACATATATACAGGTGCTGTTGTCTGTGAAGAAGCGGGAACGGCGGCCAGTTTTGACCTCGGATGGGTCCCTCGGTTGGGTTCGTGAGGGAAATATGCTTTGATGATGATGATGATGCCTTGCGCTTGGACCCGAGAGCCAGGAAACCCAGAGTCTAGTCTCCCTTCTGGCCTGCTGGGTTTGGGCAAGCCACTTTCCCTCTCTGAGCCTCGTTTTCCTCCTCTGTAAAATGGGGAGAAAATATCGTCCGCTCCCTGCTTCCCAGGGATGTTGGGAGGATAAAACGAGATGTTTTGATGTCTGTCTCCCCCTTCTATCAATCAATCATATTTATTGAGCGCTTGCTGTGTGCAGAGCACTGTACTAAGCGCTTGGGAAGTCCAAGTTGGCAAGATATAGAGACGGTCCCTACCCAACAGCGGGCTCACGGTCTAGAAGGGGGAGACAGAGAACAAAACCAAACATTAACAAAATAAAATAAATAAAATAGATATGTACAAGTAAAATAGAGTGATAAATATGTAATAATAATAATAATTTTGGTATTTGTTAAGCGCTTACCATGTGCAAAGCACTGTTCCAAGCGCTGGGGAGGACACAAGGTGAACAGGTTGTCCCATGGGGGGCTCACAATCTTCATCCCCATTTCCCAGACGAGGGAACTTCTAGACTGAGAGCCTGTTGTTGGGTAGGGACCGTCTCTCTATGTTGCCAACTTGGACTTCCCAAGCGCTTAGTACAGTGCTCTGCACACGGTAAGCGCTCAATAAATACGATTGATTGAATGAATGAATGAATGCCTTGCGCTTGGACCCGAGAGCCAGGAAACCCAGAGTCTAGTCTCCCTCCTGGCCTGCTGGGTTTGGGCAAGCCACTTTCCCTCTCTGAGCCTCGTTTTCCTCCTCTGTAAAATGGGGAGAAAATATTGTCCGCTCCCTGCTTCCCAGGGATGTTGGGAGGATAAAACGAGATGTTTTGTTGTCTGTCTCCCCCTTCTATCAATCAATCAATCAATCGTATTTATTGAGGGCTTACTGTGTGCAGAGCACTGGACTAAGCACTTGGGAAGTCCAAGTTGGCAACATATAGAGACGGTCCCTACCCAACAGCGGGCTCACGGTCTAGAAGGGGGAGACAGAGAACAAAACCAAACATTAACAAAATAAAATAAATAAAATAGATATGTACAAGTAAAATAGAGTGATAAATATGTAATAATAATAATTTTGGTATTTGTTAAGCGCTCACCATGTGCAAAGCACTGTTCCAAGCGCTGGGGAGGACACAAGGTGAACAGGTTGTCCCATGGGGGGTTCACAATCTTCATCCCCATTTCCCAGACGAGGGAACCTCTAGACTGAGAGCCTGTTGTTGGGTAGGGACCGTCTCTCTATGTTGCCAACTTGGACTTCCCAAGCGCTTAGTACAGTGCTCTGCACACAGTAAGCGCTCAAAAACTACGATTGAATGAATGAATGAATGAGAACAGTGCTCTGGAAAGATAAAAGCGGCACATTGGGATTATTATCGTTACAGTTCTCACTGCGGCGCAGGGTGAAAGCACCATTTTTCCTGTGGCCACCCTCTCTGATCCCAAGACTGTGAGCCCCCGTGGGACAACCTGATCACCTTGTAATAATGATGGCATTTATTAAGCGCTTACTATGTGCAAAACACTGTTCTAAGCGCTGGGGAGGCTACAAGGTGATCAGGTTTTCCCACGGGGGGCTCACAGTCTTAATCCCCATTTTACAGATGAGGTAACTGAGGCACCGAGAATAATAATAATAATAATAATGGCATTTAAGCGTTTACTATGTGCTAAGCACTGTTCTAAGCGCTGGCACTGTTCTAAGCGCTGAAGTTAAGTGACTTGCTCCAAGTCACACAGTTGACAAGTGACATAGTGGGATTTGAACCCATGACCTCCAACTCCAAAGCCCGTGCTCTTTCCACTGAGCCACGTTGCTTGTAACCTCCCCAGTGCTTAGAACAGTGCTTTGCACATAGTAAGCGCTTAGTAAATGCCATCATTATTATCCCAAGGCTCACAGTCTTCATCCCCACAGATCCGCATGCACCGATAAACGCTCAAACTGGTAGAGATCTGGCTGTAGCAGACGACCATCGATTATTGGCGCTCCCTGGTTTTTGATGGTGATTGATCGCAGATGGCACTTAGTACAGTCCAAGCGCTTAGTACAGTGCTCTGCACACAGCACTCAATAAATACAGATTGAAGAAGCAACGTGGTTCAGTGGAAAGAGAACAGGCTTTGGAGTCAGAGGTCATGGGTTCAAATCTGCACTCCACCAACTGTCAGCTATGTGACTCTGGGCAAGTCGCTTATCTTTTCATGGCTCAGTGGAAAGAGCCCGGGCTTGGGAGTCAGAGGTCGTGGGTTCGAATCTTCACTCCGCCACTTGTCAGCCGCGTGACCTTGGGCAAATCACTTAACTTCTCTGTGTCTTAGTTCCCTCATCTGTAAAATGGGGATTAAGACTGTGAGCCCCACGTGAGGCAACCTGATCACCTCGTATCCCCCCAGCGCTTAGAACAATGCTTAGTAAGCGCTTAACAAATACCATCATTATTAGTATTATTAGTATTATTCTCCGTGCCTGTTACCTCATCTGTAAAAAAAATGGGGATTAAAACCGTGAGCCCCCCCGTGGGACAACGTGATCACCTTGTAACCCCCCCCAGCGCTTAGAACAGTGCTTCGCACATAGTAAGCGCTTAACAAATACCATCATTATTATTGAATAACTTAACGTCTCTGTGCCTCAGTTCCCTCATCTGTAAAATGGGGATTGACTGTGAGCCCCCCGTGGGACAACCTGATCATCTTGTAACCTCCCCAGCGCTTAGAACAGTGCTTTGCACATAGTAAGCACTTAATGCTATTATTATATTATTATTATTATTGAATGAATGAATGAATCCGCATCACTAGGGGAACTCTGCCCTCTGGTGGAGCTTTGGTGCAGTACCACGGCTAACCGGGACGGGTCAATCAATCAATCAATCGTCTTTATTGAGCGCTTACTGTGTGCAGAGCACTGGACTAAGCGCTTGGGAAGTACAAGTTGGCAACATATAGAGACAGTCCCTACCCAACAGTGGGCTCACAGTCTAAAAGGGGGAGACAGAGAAAAAAACCAAACATACTAACAAAATAAAATAGAATAGATATGTACAAGTAAAATAAATAAATAAATCGACTAATAAATATGTACAAACATATATACATATATACAGGTGCTGTGGGGAAGGGAAGGAGGTAAGATGGGGGATGGAGAGGGAAAGAGGGGAGAGGAAGGAAGGGGCTCAGTGTGGGAAGGCCTCCTGGAGGAGGTGAGCTCTCAGTAGGGCCTTGAAGGGAGGAAGAGAGCGAGCTTGGCGGAGGGGCAGAGGGATTGGGGGCATTCCAGGCCCGGGGGATGACGTGGGCCGGGGGTCGACGGCGGGACAGGCGAGAACGAGGTAAGGTGAGGAGATTAGCGGCAGAGGAGCGGAGGGTGCGGGCTGGGCTGGAGAAGGACAGAAGGGAGGTGAGGTAGGAGGGGGCGAGGGGATGGACAGCCTTTAAGCCCAGGGTGAGGAGGGTCAGCCCCGTGCCCATAATCGATCGTATTTATTGAGCGCTTATTATTCATTCAATCGTATTTATTGAGTGCTTACTGTGTGCAGAGCACTGTACTAAGTGGTTGCTTATTATACGCAGAGCCCTATGCTTAGCGCTTGGGAGCGTACAATATTCATTCATTCAATCGTATTTATTGAGCGCTTACTGTGTGCAGAGCACTGTACTAAGTGGTTGCTTATTATACGCAGAGCCCTATGCTTAGCGCTTGGTAGCGTACAATATTCATTCATTCAATCGTATTTATTGAGCGCTAACTGTGTGCAGAGCACTGTACTAAGCGCTTGGGAAGTACAAGTTGGCAACATATAGAGACGGTGCCTACCCAACAGTGGGCTTACAGTCTAGAAGGGGGAAAATATAACTGAATTAGCAGACACGTTCTCCACCCATAAAGACTTTCCACTCCAGAGGGCGGAGAACAAACCCTGTGGCGCCCTGTATACAGTAATAATGGTAATAATAGTGACAGGATATTTGTTAAGTGCTTACTCTGTGCCAGGAACTGTACTGAGCGTTGGGGTGGACACAAGCAAATTGAGCTGAACACAGTCCCTGGCCCGCGTGGGGCTCACAGTCTCAATCCCCATTTTATAGATGAGGTAACTGAGGCCCAGAGAAGTCAAGTGACTTGCCCATGGTCTCACAGCAGGCAAATGGCAGAGCCGAAATTAGAACCTATGACCTTCTGTCGCCAGGCCCATGCTCTATCCACTATGCCATGCTGCTTCAGCAGACACCCAGTACAGCACTCTGCAGAGTGAAGGCACCCAGTGCAGCGCTTTGCACATGGTGGGTGCCCAGTACAGTGCTCGGGGCACTGGAGGATTTCAGTGCAATGATCTGCTGGGTGCCTACTATGTGCAGGATGCTCTCTTGGATAATAATAATAATAATAATAATAATAATAATGGCATTTATTAAGCGCTTACTATGTGCAAAGCACTGTTCTAAGTGCCAGGGAGGTTACAAGGTGATCGGGTTGTCCCACAGGGGGTTCACAGTCTTAACCCCCATTTTACAGATGAGGGAACTGAGGCACAGAGAAGTTAAGTGACTCGCCCAAGGTCACCGAGCTGACAATTGGCGGAGCTGGGATTTGAACCCGTGACCTCTGACTCCAAAGCCCGGGCTCTTTCCACTGAGCCACGCTGCTTCTCTTGGATGCCTATTCATTCATTCAATTCATTCAATTGTATTTATTGAGCACTTACTGTGTGCAGAGCACCGTACTATGCGCTTGAAGACTTTGCCTGGGTTGCCCGCTGTCTGCAGAATGCTGTTCTCGGGGCTTGATTCAGTCATTCAATCGTATTTATTGAGTGCTTACTGTGTGCTGTACACTGTACTAAGTGCTTGCTGTCTGCAGGATGCTGTCCTGGCCTCTTGGCAGTGTACTGTGGAAGGAAAAGACGCGATCCCTGCCTGTCGGAAGCTCACAGTCAAAAGTGCTCGGGTCCAGCAGCTTTCTGAGAACGCGTGTGGTGACCACGACCCTCCCTCGGAAGCTGGACTCGTTGGGGGAGTCCACAGCTCCCACTCCATGATGTCCAGCCCCGGCCCCGCAAGACGGAACAAGGAGCCCAGGGGCGGCAGGTGAGCGCTCTGGGGAGGAAGGTGGTTCCCAGGGTTTGCTCTTCGGGTGTGTCCAGTTTCTGTCCCCTAGCGAAGTCCGGGCGCGCCCTGCCACCAGTCCCGGATAACCGACCGGGGATCCGACTGCACGTCTGCAGCAGCACCTCCTGTTCGTCCTGTCCCTTCCGTGCCCGGCTCGGGCCTGAGCCAGCCATGCCACCTCCCCCTGGCCGGACCCCGGGCCCTCGGGAGCCTCACCTTGGCCGGGTCAGCCCCGGGCCCCCGGGCCGGACCTTCGAGGAACTGCGGGACCAGTGCCTGCAGCGGGGGGTCCTGTTTGAGGACCCCGACTTCCCCGCCGACAACTCCTCGCTTTTCTTCAGCGAGATGCCCCCCGTTCCATTTGTGTGGAAGCGACCTGGGGTGAGTGCAGGGGTGGAGGATGGAGACCCCCGGCGGGTGGGAGGCCGGAGAGCCCTCGTTCGACCCCTGGCTTGCAAGGCTTCTGGAAGGGACGCACCGGCCCGGGCTGGGAGCCAGGAGAGCCGAGTGACTGTGACAGCTCTCTCCCCTCTCCATCCTTGACTCTCCCCCAGTGACCCGGCACGGACCGTCCCACACCCCTGACTCTCCCTTCTCCATCCATGACTCTCCCCCAGTGAGCCAGCACAGACCACCTGCCATCCCGATATGTTGCCAACTTGTACTTCCCAAGCGCTTAGTACAGTGCTCTGCACACAGTAAGCGCTCAATAAATACGATTGATGATGATGATGATCCCGATTCCCCCTTCTCTATCCCTGATTCTCCACCAGTGACCCATCATAGACCATCCAACATCCCTGACTCTCCCCTCTCCACCCTGACTCTCCCCCAGTGACCCAGCATGGATCATCCAATAATAATAATAATGGCATTTACTAAGCGCTTACTATGTGCAAAGCACTGTTCTAAGTGCTGGGGAGGTTACAAGGTGATCAGATTGTCCCATGGGGGGGGCTCACAGTTTTAATCCCCATTTTCCAGATGAGGGAACTGAGCCCAGAGAAGTTAAGTGACTTGCCCAAAGTCACACAGCTGGCAGTTGGCGGAGGCAGGATTTGAACCCGTGACCTCTGACTCCAAAGCCCGGGCTCTTTCCACTGAGCCACGCTGCTTCTCATCCAACACCCCGACTCTCCCCGAGTGACCCAGCACCGACTACCCAACACCCCGACTCTCCCCTCTCCATCCCTGACTCTTCCCCAGTGACCCAGCCAGGTCGCTCATCCACAGATGGGTCCAATCTCACCGTGGACCTACGGATTTCCCCCGGGGGATCGGGCCCCTGGGAATCCTTATGGATCAGTAGGTGGCCACCGTGCTCTGCCAGGGAAAACTCCAGGGTGTTTGCCTTTAGGGCTATATTTGCTTACTTGGTGAGTCACCACATGTGTCACAGTCCTGGGCCCGGCTGGGACCTGCCAACCCAGCACACGGCCCTCGCCAGGCCGCGAACCTCCCGCGGCAGATGGCTCCCGGGCCGGCGACTGCCCTCCCAGCCCTCTGGCTCCCCTTCCACCTTCCCTCCGTCTGCCCTGCCACTCCTCCGTCCCCCTGGCCCCGGCTCTTGAGCTTGGCCCTTCTGGCCTTGGCCCCAGCTTGGCTCAGGCCGGGCTCGGATCAGGTCCTGCTAGGGTGGTGTGGACCGGGCCTAGGCCGGCTAAGTCAGCTCCCCCTGATTCAGCCACGTGATTGGGGACAACTGGAGGTGTCCCCTCTCTGTGGTTGCGTCTGTGGGGCCAGTAGCCACTGGCCACTAGTTCACCTGGACTGAACCCGATAACAATAAAAAAAAATAATGATGGCATTTGTTAAGCGCTTGCTACGTACAAAGCACTGTTCTAAGCGCTGGGGGGGGATACAATGTGATCAAGTTGTCCCACGTGGGGCTCACAGTCTTAATCCCCATTTTTACAGATGAGGTAACTGAGGCTCAGAGAAGTTAAGTGACTTGCCCAAGGTCACACAGCAGACTTGTGGTGGAGCCGGGATTCGAACCCATGACCTCTGACTCCAAAGCCCGGGCTCTTTCCACTGAGCCACGCTGCTTCTCTAAAACCCGATGCCTGCTGTACTGTGTGCGGAGCACTGCCCTGGACCCCCCACCGTGTGCAGAATGCTGTGTCGGGCTTCCACTGTGTGCAGAGCACTGTGCTAGATACAGGAAGGAAATGCAATGGAGGTAAAAGGCCTCAGGGGGCTTCCCGGCCAGTGGGGTTAGGCTGGAGAGGAGGCGAGCCCGTTGTGGGGAATGTGGGCCCGCTCCTCCCGCCGAGGTTCTGGTCATGGGTAGGAGCTGCCGGCAGATGAACCGCGACCAGGCCCCTTCTGCTTCCCCTCCAGGAAATAGTGAGAAACCCAGAGTTCGTGTCCGATGGCGCTACCAGGACCGACATCTGCCAGGGCGACCTCGGTGAGACTGCCAGCCACCCTACGGCCCGGTGGGGTCGGGGGTGCAGCGATATAGTGGGCCCTCGAAATGCCGCTCCGCTGCCCGGGATCTCCAAGGCCAGGCCTGGCACATCCATCTGATTGAAGGGGAGAAGGGTTTTCCCCTCTTCTGTGCTTCCTTCCCCCGCATTCCCCCTCCACCTCGAGCTGCCCTGACCCTAACTTTCCTCGCCCCACTCTTCCTTGTGGGGAACGGTGGATGCCCCCACCCCGTGGGCATCCCCCGCCCAGGCTTCCCCCATCCCTGTGGCCCCTGGTTCTGGCAGGGTCCGCCCTGGGCGCTGGGGTAAAGGGTGGCCGGGAAGGAGGGTAAGACTGAGGGCCCCAAACTCGGCCCCACGCGGGTCCCAGCGCGCTCTGCCTGCGGGGCATCCAGAATCTGGAATCCGCAGGAGGGGCCACTGCCCACTCCTGCCACTCGGCCCCTACAGGAGACTGCTGGCTCCTGGCAGCCATCGCTTCCCTCACCCTGAACCCCAGGGTCCTGGCCAGAGTCGTGCCACCCCAGCAGAGTTTCGGACCAGGCTATGCCGGGATATTTCACTTCCAGGTGGGACCGGGGGCTCGGGGGCCAGGAATTGGGCCCCGGGGGGGGCGGAGGCAGAGGGCAGGAGGGCTGGGGGACTGGGGACAGGGGGTGACCCACCTCGTGACCCTGGGGCAGTGGGCCCCAACCTGAAATCTCATGTTCTCACGTATCCCTTTTTCATTTCTCTTCTGTCCCTCCGAGTCCCGAGACCCTCTCTTCTCCCCTTGTTCACATTCCCCCTGGCACCATATTCCCGGGTGTGAAGAGGAAGACACTGTCTCCCCAACAAGTGCCAGGGTTGGACTTCCCACCCTGGTCCCCCGCTCTCCCCGGGGCTCTAACCAGACCCAGCAGCGTCCGGGTGTCTGGGAAGACCCGTTAGCCCCGCACAGCCCTTACCTTCCCGAGCCCCTCCGCCCACCACCCAAAAACCCCTCACCCCAAGTTCCACACTTATAATGAGTAGTTAGTCTGCGTCTGCCTCATTATAGAGCGTGAGTCCAGGGACCCATCCTAGAGGGACCCCGAGCCCTGGAATGAAAAGTATATTCGTGGCTCTCCTGAGCACCCCTGACTCTTCCCTCTCCATCTGGGAAGCAGCGTGGCTCAATGGAAAGAGCACGGGCTTTGGAATCAGAGGTCATGGGTTCAAATCCCTGCTCTGCCACTTGTCAGCTGTGTGACTTTGGGCAAGTCACTTCACTTCTCTGGGCCTCAGTTCCCTCATCTGTAAAATGGGGATTAAGACTGTGAGCCCCACGTGGGACAGCCTGATCACCTTGTATCCTCCCCAGTGCTTAGAACATTGCTTGGCACATAGTAAGCGCTTAATAAATGCCATCATCATTATTATTATCTAATCCCGGCTCCGCCACAAGTCTGCTGTGTGACCTTGGGCAAGTCACTTCACTTCTCTGTGCCTGTTACCTTGTCTGTAAAATGGGGATGAAGACTGTGAGCCCCGATTTGCTCGTATCCATCCCAGCATTCAGTACAGTGCCTGGCACATAGAAAGTGCTTAACAAATATTATTACTGTTATTACTATTATCATTTATTCCTCACTCTCCCCCAGTGACCCAGCACTAGCTGTCCCCCACTCCTGATGCCCCCAATGACCCAACACCCTTGACTCCCTCCTTTCTACTACCGACCCTCAGTGACCCAGCATGGATCATCCCACATCCCTGACTCTCCCCCAGTGACTCGGCATGGAAGCTTATCCATGGATCTGTCCCAACAACCTCTCTTGAGCCATTTGTGCAGATAACTTCTTTGCGCTTCAGTGAAAATGAGGATTCAATACCTGTTGTCCCTCCTAGGTAGCCTTTGAGCCCCGTGTGGGACAGGTCTGTGTCCAACCTGATTATCGTGGGTCTATTATTCTGATCCAAACCCTTGATGGCCCTTGTGTGTGGAAAGCAGCTGTGGCAGCACGGGCAGTGGCTGGACGTGGTCATCGACGATCGACTCCCGACCTTCAAGGACCGTTTGGTTTTCCTGCACTCGGCCGATCACAACGAGTTTTGGAGCGCCTTGCTGGAGAAGGCCTATGCCAAGTGAGTGTCCTCTGCTGCTCCCGCTGAAACTGTTTTCCTGCTGTCGGCAGGATGCGGTACCAGGAGCCCGCTGTGTGCAGGGTGCTATACCGGGTTCATGTAGTGTGCGGGGCACTGTACTAAACACCTGTGGTGTACAGAGCACAATACTGGGCACCTATTGTGTGCAGAGCATATTCCAACCCCTCCCGCCCCTTTAGTCGGGTTAGTTTTCCCTGTCGCTGGGACCCCTTGGGAAGAAGTAGGGCCATCTCCTCCCCTGAGCTTCCCGGACATGGTCCCCTGGCCCGGCCCAGGATATGGTCCTCCAGTCAGTCAGTCAATCATACTTATTGAGCGCTTACTGTGTGCAGAGCACTATACTAAGCACTTGGGAGAATATAACAATATAACAGACACATTCCCTGCCCACAGTGAGCTTACAGTCTAGAGCGGGAGCCTGACGTCAAAATTAATAAATAAATTACAGATACGTACATAAGTGCTGTGGGGCTGATGGGGCGGGAGTGCTAATGGTCTCGGGGTCCGGCAGGCTGAACGGCAGCTATGAAGCACTGAAGGGGGGCAGCACGATGGAGGCCATGGAGGATTTCACCGGCGGGATTGCCGAGACCTTGGACGTGAAGGCGATCCCGGAAGGCCTGTGTGAGGTCCTGAGGAAGGCCCTGGACAGGGGCTCTCTGGTCGCCTGTTCCATGGAGGTCAGCCTGCGCCCCCGTTGTGGGCTCGCGCTGAGGGAGCTGGGGGCCCCCCGGGACCCAGCTGTGCGAACAAAGCCACCATCTTCCCCAATCTGGGTGAATCTTCACCATCTGGGGACTCCCAGAATCGTTCCCCTCGGGGCTCCGAGAGGTTGAAAGGTGTCTCTGCCCCATTAATCCTGCAAAGCCTGCTCCCTCTGGGCCCCAACCCTCTGACAAGCCCTGCCCCCTGTCCCACCACAAGTCCCGCACTTACCCTGAAGCCAGGAATACTCACCCTCATGTTCCCCTGCCCATCTGTTGGGGTCGGGTGGATGAGACAGGAGCCTAAGTTGTCCTCTGGCTCTTGGGGTGCTGGGGACCCTTCCACCTCTGTGGGTGTGGCGATGGGGCGGGGGCACGGGGCTACGGGGTCTGCAGTCTCTTCCATCCTTCAGGCCCGCAGTGCTGCCGACTCGGAAGCTCGGACCCCTTTCGGCCTCGTCAAGGGCCACGCATACTCCGTGACCGGCATTGACCAGGTACCGTCCCCAAGGCCCCACCAGCCCGGCCTGGCCCAGCCTGGGGCATCTGGGATCACCCGCCTGCTCCTATTCTCCACTCAGCAGAGCGGGGACTTCTAGCATTCTTAAAATGGCTCTGATTGGAGTTGGATGCTCAAGGGCTATAGCCCCCAGAAACCCACCCTCAAAGTTAAGAACAGACCGTCCTTCACCCGACTTTCCCTTCTCCATCCCCGCCTCTCCCCACTGACCCAGCACGGTCACCCCTGACTCTCCCCTCTCCATCCCTGCTTCTCTCCCAGTGACCCAGCACGGGCCCTCCGTTGCCTCTGACTCTCCCATCTCCATCCCTGATTTACCCCAGGGATCCAGCACAGATCACCCAACATCCCGACTCTCCCCTCTCCATCCCTGACCCTCTCCGGTGACCCAGCACGGACCACCCAACAGCCCTGCCTCTCCACTCCAGGCCCTCTCTCACCTGTACATCGGCCTAGTTCTAAGGGCCGCAGGGAAGGAGAAGAAGGAGGGCTCTGAGTAGGGGGGACAATCAGGGGGGATTAGATCCCAAAGAGGGAGAAGGTCATTTAGATCTCAGACCCAGGAGCAGGTTCAGAAAGGGAGGGCTGTGTGCAGGGTGACCCTGTCCCTGTCTCTACATTTGTGCCTCAGCCTCCATGACCTTCGGGGGGTGAGGGTTCCCCTCCCCGTAGTAATGGGGTGTATCCGCTGCTTCTCCCTTAGGTCACTTTTAGGGGCCAGAGAGTCGAGCTGGCTCGAGTCCGGAACCCATGGGGACAGGTGGAGTGGAACGGGCCGTGGAGCGACGAGTCAGTAACCGCGGCCGAAAGGGCGGGGGAGGAGAAGGGGTGGTGGGCGGTGGCAGCGTCAGCTTCCCGTTTCCAAGTACATTTCGGCCCTTGGACTCCTAGGATTGGGTCCTGGTCCAACTGCTCTCTAGCTCCGAGGCTCCACACAGACCCAGGCAAGCCGAAGGCCTTGGTGTGTGGCTGACCCTCAGGCGGTGACCACATCCCTGGGCAGTAGCCAGGGAGGTTGCCGCCAGAGAGCGCGGGCACAGTTCCAGGCCACTCACTCCATCTCTGGGGGTGCCCTTTCAGGGATTGTGGTTCTCCCACCAGCCAGGGGTTGGGCTCGGGCCCTTGGGCTGTTTGCACCTGTCCTACCTCTCCAAGCAGATCGTCGGCCCCTCTAGACCAGATCTGCTTCTGCACCGTCACTCCCCGTCGGCTGCCCAGTCGGCCTCTCGGCTGTCCTGTCGACCTCACGGGCCCTGGTTTCCTCGTAGCTCTCCTGAGTGGCGCTCGGTTGAGCTGTCTGAGAAGAAGCGCCTGTCCCACACGGCTCTGGACGACGGAGAATTCTGGTACTGCCCTCAAACGTTCTACAAACTTGCAACTTCTCCGCTCCACGTCTGTTCGTATGAGTGGCCCTTCAACCCCCGCCCCCTCACCTCCCTACAGTCCCCTGGTCCCTCTCCCTCAGGGTTCGGAAGTAGGCTTTGCAGGCCCTGACTTTGCCACACAGGACATTAATCTCCTTTCGGAAGATAATGTCTCCTCCCCCTGACCCGCAGACGAACAGTCTCCGCTCTGAATCGGATACTGTCCCCGCTCGCGGTTGGAAGCATCGCTGAGATTTTGATTGGGACCATGGTGGGCAACACCGAGCTTTCTTGTTTTAGCAAAGCCACTATCAATCAACCAATCAAAGGCATTTATTGAGTGCTCACTGTGTGCATAGCACTGTACGAAGTGCTTGGGAGAGTACAATACAAAAGAGTTGCCGGACACGATCCCTGCCCAGAAGGAGCTTATAGTCTAGAGGAGGGAGATAGGCATGAAAATAAATTAGGGGGAACAAGAGTTTTATCCCTGTTCTCCCTCCCTCTCAAGCTGTGAGCCCCATGAGGGACAGGGACTGTATCCAGTCTGATTCTCCTCTATCTCCCTAGCACTCAGCACAGTGCTTGGCACAGAGTAGCACTAAATAATACCGTAATACCGTATTATTATCATATTATATTCCTTGGGCCAAATTTGAATGGCAAATAAGATAGGCTTTATTCTGCTTTGATCAATTTCTGCCTCATTCCTCCCTAGATAGGCTCTTTCCTCCTATCTGAACTGGCTTTTGCAGTTACCCCACAGCTTTAGCTCAAAATCCGCATTCTGCAGTTGTGTGGTTTGCTATGGCAGCCGCTGTGTCGTGCTCACTCAACCATATTTGCTTTACTCGCCTTCCCTCCCACCTCCCTGGGCTCTGAACGCTGCCTCTCTCCCTGTCGTTTCAGGATGCCATTTACGGATTTCAAAGCCCACTTCGACAAAGTGGAAATCTGTAACCTCACCCCTGACTCACTGCAGGGCAGCACGCTCCTACAATGGGAGGTGGCAGTACATCACGGCAGCTGGGTCAAGGGAGCCACTGCTGGAGGCTGCCGGAATTTCCTAGGTGATTTCGTGTCCCGCCATCCCACTCTGGCTCCTGGAATAGCCACTCCGGCGCAGGGAGCAGCAAAGAGAGTCAGGGATGTTAACTGAGACTTTCAGGGTCACTAGAGGAGAGTCAGGGTTGGAGAGGGGAGAGCCAGGGCTGTTGAATGGTCCATCCCTGACTGTGAAGATGGGTGTCCGGGGAGGCATCCTGCACACAGTTCTCCCTAGCATCCTGGTTTTCCTGTTAGGAGTAGAGGCCTGGTCTGGCAAGGACAGAGGCTTGGTCTGGTGGAGATAAGAGGCCTGGTCCGGTGGGGCCAGGGGCCTGGTCTTGGAGACTTTGCTTGGGGTCTGAGATCTTAAGTTTTACTCTACAAGGGAAAAACCTCCCTGCTCCTTTTGAATGGCAGACACATTCTGGACCAACCCCCAGATCAAGCTGTCTCTGTCTAAGGAGGACGGAGGGAAAGAAGACTGCACCTTGGTGGTTGCTCTAATGCAAAAGAATCGGCGTAAACTCAAGAAATTTGGAGCGAATATGCTGACGATCGGCTACGCCATTTACCAGGTAGGTCTTCCTGAGATGCTCTTGGACCAGCCCAGGGTCTGCACTCCAGAAACCTGGTCTGAGCCATTTACAGTCAGACCCAATGGACTTTAAGCTCTTTCAGGGCAGGGGCCATTTCTTCTGCTTCTATTCCTAAGTGGGCACAGAGTAGGCACCCAGAACGGCATTCTTCACTTGGTGCCCAGACAGTTCTGTGTAAACAGTTGGTGCCCAGGACACTTTGCACAAGGTGGGTGTACAATACAGCTATCTGCATGTGGCAGACCCCTCGTACATGCCCGTGAAGGCCTCTATGGTGCCATGGGATGGCGAGCCCTCAGGCCTGCAGCTAGACAATGGTTTGCTGGGTCAGAGGTAGGGAGGTCACTGTGGACTGGCAGTGGCCCAGACCAGGCTCCCCTTGGGCGGGCAGAGTCCGATTCCCCTCAAGTGTCCCCCACAGCTGGGCCACCTGGCCATGCCTGCACTAACCTGCGCTGTCTTGCCCATCGCAGTGTCCTGGTCAAGATGGGCACCTGGGCAGAGATTTCTTCCAGTGCCACGCGTCTCAGGCCCGGAGCAAAACCTACGTTAACCTGCGGGAAGTGTCGGGCCGGTTCAGGTTGCCCCCCGGGGAGTACATCCTCGTTCCGTCCACCTTCGAGCCCCACCAGGAAGCGGATTTCTGCCTGCGCATCTTTTCTGAGAACGCGGCTGTCACCCAGTGAGTCCTGCCCCTGGCCCGCCAGTCTCCCGCCTCTCCCGCCCCTACCCCCACCCCATCCTGACTCTCCGACTGACCCCTCATTACGTCTCACTCCGTCCCGGTAACCACGGCTCTCTGAAGCTTTCCCGGCCACACTTGTCCCCATCCCCAAAGCCTCCCGAAATGCCAGCTCTTCCAAAGGGAGTGAGATGGAGAGACAGTGATGGAAAGGCACAGAGATGAGGCAGAGGGAGACGGAGACGGGCCAAGCCTCGGGTCCCTTCCTCGGTTCACACTTGCCGTTGCTTTGGTTTTCCCTCTCGGCAGGGACATGGATGGCCAAGTGAACGTCGAACTTCCAGAGGTAACACTGGTGGGTAGGGGCGGAGCTGAGCTGGGGCCGGGGCTGCAGGTTTTGAGGTCCGAGCATGGGTTCAAGCTTCACGTGAAGCTGGGTCGAGGTGACCAAGGAGCCAGCCTGCAGCTCACCCTAAATGTAGGTTTTGGTTGCTGATGTGTAGCCACTGAAACCGACTTCCCGTCAGCAAGAAACAGAGGAGGAAAGGCAGTTCCGGATCCTATTTGAGAGGGTGGCCGGTGAGGTAAGGGTTTCAGGGGGGCCCAAACCCACCCAGCCCAATTAAAGAGCCAGTTCTGAAGGGGTTGAGGGGGCCTGTGCCCTTGGGTTCCACCCGTGGACCGGGACCATAGACAGAAACTTTCCATTTTCCTTCTGCAGGACCTACAGATCTCAGCAGAGGAGCTGCAGGAGATTCTGAATGCGGTGATCCGAAACAGTAAGGGCTTAAATCTGCCTGTGCCATGTCCTCGAGCTACTGGGGGCACCTCCGGTCACCCCCGGCTGCCCCTTTGTCAGTGGCACCCGAATGTTTGAAGGAATCATGTACCGGTTGTCGTCCCGGACACACGCCCTCAGGGTTATGTCGCTGTCTCTGTCCTTGTCTCCATCTCTCTCCATCTTTTCACTCCGTGGCCCCGGTTTCCCCTCTTTCTGCTACATGATTGCAAATCAGTCTGTGAGGCCAACGGAGAACGGCTGTGTCGCCGCCCCAGGTTTCTCATCAATTGATTGATTGATTGACTGATGTGATTTCAGCCAAGAATATCCAGTTCAAGAAGCTGAGCCTTGTTTCCTGTCGAAATATAATTTCTCTCATGGACGTATCCTTAGCGAGTCTGCTGGTCGCCCCTGTGGATGGAGCATTGGCCCTGCCTTTTTCCTGACCCCGGGCTGGGTAGCCCTGCCCTACAGCATGGTTGCTTCGGCCACCCCTGGGTTACCCCCTAACCGGTCGAAAACAACCATGGGTTTGACCTGAGGGCTGAACTGAGAGCAATGCTTATGCCCCCAAACTCACCGTCATCATCCTCATCTGCCCTCTCTGGGGTTACGAGGGGAGGGAACTCTATTGGAGAGAGTGCGGAGGACTGGGAAGCAGGAGGTTTGGGCTGCGGACCTAGCTCTGCCACTGGCCTGTTGTATGACCTTGGATAGGTCACTTCACCTCTATAGGCCTCCTTTTCCTCACCTGTAAAATGAGGATGATGTGAGGATAAAATCAGATCCCGCATCTCATGAGGAAGTAGCAGGACTGAGTAGAAAGAGCCTGGCCTGGGAGCCAGGGGATCTGGATTCTAGTCCCAGTCCCCTGACTTGCCTGCTACGTGACCTATAGACCTCCTTTTCCTCGCTTGTAAAATGGGGTTGAAATTCCTGTTCTCCCTCTCCTTCCGACTGTGAGCCCCATGTTGGACTGTGGCTGGGGCTGACCTGATTATCTCATCTCTACCCCAGTTCTTAGTAGAGTGCTTGGCACATAGTAAGTGCCTAACATTGTTATGGAAGGGAAAGCGCTTTGGGGACATTTCTAAAAAGCACCGTACCTTTACAGGGTGTCAATATTATTGTTAAAGGGAATGAGGGGAGGGAGGGGAAGAGAGGAGAGGGAAAGGAGAAGGAAAGAAGGGAAGGGGAGAAGAGTCTCCCAGAGGAGACTCCAGGAGGAATCCAGGAGGCCTGGGGGAGTGGGCCATCCAGCTTAGTTTCTCTCAGGTACTTCCTCCCCTCCCACTACCTCCCCTTCTCCCCATTTTTATGGGTCCCCCAGCCCCCACTTCCCTTCCCCAGTGACACAGACCCCCAGTCCAAGTCCATCCCTGCCCCTAACTTCATCATCATCATCATCAATCGTATTTATTGAGCGCTTACTGTGTGCAGAGCACTGTACTAAGCGGTACAGGGTACGGGGTCTGGGGTGTGTGTGTGTGGCAGGGGAGCAGGGGAGTCCAAATTGGAGATTTTCTTAACCCTCATTCTAGACCAACGGCAGCGGGAAGCTGGAACTGGATGAGTTCAAGGCGTTCTGGGCCCGGCTGAAGGCCTGGACTGTAGGGGTCAACTCTGTTTCTGGGGCTTTGGGGGTCATGATGTCTGGGTGAGGGCGGGCTGGAGGGAATGGCCCCAGAGAGCTGATAGATCACTTAATTGGTTGATGGATGAATTGAGAGCAGAGGACTCTGGGGCTTCTCTCCCGTACAGAACATCTTCTTCCGGTTTGACGGTGACAAGTCCGGGACCATGTCATCCTACGAGCTGCGGGGTGCGCTGAAGGCGGCCGGTACGGCGCAGGGAGGACCGGGAGGGACAGGGTGGGGAGCCGCTGGGCCGAGCTGAGCTAATTCAGGGTAAAGAGAGTGAGCCCGGGACTTCACGGAACTGGAGGAGCTGAGCCGTCTCTTCCTTCCCCTCTTCCTGAGCCTTTTGTGAGTTCGGATCTGAGTTTGGGCCACTGCAGTTGCATGGCTGATTCCCTGCCGAATCCTGGCTACATCACTGCCGTATCATGACTCCTTCACTCTCCCACCACTGCTCCAACACTACCCTGACGGTGCCTCATCCCCTTTTCATCATTCCCATATCATTGCTGCGGTAGTGCTCCGTCACTGCCGTGCCAGTGCTCTGTCCCGCTGTTTCATTTGCCATTTCCTCTCCCATTTGCCTGGAATGCCCTCCCTCTGCCCATCAGCCAAGCTAGCTCTCTTCCTCCCTTCAAGGCCCTACTGAGAGCTCACCTCCTCCAGGAGGCCTTCCCAGACTGAGCCCCTTCCTTCCTCTCCCCCTCGTCCCCCTCTCCATCCCCCCCATCTTACCTCCTTCCCTTCCCCACAGCACCTGTATATATGTATATGTTTGTACATATTTATTACTCTATTTATCTTACTTGTACATATCTATTTTATTCTGTAGTATGTTTGGTTTTGTCTCCCCCTTTTAGACTGTGAGCCCACTGTTGGGTAGGGACTGTCTCTATATGTTGCCAGTTTGTACTTCCCAAGCGCTTAGTACAGTGCTGTGCACACAGTAAGCGCTCAATAAATACGATTGATTTCCCCTCCCAGGATTCCAGTTGAACAACAACCTCCTGCAGCTGCTTGTCCTCCGCTACGCGGATGAGCGCTTCCAGCTCGACTTCGACGACTTCCTCAACTGCCTAATTCGCCTGGAAAACACAAGTCGTGAGTTTCCTCTGGAGCTGGTCTCCTCTCTCTGGGCACCCCTCTCTCAGGGTGCCCCTCTTTCCGGGCAGGAAGGCCACAGTTAAGCGACCCGTGCCTTCACTCCGCCTCCAATGTGCGGCTGCCACTCTACTGGGCCTCCTCCAGAAGGAATGAAGTTGGGTCAGGGGAGCTGTTGGGCAGGTTTCTGGGTGGCAGTGAGGAGCCCCTTCCTTCCTCTCCCCCTCGTCCCCCTCTCCATCTCCCCCATCTTACCTCCTTCTCTTCCCCACAGCACCTGTATATATGTATGTATGTTTGTACATATTTATTACTCTATTTATTTATCTTACTTGTACATATCTATTCTATTTATTTTATTTTGTTAGTATGTTTGGTTTTGTTCTCTGTCTCCCCCTTCTAGACTGTGAGCCCGCTGTTGGGTAGGGACTGTCTTAAGCTTTGTAGATAGTGCATAATTATAGACTGTATATGTTGCCGACTTGTACTTCCCAAACGCTTAGTACAGTGCTCTGCACACAGTAAGTGCTCAATAAATACAATTGATTGACTGATTGATTATCTTTGTCCAGAAACACTCTGGGCATATCACTCCCCTCCTCAAAAATCTCCAGTGGCTACCAATCAATCTGCGCATCAGGCAGAAACTCCTCACCCTCGGCTTCAAGACTCTCCATCACTCCATCACTCGCCAATTTGTACTTCCCAAGCGCTTAGTACAGTGCTCTGCACATAGTAAGCGCTCAATAAATATGATTGATGATGATGATGATGATGATAGAGCACAGCTGAGTCTGGGGAGCTTCTGAGGAGGTTTCTGGGCGGGAGATTGGAGCTGGGTAGATTTCCAGTGGCCGTGAGGGTAGAACGGTGCTGGGTCAGAGAAGCCTCCGGGCAGGGCTCTGGGCAGCAGAATACCCACACAGACGGTAGCGGGGGCGACCTGCGGAGGGGCAATGGTTCTGGGAAAGCTTTCTGGTTTGGATTGATTTTCCTGCTTTGGGTTAGGCCACGGGTCATTTATTGTGAGGTCCCCGAGATTCCCCCCACCTTACCTGTGGTCCCTCCACAGGAGGATCCAAACTCGCAAAAGTTAGAACACTTGTGCTACGTGCTTGGGAGAGTACAGTATAGCTATATGACAGAGTTGGTAGGCACATTCCCTGTCCACAGTGAGCTCGCAGTCTTACGGTTTATAACGGCAGAAAATTTGCTCTGAGGAATCAAGATACAGCCCAGGTATGGGGCCAGTGCTGATCTGTCTATCTGTCTGTCCGTCTTTCTGTCCTGCAGGGGTGTTCCAGGCTCTCAAGGCCACAGACAGTGAATTCCTCAGTCTCAATGTGGGCGAGGTAAGACCACGGGCCAGACCGTTCTTATGGTTGTTGTTATTATTATTATTATACTATTTGTTAAGCGCTTTCTATGTGTCAAGTGGGAAGCAGCATGGTGTAGTGGGTAGAGCACGGGCCTGGGAATCAGGAGGTCATGGGTTCTAAATCCCACCTCCGCCACGTGTCTGCTGCGTGACCTTGGACAAGTCACTTCACATCTCTGGGTACCTCATCTGTAAAATGGGGGTGAAGACTGTGAGCCCCCCATGGGACAATCTGATCACCTTGTAACCTCCCCAGCGCTTAGAACAGTGCTTTGCACATAGTAAGCGCTTAATAAATGCCATTATTATCATCTCTGGGTCTCAGTTACCTCATCTGTAAAATGGGGATTGAGACTGAGCCCAACATGGGACAGGGACTGGGTCCAACCTGCTTTGCTTGTATGCACTCCAGACCTTAGTGCAGTACCTGGCACTTGGTAAGCACTTAACAAATACCACAATTATTATTACTAAACACTGCTCCAAGCACTGCGCTCTACCCTGGCCCTGGGAAGCCCCAACCGGCCCCTCCTCCTGCCTCCCATCCCTCACTTCTTCCTCTCCTCTGTGGGTTCCTCTTCGGCTCCATCTACTTCCAGTGCGACCGCTGTGCCGCCTCAATCAATCGTATTTATTGAGCGCTTACTGTGTGCAGAGCACTGTACTAAGCGCTTGGGAAGTACAAGTTGGCAACATATACAGTCCATACCCAACAGTGGGCTCACAGTCTTAAAGGGGGAGACAGAGAACAAAACCAAACATACCAACAAAATAAAATAAATAGAATAGATATGTACAAGTAAAATAAATTAATAAATAGAGTAATGAATATGTCCAAACACATATACATATATACAGGTGCTGTGGGGAAGGGAAGGAGGTAAGATGGGGGGGATGGAGAGGGGGACGAGGGGGAGAGGAAGGAAGGGGCTCAGTCCGGTGCTGGCTTTGGAGCAGAGACAGAGCCCGGGCTGAGGAGTCAGAGGTTATGGGTTCTAATTCCGGCTCTGCCACTTGTCAGCTGGGTGACTTTGGGCAAGTCACTTCACTTCTCTCTGCCTCAGTGACCTCATCTGTAAAACGGGGAGTTAAGACTGTGAGCCCCATATGGGACAAGCTGAATATCTTGTATCCCCCCGTGGTGCCTAGAACAGTGCTTGGTACATGGTCAGCGCTTAACAAATACCATTATTATTATTATTATTATTAGGGGATAGGCAGGAAGGAGGCAGGGCAGGTTGGGCGAGGTTAGCAAGTCAGGCAGGTGGGACTCGGGTCTTCCCAGGCGCTTTGAGGTTCTTAGATTTGGGCCTGGTTGGAGTCCACACCTGCTCCTCCTTTCCCACCAACCGGATCCCCCTTCATGGGCCACCCCCCTGCTCTCCCCTTCCTCTGGGAAAAGAGTTGGCCACCGAGACCCGGGCCCAAAACCCACTTACCCTTAAGGGCAGGGTTTGCCCCCCAGCCTAAGTCAAGCCCGCCCAGATGGGTGGAGAGGTAACATGGATCTCTCTGCTGCCTCTGTCTACCCTCCTTTTCCCAGTTTATCCTCTTGGTCATGAACATCTGAAGCCCTTTGGCCTGGGCACAACAGTGCACGTGGACCAGGCCAACCTGAGCCTCCTCCTTCAAGCGGACAGACGGTGGTCTCCTTCCTTCCCTCCTGGACCGCCCCCTACCCTACCCACCTTCCTTTCTGCAGCCCAAGAGATATGAGAACTCATGCCCTGATGTCAACTTTGGTTTTATAGTTCTAAAAATAATAATTATGGTGTTTTTTAAGTGCTTCCTCTGTGTTAAGCACATTCTTTCATTTGTATCCTAACAGATCTCTGCAGGGAGAATCAGGGAGGGAGAGGGGAGAGTTCGGGGTGTTGGATGGTCCACGCTCGGCCACTGGGGGAAATTCAGGGAGGGAGAGGGGAGAATCGGGGGTGTTGAATGGCCCAGGCTGGGTCGCTGAGGGAGAATCAGGGAGGGAGAAGGGAGAATCAGTGGAGTTGGATGGTCCATTCCAAGCATGAGGTGGGTGTGTGTCCAGGAGGACAACCAGCACATAATTCCTCCTAGTGTCCTCTGGCCGCTGCCACTGACAGAGTCCTGGACTGGCGTGGGGGCTATCAGTCAGGAGTGGATGATGTGGGCATTTTGTTACATGAGTCTCTCTCTCTCTCTCTCTTTCCTACATTGCTCTGCACCCAGCAGGCGCCCGTTACAGTGCTTAGTACTCAGCAGCTGCCAGTTCAGTCAGTACTTTGCCTCCAGTAAAAGCCCCTTTGGGTGCTGCTCTGTGTCATTGGGGGAATCTGTAGAAAGACTCTTTTCTTCCCTACTGGTCACTCCAACAGCACAATAGGGAAATGTGTGTTTGTATATGTGTGTGTGTGTGTGTGTATGTCTTTCTTGGTGGCAAGCCAGATGTAATCCATCCCAAGGCTTTGTTTTGACCCAGCCAGTGCCAGTCGCTCATCCAGCTTCTCGCCCCTGGGGTGCTCATTCTTGGAAATTTCTCTGGACCACAGAGAAGACAGGCCTAATAGGGAGGGAGCTGCCGGGGAGCCATGTCCTGGGGCTGGCCTGGGACCCCTGACCTCCAGGCCTGGAGGGAAGCTGGACTGGGGGTTCCCTACCTGGGCAGGGCTCTTCCTTCCCTGTGTTCCTCCACCCCTGAAAGGTAGAACCCGACCACCCCACCCACCCCCACCATTCATTCATTCAATCGTATTTATGAAGCGCTTACTGTGTGCAGAGCACTGTACTAAATGGTTGGGAAGTACAAGTTGGCAACATATAGCGACGATCCCTACCCAACAACGGGATCACAGTCTAGAAGGGGGAGACAGACAACAAAACAAAACATGTAAACACACACATTGTCACATATCTGTAATTTATGGATTTATTTATATTAATGTCTGGGTCCCCCTCTAGATTGTAAACTTGTCGTGGGCAGGGAATAGGTCTGTTTATTGTTATACTGTACTCTCCCAATCGCTTAGTACGGTGCTTTGCACATAGTAAGCATTCAGTAACTAAGATTGCATGAACAACTGAATAAATGAACATGCACCCCCATCTCTCTCACACATAACGCAATGCCCACATACCCACTCAGTCACCCATGCAGTTATGCCCACACTCCCCACCCCCACACAGCAACGCCTACATACACACAGTTACGCCAACCCCCATCCGGCCGCCCACAGTCACACACAGACGTGTACCCACAGAGCCAGCTGCTCTCAGTGATTTATTTATTAAAGGTTAATGTTAATACAAAATGTGGCCAAGTACAGATGTCAGTAAGAAGGTTTTCTGGAAAACGCGTATCAAAGACCGGGAGAAGCAACGCCCCTGCCCCAGTGCCAGCTGCTTGGGCTGTGGAACAGGCACTCACAGAGACCCTCCCCACCAGCCGCCCCCCGACATCTACCCGCGGCTATTCCCGGTGTGGGGGTCCCTGGCGGGAGTGGGGTGACTCCAGATTATCCCACCCTCTGGGTCGGAGGGAGGGGCAAGGGTACGTGGAGCCCCGAAGCGTTGTGCTCAGTGGGCAAGTTGGAGCCCGGGGGCCTCGGGGGACTAAAAAATCTGGGCCTTGGCTTCAGCTGAAAAGATTTTAATAAAAAAATTCCTGGCTTCTTAAGATGTAAAAAGACAAAACCTGGGTTTGTCCCAGACTGTGTTCAGCCAAATTGGGGGTGGGGCCCCTGGGAGGGGCACGGCCGTGGAAGGGGGAGTTTGTGGGGGGCGGAACACCGATCCTGAGAAGACTTTGGGGTTCCTGTGCAGCTTCTGTGAGGTTGGGGCGGTTTTTGGCTACTGCACGCTAACCTCTGCTGCAGCCAGCTTGGCCCTCTCCACGCTGTGGCCATCCTAGAAGGTAAGGATGAGCCCAGCTTGGCTGGACCAGCCAGTAAGAGGAGCCAACGCGGAGGCAGTGGTGGGGAAGCAGCTTGGCAGACTTTTCCCCTAGAAAGAAGGTACCAGAGCCCCGGGACCCCTGCCTTGCGCCCCCCGGACCCGGTTGTTGCTGGCCTGAGGCTAGGCAGAGCCAAGGCTTCCGGTGAGTTGGTGCAGGGAAGGAAAAGGCCGGCCACCCAGGGTGCAGGCCCAGCCTGGGGGGCACTCTGGACTTGGGGGATGGAGGAGGGGATCTCGGTCCAACTTTCCCTCTCCCTGCGGGGGCCAGAGGGCCCGGAGCAGGGGCTCCTTAGCTCTCTCTCCAGAACCCTCCAGCCCCACGTCCTTGCCAGCACTGACCAGACCCAAGTGGCAATTTGCTCTGGGGGAGCCCCTGGCCAGAGTGGCGACCAACGCCGTTCCACGCTAATCTAGGCCTAAGCGCCAGACCAAGTTCTCAGCTCTGACCGCTCCTGCGTGGGGCTGATTCCAAGGTGGCACTGTGGGCACAAAGATTCCCTGAAGGAGAGGCCCCTCCCGGCCAGCCAGGCCCCCGAGGGCAGCGCTCAGGCAGGAGGGTGGCTTGAGCCAGGGAGGACCCTGCGGGCTCTGGGTCTGAACGGGCATGCTGTCCCAGGCCCAGCTCTGCCCGCTCGCTGGGGTGGTCCAAAGGCTGGCAAGGAGCCCCTGGACCTAGGCCCTCAGGTTGGGGAGGGGCTCACCCGGTGGTGGGGTTTCCATCTGGCTCTTTGTAGAAAATCTCTGGGAAGGGGTGGGAGGGGAGTTACTATTTATTCCACTGGTCACCGATTTTTTAAATCCCAAGAAAAGATCATCCTTGACCAATCACCGGAATGATGAGCACGCCTCGTCTTTCGAAACAAAAATTGGCAAAGGCAGTAACATCTTAGCCCTTGGAAATGATTCCGAGGAAAGGAACAGGAAGGTCGTAAGGGGAAAGGCCGGGGGAAGGGTCACCTCTTTCTTGATCTTCGCCCCCAAACGGCTCTGGCCGACTTCTACCAGTTGTCCAGGAAATCAAATCCCGTCTTCAACAGGACCTTGCTCGGGTTGGGCTGTTTGAAGAGGAAGAGATGGCGTGAGACCGTTTGCCAGTCAGAAGTCAAGTCAGATAATAATAATAATGATGATAATTATCGTAATAATAATTGCGGTATTTGTTCAGCGCTTACTATGTGCCAGGCACCGTACTAAGCACTGGGGTAGAGACAAGGTAATCGGGTTGGACAAAGTCCCTGTCAGATCCAAAGGTAGCACCATCACCGAGGCCTCCAGGAGGAAGCCCCCGCCAGGGATCGGGCGGGGGGACCCATCTCCATCACCCACCTCAGCCACCGCCAGACATGAGGCCCCTTCACTCTCAGACCTGGAAGATGTAGTAAACTTGAAAGCAGATTCTGCCAAGACCGATCCTCAGCTTGCCCTCGCCTGCTGCCCTCTCCTCTTACCTAATCCCCGTTCCCTCCCAGAGAATCTGAAAGCTCATCAGTTTTGAGCCACACTGCATGCACCCAGAAAGCAGAAAAGATGAAACAGAAGGTCTTCAGGAGAGTAGGAAAAAACTTTTAAGGTTTCCTTGGATGAAAGCACTGGAAAACTGAAACCAATAAATTCTGCTGATCAATCGATCAGTGGAATGGAAGGAATGTGGGAGAAGGGCTAGGGAGCATAGCGATGGTGTGGGAGGGAGAGGAAAGGGGAGAATGGGGACACAGTTTAAACTGTTGTTTTCCAGGAAAGCAACAAGGACTGAAATTCCTAGTCAGCCCAGACTTCCATCTCCAGCAGGGGAACCAGGTCTCTTAGAAGAACTGTATCAACACTCTCCCCAGTGAACCGGCATGGACCATCCCATATCTCTGACTCTCCCCTCTCCATCCCTGATCCTCCCCCCGATGACCCAGCATGGATCATCCCACTCCCCTGACTCTCCTCCAATGACCCAGGATGAACCATCCTGCGCCTCTGACTCTCCCTCAGTGATCCAGCACGGTTCATCCCACAGCTCTGACTCTCCCCACGTGACCTAGCACAGACCATCCCACATCCCTGACTCTCCCCTCTCTGTCCTCGACTCTTCCCCAGTGATCCAGCATGGATGCAGCAACCCTATGCCCTCTGGAAATCGGAGATGACCAAGCCAGATGACCTCACCTGCGCAGAAACCGTCTGAGAGAGAAAGGTATCCCCTCCCGCGCTGTCACTGGCTGCATCGTCGCTTCCTGTGCCGTCCTGCCTGCTGGCTGCGGAGGCCGGGATGTGGGCCGGCTCGGGGAGCCAGGAGTCACCCGCCTTGGTGGGCGACGCTGGGCCAGGCCAGGCTTTCTCCCGCTCGGAGGCCAGGCCGGGGAGGAGGGTTCTCTCCTGCCGCGGGGGACCGAGCCTCTCGGCCCTGGCCGGTTCCCGGTCCCACGGGGCGGGCTCGGGACGGAGGTAGGGAGTGAGCCCCTTCTCCCCTTTCTCCAGGGACTTGATCTGGCTGGGTGTCAGGGAGGGAAGCTCGGCCTGCGTCCCCTCCACCCGCGAGCGCTCGGCGCTTATCTTCCAGAAGGACGACGACTCCTCTTCCTTCCTGGGTGCCCCAAGGCCATCCGCGCCGGGGGTCTTGGCGCCCAGGGTGGGCTTGGCCGCCGGCCGTTGGTCGTTCTGGGTCAAGCTGCCACTCGGCTCTTGGATGGACAGAGAGGCGATGCTGAACTCCATCTGGCTCTGGCCGGAGGGGGAGGACAGTTGTGAGTTGCTGGCGGGGGAGACAGGAAGGGACGGGACCCTTGGTGGCCCTCTACCCTCCCACCCGCCCCGGCTGGTTCCCTCCCCGGAGGAGGGCCAGACCAACCCTTCACCGGGCCCATATCCCCTCAGGCCTCCCAGACGTTTCCTCCCATCTTGGCCACCGCCACTTCAACATGTCCAACCTCAAGTCTTCCTCTTCCTTCCAAGCCCCCATTGACCCATCCCTACTGCCCCCAGCTCCGCTGATCACTTGCCATTCGGCCACACCCTCGCTCCTTGCTTTCCCTCCCTCCGTTCTCCTGCCCCAGGTGGGTCAGGTGGTTCCGGGGGGCTGGGCGGGCAGAGGGTCTTGTGTCCAATGGCCCGGCTCACACCCACAGTGGCCACGGGATGAGCCCGAGGGCCTTTCCCGGTCAGTCATCTACACGGAAATGTGGCAGCAAGGCTCAGGGTCGGCCAGGCAGCCCCAAACCTGGTGCCCACGGACAGATTGGGAAGCGGCGAGGCTCGGGCAGGGTCCCAACCCTTCCCAGGCCGTCCCGTCCCCTAGCTCCCTGTGCCCCGGCTGGCAGCTCCCGCCTGGCAGCACCCTCCCTTGAGCGGGAAGGCCGCCGGAGCCCAAGCCCTAGTTCTGCAGCTTAGTCACGGCAGAGGAATGTGCGGTAAAACCGGGGGCGGCGGCAGGACCGGTCCTTGTGGCCGAAGCAGACCGACAGGAGCAGCAGTGCTATTCGTTATTTGTTAAGTGCTTACTTTGTGCTGGGCACTGTACTAAGCGCTGGGGAGGGTACAAGCAAATTGGGTTGGACACTGTCCCTTTCCCATCGGGGCTCACAGTCTCAATCTCCATTTTACAGAGGAGGTAACTGAGGCCCAGAAAAGTGAAGTGACTTGCCCAAGGTCATATAGCAGACGAGTGGCAGAGTCAGGATTAGACACCCGACCTTCTGACTCCCGGGCCCGGGCCGTGCCAATCCATGTGCCGGAGACCACGGCCACAGGAAGAGCTGCTCCCTGGCTCGGCCGGTAATCGGGGAGACACCCCGGCTGGCACCCCCGACCCTGCGGTCAGGGGGAAGGTCGCCGTCCCTGAGGCCCGGGGTGGGTCGATTCGGAGATGCAGAGACACAGGCTGCTCAGGGGGTGGCCACGGACCAGAGACTAGATTGTCCCCCTCCACACCCCTAACCCCAAAACAGTCTGTCCACAGGGCACTTCTGGCACCGCAGACCGAAAGGCCCCTGGCCACCCGGCACCGTTGGTGCTCAGAAACCAGGCCACAGTTGCGTGCCAGGTGGGCTGGGGGATGTGGCTGGGAAGGGGTTGATATCAGAGCGGCCCCAACCGCTTCCCTCCACGAATTCCTCGCTGGGCTTGAGAATGAGTGGAATTCTCTCCCCACCCCCAGTTCGGCTCAGCCTTCCCTGGGCCCAAGCCAAGGCAAGCCAGGCTTTCCACTTTCAGCATCAGGAGTGGCCAAGGCGGAGGGAAGACCAACCCAAGGAGCGGGGAGGGAGACGGAAGGGAGGGTTCCCCGGAGAATTCAGAGGTGCCAAGTGTAAGACCAGGCTCAAGGTGCAGTCAGGGGCACTAGGATCCCCGAGCCACTGCCAGCTGGTTCCAATTCCTAAACTCCAACACCTCATTCACTTCGAGACCCCTCTTTCCCACCTCCCGATCCGACAGGCCTGTTCCTAACAGTCGCTGCCCGGCTGGCATGAAACTACTGTCTCCCGGTAGCAGCGTGGGGGACAGCGTGGCTCAGTGGAAAGAGCCCGGGCTTTGGAGTCAGAGGTCATGGATTCAAATCCCGGCTCTGCCAATTGTCAGCTGACTTTGGGCAAGTCACTTCACTTTTCTGGGCCTCTGTTACCTCATCTGTAAAATGGGGATTAAGACTGTGAGCACTACATGGGACAACCTGATTACCTTGTATCCCCCAGCACTTAGAACAGTGCTTGGCACATAGTAAGCACTTAACAAATACCATCATCATCATCAACAGTCTAAGGTAACATTGTTGGCCAAAGCAAAATCTCCCTGGACCTTACCCTCTCCCCAGCCTGGCTCCAGGTCTCGGGAATGGTCACAGAGCACTCTCTTGCCCGGCTGCCCGGCAGGTGTTCGAACAAGTCCAGAACACCCTTCTCCCAGCCCGGGAGCTCAGCCTTCACAGGGTTTGCTCAGGGTAAGCGACAGCCGGGGCCGGGGATGGGGGGATTTGATGGGATGTGGGAAAGTGCTAGGGGGGTCCCTCCTGTCCCAGGGTCTCCTGTTCCAGAGCCCCAACCCAGGGTCTCACGCCACAGAACTCCTAGCCCTTCTCTAATTAATAAAATTTTAGACTATGAGCCCACTGTTGGGTAGGGACTGGCTCTATATGTTGCCAACTTGTACTTCCCAAGTGCTTAGTACAGTGCTCTGCACACAGTAAGCGCTCAATAAATATGATTGATGATAAAGGAGGCATGCGGCCCAACAGGAGCTGATTATGCTTGACTTTACCATCACGGCCGTGTCTGGCAAGAACCCCTCTCTCGTGCCCTTTATTCCTAAAACCAAGGGAATAGTTCAGCCCTTCCCAATCCCACCCCTGAGGTCTGCCCACAATGCTCAAAAAAGGGATTCTTCAAGTAAAGGAGAAATTAGATGTTCTCTCACTTACCTTGGTCTCCCAGGAGAAAGGGGCAGAGTGTTCATCCTGCCAAGTTAGGTCCTGAAACACAAAGCTAACAGTCAGTCAGTCTGAAGCCACTCCCAGGTCAGGTGGCTGCAGGCAGAGCCCACTCCCTCCCCACCAGCCCTCGCCCAAGGCCTTCAGACTGACCCTGCCTCCCGGCAGGCCTAGCAGGGGGCTCGGTCAGCCGCAACGGCATGATGCGATGAGTTCACCAGCGCGAACCGATGCTGACCCAGCACCAGAATTCTGGGCAACCAGCACGGGATGCCCCCGAGAAAAACACCCCCAGTCCAGCCATCGACAACGAGGCTCCCACTGTCTGGTCCTCGCGACTCGCCCACCCACCGGGCCTACTCTCCAGACCTCCTGGAATCTCTGATCTTGCTCCCTGGTGTGGTGTGGGGTGTCCTCAGGAAGCTCACTGCCTCAGTTTCCCCCATCTGAAGTGCCCAGAAGGGCAGCGAACATCTTTATGAAATTATCTGAATGTTTTATTATTATTATTATTAATATAATAATAGTACTTATTAAGCGCTTACTAGGTACCAAACTGGGTTTGATACAAGATAATCAGGTTGGACACAGTCCTTGTCCTTCTTGGGGCTTGCAGTCTAAGTAGGAGGAAGCTGGATTTAATCCCTTTTTACAGATGAGGAAACTGAGGCACAGAGAAGTTAAGTGACTTTTCCAAGGTTCCAGAGCGGGCAAGGGATGAAGCTGAGATTAGAACCTATGTCCTCTGAATCCCAGGCCCAAATTCTCTCCATCAGGCCACACTGCTTCAGCACAACTTATGTTTTTTTTCTTAAACAAAGGAATATCTGTCCTAAATTTGGGTCCAGTTTGGCTAAAGCTCGGAAGAGCAGTGAGGAGCAAAAAGCAAGTTTGGTCCTTTGGGACCGAACCGTAACATTCCACTGACCACTTCAATGGATAGATGAGGAAGCAGTGAAAAACTCTGCCCCAAAACCCAGGAAGGGAGAAAAGGAGAGAAAGACAGGGAGAGAAAGAGAGAGGGAGGGAGCAAGGAATTGAAGGGTGGGTGAGGAAGAGAGAGAGGGAGGAGAGCGGGAGAAGACAGAAGTCAATCTGGCTAGCCTCTTCAGCCATCAAAATAGAAAATTTCCACTAGCTGACCGAGTCCCCGGCCGGGCAGAGGTGAAGTCGAGATTTTTGTCTTCCTTCTAGGGAGCATTTCTCCGAGGAGAATCCATGAGCAGAAGTCAGTCAAACTTCAAGATGGCGAAGCTTCAGGGTGGAAGCTGGAGCAGTGTGGCGGTGCCAGGCAAGTGGTTCCGGAGATATGCCCACCGAGGCAGTGGCTCGGGGCGGGCTTCCAGGGCGGCGGTGGCGGCTGCGATCCCAATAGGCCTGCCTGCCCCCAGAGACCTCAGCTGCCGCCCCTCCGAGCTCCCACCGATGAGGACAAGCCGGGAGCCGGGAGATGAGGTGGGGCCGTGACGGCGGCAGGCGGCCGTGCCAGGCGGCAGCGCCTTGAAGCAGCGCCAGGCAGCAGCTGGGGCCCTGAACAACACAGCGGTCCCCAGCAGACCTGGTTGCCAATGGCATCAGGAGACAATTTTAATTTTCTGTTTACTTTCTCTCAGGGACTGATGCACAGAACCCTCAACAGATAAAACTACTGTTACCTAAAAAAGATTTTATACTCCAGGTCACACACACACACAAACACACACACAATTTTCGATGGATTTGGCCACACCAGATCTAAGTGCTTTAGAAAACCTGTATTTTTCTGCCTCCACATTGGTCACACCCTTGTTTTTCCTGGCAGTGCGGTCACACAGTTAAAGCCCAGCCGAGACCTTTAAGAACATTCATCCGAATTCAGAAAATGTGGGCAAGCCTGGCCCACGTCCAGACCTCACTCACATCCCAGGGAGTCTTCTGGCCACATGTTTTACGAGTCACCCAAGGCAAAAGAATGGAAACTTCAGCTACTACTTGGATTTCTCCAAGATCCCTAACCCTAGAAGCCTTCTCTAAAGATCCTATTTTCCCTCCCCGGTTCCCATCCCTGCCATTTTCCCTCCCCACTGCCTCCCCCATACATTCTGTCCCACCCCCACAGCACTTTATTTATCAGGTCCTGATATTTGGTTGCTTCTTTTACCTGTAACTTATTTTAATGTCAGTCTCCCTTGCTAGACAGAATGCTCCTTGTGAGAGGAGACTGTGTGTACTTTTTTTTTTTAAGGTATTTGTTAAGTGCTTACTATGTGCCAGGCACTGTACTAAGAACTGGGGTAGACAGAAGCTAAATCACGGTTGGACACAATCCATGTCCCATACGGGGCTCACAGTTTTAACCCCCACTTTACAGATAAGGAAAATGAGGCAAAGTTAAGTGACTTGCCCTAGGTCTACTCTACTTACTCTTATTGCATTCTCTCAAGTACTTAGTAATAATAATAATAATGATGGCATTTATTAAGCTCTTACTATGTGCAAAGTAGTTCTAAGCGCTGTGTCAATTACATAACAGTTATAATTAATCACATTATCATTAATAATTATTTATTAAGTGCTATGTGCCAGGCACTCCACTAAATCCTGGGGTAAATACAAGTAAATTGAGTTGGATACAATCCCTGTCCCACATAAAGCTCACAGTCTTAATCCCCCTTTTACAGATGAGGGAACCGAGGCACCGAGAAGTTAAGTGACTTGCCCAAGGTCGCACAGTAGACAAGTGGCAGAGCTGGGATTAGAACCCATGACCTTCTGACTCCCAGGGCCATGCTCTGCTCTGCACACAGTAGATGCTCCAAAAAATACCACTGATTCTCACCTACCCCATAAGTGACATTTACTGAATGAGGGACCCGCTGGAGGCAGGGTACTGTTCTGGGCATCTTTTGGGCACTGCTGTGGGCAGGGCACTGTTCTGGGTGCCTGCTAGAAGTAGGACACTGTGATGTGCGCCTGCCGTGGGCAAGGTGCTGTGCTATGTGCAGAGTGTTGTGCTGGGAGCACGCTGAGGGCAGAGAACTGTGTTGGGGCCCTCCGTGAGCAGGGCACTGGGCTGGGTGTTTGGAGGACATGTGGGAGAAGATACAACTTGGCCTGGGTGGCACTCAGGTTGGCGGAAAATGGCACGAGGACAGAAATTTCTTGGAAAAGCCTGGCTGAACATTTAACCCAGTGCTACCAGCCCCAGCTCTTGTCTCCATCTTTTCTCTCTCTCTCACTGTCTCTCGCCTTTGAGCTATTTGACCATTTTGCTATTTTCAGTTCGACTGGCTTGGAAAAACTCCCTCAGAGGCGTTAAAGGGCAACCCACCCTGCATAACACCTGAGGGGTCAATCAATCAATCAATCAGTCGTATTTATTGAGCGCTTACTGTGTGCAGAGCACTGTACTAAGCGCTTGGGAAGTACAAGTTGGCAACATATAGAGACAGTCCCTACCCGACAGTGGGCTCACAGTCTAAAAGGGGGAGACAGAGAACAAAACCATACTAACAAAATAAAATAAATAGAATAGATATGTACAAGTAAAATAAATAAAAAAATTGAGTAATAAATATGTACAAACATATATACATATATACAGGTGCTGTGGGGAAGAGAAGGAGGTAAGATGAGGGGGATGGAGAGGGGGACGAGGGGTCGATGGAAGTATCCGAGGCACAGTAGAAAAGGCGGATCCTGCACAATGCAGTTTGGGCTTGGGGATTCCTGAGTTCCTGAATCTGTTTTTTCATGGGATTTTCCTTTTCCAATTCCATGATCCTAGGCCACTTGGCTCCTTGGCCTAAACCTCCGCTTTTGCCATGTAGTAGTATTAGTAGTAGTACTTAGAGTTTACTGTTCACAGAACACTGTGCATGCCAACTTGTACTTCCCAAGCGCTTAGTACAGTGCTCTGCACAAAGTAAGTGCTCAATAAATACGATTGAATGAATGAACACCTGGGTGGGGATTAGCCCTTGGCTCTCAGGGGGCTCGGAAGCTTCAGCCAGGAGCTAGTCTCTGGATCTTCTTGGTTCTTTCCTCCAAGAAGGTCAGGGACTAGACGAGGCTGCAGAGAACTGATGTTATATTTCTTCTCTGCCCCACTTCCACCCCGTCCCATTACTATGCAGCTTTCCTTCCGTATTACTATTATTATTATGGTATATATTAAGTGCTTAGCACTGTTCTAAATGCTGGGGTAGATATAAAGTAATTGGATTGTCCCACGTGGGGCTCACGGTCTTAATCCCCATTTTACAGATGAGGTAACTGAAGCACAGAGAAGTTAAATGGCTTGGCCAAGGTCAAACAGCAGTCAAGTGGCAGAGCTGGGATTAGAACCCACGACCTCTAAATCCTAAAACCGTGCTCTTTCCACTAAGCCACGCTGCTTCTCTGCTCTGCTTTCTTCTGTCCTCCCTCCACACTCTTGCTCCTCAAAGCTGAGACTCCAGAACTGAGGTTCACTCCAGAACTGGGGTTCAGTCGTGAACCCCGGGGTCTCTTTCTGGAGGTTGAGGTAGAGGTGCAGACCTGACTGGAAGCTGGGGGTTGGACTGGATTGCCCGAGGTCTCTTGCTGCCCTGGTACGACAAATCACAAATTCTTCTCCACCCAGAAGTTTTCCTCAGACTGCTCAACTGGAGGCGTGTCTGCCCCATCGCCCCTGCCACCGCCGGAACCTGGGGGCACCGGCCTCATCGCCTCCAGAGCTGGTACCGGAGGGGCACTGGCTCCATCGCCCCCCCTCCCTCAGCTGGAACCCAGGAGCACCAGCCCCATCGCTCCCAGAGCTGGTATGGGGGGCACCAACCCCATCACCCCCACAGCTGATAACAGGAGGACACCAGCCCCATCGCACCCAGAGCTGGTATGGGGGGCACCAACCCCATCACTCCCACAGCTGTTGCTGGGGGGGGGGCATCAGCCCCGTCACCCCCACAGCTGGTACCAGGGGGGCATCAGCCCCGTCACCCCACAGCTGGTACCAGGGGGGCACCAGCCCCGTCACCTCCACAGCTGGTACCGGGGGGGGCACCAGCCCTGTCGCCCCCACAGCTGGTACCGGGGGGGCACCAGCCCTGTCGCCCCCACAGCTGGTACCGGGGGGACACCAGCCCCGTCACCCCTACAGCTGGTACTGGGGGGGCGCCAGCCCCGTCACCCCCACAGCTGGTACCAGGGGGACTCCAGCTCTATTGCCCCTACAGCTGGTACTGGGGGGCACCAGCCCTGTCGCCCCCACAGCTGGTACTGGGGGGACACCAGCCCTGTCACCCCCACAGCTGGTACCAAGAGGGCACCAGCCCCGTCACCCCCACAGCTGGTACCAGGGGGGCACCAGCCCAATCGCCCCCACAACCGGTACGGGGGGAGCACCAGCACCATCCCCCCCACAGTTGGTCCTGGGGGGGCTTGAGTCCCATCGCCCTCACAGCTGGTACCGGGGGGGGGGGGGGGCACGACTCCACCGCCCCCCAGAGTTGGTACCGGGGGGGCCACCAACCCCCTCCCCCCCGGGGGCACTGGCGTCCTCCTCACCTCGTCGCCGAAGTGCACGACTTTCTGGCCGGTGTCGGCGGCGGCGGGGTCGGGGCCGGAGGGCTTGGCGCAGTGTGCGGCGTAGCGGGCCTGGACGTGGGGCCCCAGCAGGCCCCGGTCGATGAGCTCGTCCTGCCGGCGGGCGGGCAGCCGCTCCCAGTCGGGCCCGTAGCGCTGGCGGATGCGCTCCTTGTCCTGCATGATCTTCCTGGCCATGGGGCTCAGCGACGAGAAGTAGGTGAACCGCTTCCGCTCCTTCTCGTCCAGCGGCCGGTTGCCGTTCAGCGCGGCCGTGCGGGAGGCCGCGATCGCCGCCGCCATCGACGCCATCGGCCCGGGGCCCAGACCCACCGAACGACCGACCGACCGACGGATGGACGGACCGACGGGCCCCGACCCCGCTGACGAAGGGAAGGGAAGGGCAGGGCAGGACGGGGCCCGGCGGATGGGGCGCCGGGCGGGGCCTGGAAACGAAGGGGCGGGACGATGATGATGATGATGATGCTGGGCAGGGCCTACGGACGAACGGGGGGCGGAGACCCCAAGTGGCCCCCGTGGAAAGAGCCCCCGGGCTTGGGGGTCAGAGGTCGTGGGTTCTAATCCCGCCCCCGCCAACTGTCACCCGTGTGACTTTGGGTAAGTCGCTTCACTTCTCTGGCCCTCAGTGACCTCATCTGGAAAATGGGGGTTGTCTGCGAGCCCCCGCGTGGGACAACGTGATCACCTTGTAATAATAATAATAATGATGATGATGGCGTTTATTAAGCGCTTACTACGTGCAACGCACTGTTCTAAGCGCTGGGGAGGTTACTAGGTGGTCAGGTTGTCCCATTTTTGCAGGTGAGGGAAGGGTCCCAGTCTTCATCCCCATTATACAGATGAAGTAACTGAGGCACAGAAAAGTGAAGTGACTTGCCCAAAGTCACACAGCTGACAATTGGCGGAGCCGGGATTGGAACCCATGACCTCTGACTCCAAAGCCCGGGCTCTTTCCATTGCGCCACGCCATCCTCCCCAGCGCTTAGAACAGTGCTTTGCACATAGTAAGCACTCAACAAATATTATCGGAGAAGCCGCGTGGCTCCGTGGAAAGAGCCCGGGCTTGGGAGTCAGAGGTCGTGGGTTCTAATCCCGCCCCCGCCAACTGTCACCCGTGTGACTTTGGGTAAGTCGCTTCACTTCTCTGGCCCTCAGTTACCTCATCTGGAAAATGGGGATTGTCTGCGAGCCCCCCCGTGGGACAACGTGATCACCTTGTAATAATAGTAATAATGATGATGGCATTTATTAAGGGCTTACTACGTGCAAAGCACTGTTCTAAGCGTTGGGGAGGTTACAAGGTGATCAGGTTGTCCCACGGGGGGCTCACATTCTTCACCCCCCCCCCTTTTACAGATGAGGGAACTGAGGCCCAGAGAAGTGAAGGGACTTGCCCAAAGTCACACAGCTGACAATTGGCAGAGCCGGGATTTTAACCCATGACCTCTGACTCCAAAGCCCAGGCTCTTTCCACTGAGCCACTCTGAACTGTCACCTGTGTGACTTTGGGTAAGTCACTTCACTTCTCTGGCCCTCAGTTACCTCATCTGGAAAAAGGGGATTGTTTGCGAGCACCCCCCCGGGGGACAACGTGATCACCTTGTATTAATAATAATAATGATGGCATTTATTAAGCGCTTACTATGTGCAACGCACTGTTCTAAGCGCTGGGGAGGTTACTATGTGCAACGCACTGTTCTAAGCGCTGGGGAGGTTACTATGTGCAACGCACTGTTCTAAGCGCCGGGGAGGTTACAAGGTGATCAGGTTGTCCCATGGGGGGCTCCCAGTCTTAATCCCCATTTTACAGATGAGGTGACTGAGGCCCAGAGAAGTGAAGTGACTTGCCCAAAGTCACCCAGCCAACAAGTGGCGGAGCCGGGTTCGGAACCCATGACCTCTGGCTCCAAAGCCCGGGCTCTATTATTCTTCTCTGGGCCTCAGTTCTCTCATCTGGAAAATGGGGGTTAAGACTGTGAGCCCCCCCCGTGGGACGGCCTGATCACCTTGTAACCTCCCCAGCGCTTAGAACAGTGCTTTGCACATAGTAAGCGCTTAATAAATGCCATTATTAGTATTATTATTATTATTAAGTGGGCGGGGCCGAGCGGGATGACGGACAGGGCCGACGGAGGAGATGGGCGGGGCCGAGCGAAGGGGCGACGTGTGATAGGCGGAGCCCAGCCTTCCCTCCCTGGTGACGTCACCGCTGGAGGCGGGGGGGGGGTGAGGTGGAGCAGTGTCAAGGCCCCCCCACACCGAGCCAAGATTTCTGAGGCGGCGACCGCCCAAGCTGTCTGTGGAGGAGGAGGAGGAGGAGGCCGAGGAATCGGGAGGAAGAGTGGAAGCTGCCTGCGGGGCAGCCTGCCCGCCAGCCCCCAGACCCCCCCCAGCCCTCTTCTGTCACGGGCAGCCCCGAACCAACCGCTGGGCAACACCACGGATCCTGTTTTCCCTCAGAACAAAAACCTGGGAGGAAGCCCGAGGACACCACTCCCACACAGAAGCTGATAATAAGAACGACGATGATGATGGGGGTGGTATTTGTAAGCGCTCACTAAGTGCCAAGCGCTGTTCTAAGCCCCGTAGTGGACACAAGGTAATCAGGTTGTCCCGCGTGGGGCTCACAGTCTCAATCCCCATTTTACAGATGAGGGAACGGAGGCACAGGACGTTAAGTGACTTGCTCAAAGTCCCACAGCTGCCAAGTGGCAGAGTTAGGATTAGAATAAAATAATAATGATGGCATTTGTTAAGTGCTTACTGTGTGCCAAGCGCTGTTCTAAGCGCTGAGGTGGACACAGGGTAATCAGGTTGTCCCGCATGGGGCTCACAGTCTCAATCCCCATTTTACAGATGAGGGAACAGAGGCACAGGACGTTAAGTGACTTGCCCAAAGTCCCACAGCTGCCAAGTGGCAGAGCTGGGATTAGAATAAAATAATAATAATGATGATGGCATTTGTTAAGCGCTTACTATGTGCCAAGCGCTGTTCTAAGCCCCGTGGTGGACACAAGATAATCACGTTGTCCTGTGTGGGGCTCACAGTCTCAATCCCCATTTTACAGATGAGGGAACGGAGGCACAGGACGTTAAGTGACTTGCCCAAAGTCCCACAGCTGCCAAGTGGCAGAGCTGGGATTAGAATAAAATAATAATAATGATGGCATTTGTTAAGAGCTTACTATGTGCCAAGCGCTGTTCTAAGCACCGAGGTGAACACAAGGTAATCAGGTTGTCTCGCATGGGGCTCACAGTCTCAATCCCCATTTTACAGATGAGGGAACGGGGGCACAGGGACGTTAAGTGAGTTGCCCAAAGTCCCACAGCTGCCAAGTGGCAGAGTTGGGATTAGAATAAAATAATAATAATGATGGCATTTGTTAAAAGCTTACTATGTGGCAGGCACTGTTCTAAGCCCCAAAGTGGACACAAGGTAATCAGGTTGTCCCGCGTGGGGCTCTCAGTCTCAATCCCCATTGTACAGATGAGGGAACGGGGGCACAGAGACGTTAAGTGAGTTGCCCAAAGTCCCACAGCTGCCAAGTGGCAGAGCTGGGATTAGAATAAAATAATAATAATAATAATGATGGCATTTGTTAAGCACTTACTATGTGCCAAGCACTGTTCTAAGCACTGAGGTGGATAATCAGGTTGTTCCATGTGGGGCTCACAGTCTCAACCCCCATTTTACAGATGAGGGAACGGAGGCCCAGAGAAGTTAAGCCACTCGCCTAAAGTCACACAGCTGATAAGTGGCGGAGCTGGGATTAGAACCCACGACCTCTGCCTCCCAAGCCCAGGCTCTTGCCACAAAGTCACGCTGCTTCTCTAATGATGATCTCTAATGATGATGCGGGCATTGGGCGAGTGGCAAGCTCTTGGGTCTCGGGCAACATGGGGCAGACTTTTGTGTTCCTTGCTGGGCACAGCAGGTCCTGTTGGGGGACCCATCTCTAGATTGTAAGCTCATTGTGGGCAGGGAATGTGTCTGCTCATTGTTATACTGTACTGTCCCAAGCGCTTAGTGCAGTGCGCTACACACAATAAGTGCTCAAACGCAATTAATGAATGAATGACCCGAATCACTCTTTTTGGACAAGAACCTGCCGGGCGGGGTGGAGTGGTGGCTAAGGGAGTCGAGCTCCTGGGAGGAACCGTAGGGATCATTGAGGGGAGCATCCAGAGAGAGAGAAAAAGGCAGGAGGGGAGATTCCTGATAGCAGGCATGCAGGGAAATCCTAGGTTCTAATCCCCTCTCTGGTATGAGAGTTAAAAAAAAGATTGTAAATACCCAGGAGGGTTTAGAATAGATCACCTAAGAGTGCTGAGATAAAATTTCCCTTTTAGACTGTGAGCCCACTGTTGGGTAGGGACTGTATATGTTGCAAACTTGTACTTCCCAAGCGCTTAGTACAGTGCTCTGCACACAGTAAGCGCTCAGTAAATATGATTGATTGATTGATGCCCCCAAAATATGCAGCCACTTCCCCGACGGTAGATTCCCCCCCTCCCAACTCATGGCCTCCTGGACTAGACGCCCACCTACCTCAGGGCCACACCCACGGTGGTCGAGGAGAAGACACAGCGGCCGCAGCAATTTCAGGTGGGGCGGGATTGGGAATGCGGTCGGAGCCACGCCAGACACAGGAGACACGGGAGATCACCACACATCGCCGTCACTTCCAGCCGAATCGTTCTTTCCAAGTGCTCAGTTCAGTGCTGTGCACACTGTAAGCGCTCAATAAATACGACTGAATGAACGAATGAATGAACCCTGCTGGAGGACCCTCGCTCCAAGGTGGGATTCAGTGGGCGGGGGACAGAGGGCTCGGAGGAGGTTGGACAGAGGGCTCGGAGGAGGTTGCACCGAGGGGGATTTTCCCGATAAGAACCAGATTTGCATTGGTGTGAAGAACAGAAGAAGCAGCGTGACCTGGTGCATAGAGCAGGGGCCTGTAATTCTGAAGGACCTGGGCTTGCTGTAGGACCTTGGGCAAATCGCTTCATTTCTCTGTGCCTCAGTTACCTCATCTGGAAAATGGGTGTTAAGACTGTGAGCCCCATGTGGGACATGGACTGTGTCCAATCTGAGTAACTTGTAGCTATTCCAGTGCTTAGTACAGTGCCTGGTACATAGTAAGTGCTTAACAAATAGCATTTAAAAAAAAAAGGGACACCTGCCTTATTTCTCATTTGGAATCCCATTTTGGGTCTCAGATATTTGCGATTCTGTTCCAGGAGGGGAAAACAGGGACAGGACGGGCCTGACCCCCCTCTCCCCAGCTACCGGCGGTCGACTTTCCACACGCTTCCTGGCACTTTGGGAGAGCGTGCAGGAAAGGAAAGAAAACGGTATCACTTAATTGCTATGGGAAATCAGTATCGAAGTGATAAAAGGCTCTGATTCCTCTTTTGTTTCTCACTTTTAGAAAAATAATTTAGGAAGCCAGAGGACCCATCCTTCGCGGCCCGGATGGGCAGGAGCTGCTAGAGCTGCTTCGGGCAGCGCGGAGACGAGTCTGTGTTGAGGACTTCGAGGATGCTGCGCAGGGTTGGGAAGGTCTCCGCCACAGCCGGGAGGCTCCTGTAGGACGGGGAGATGCTGGAAAACAACAGAGGAAGCGCGTGACCCACGGGGGCCGAGCCCGGCGACCCTCCCCTCTGGCCCTTCACCCCCGGTGAAGGAAGGACCACAGGGCACTCTGTGGAGTCGGAGGCTGGCATTTCTAGAATCTACAATCATTCCCGAACAGAACTGGTTTTTGAAATTTCATTTCTGCCACGAGGGGTAGAATTGAGAATTGTGGCTTGAGGTGGCCAGCGACTTTAAGGGCAAAGCAGGAATACTTGGCTATTTTTCCAAGTTAGGAAAGGAAAACGATGAAAAATTTCCTCCCTGTATTCCTATACATAACGCTTTCGTGCCCGACTCAGCTCTCCTCTCATTTTGGAGGCTGGGAAAGAGGCAGGTTTTTGAACCAAGAAGATATATAGAGGCAGTGTGGCTTAGTGGAGAGAGCCCAGGGCTGGAAATCAGGAGTCCAAGGTTCTAGTCTTGCCTCAGCCACTTGCCTGCTGGTGGCCTTGGTCAAATCACTTAACCCTCTGTGCCTCCGCTTCCTTACCTTTAAAACAGGGATAACATCTGTTGTCCTCCCTCTTAGCCTGTGAGCCCTGTGCGGGACAGGCACCATGTCCGATCTGACGATCTTGGCACACCGTTAGCACTTCATAAATACCATCATTATTCTAATTAGATAAAAGCATCCGAGGGGGAAACCAGATGAACTAAAATCACTTGGCAAGGGCTAAACAAACACTATGATCACCATCACTCTTTTCTACGATAATTGGTTTCTACGGCAATTAGAAGCACAGCTCCCATTTCTCCCATCCCATCACCTTCCTTCCCAACCGCCCTCCCACCCCATCCAGGAAGTCCCCGCTCCGGCTCTAAATGGTTCAGCGGTGCCCCTCGCTAGATGGACTTACCTTTTCAAGCTCATCCAGCTTTTTGCCATTTTGCCGAACGCCTCCGAACCGGGAGCGGTCATGGCTTCGAAGTCAACCAGCTGGAAAACAGAAGGCCCAGAGGATGCCGGTGAGTGAACTGCCACAGGGAGAAGCTTCGTTTGGCCGATTAAGGTAGGGATGGGGCTAGGGGTGGGGGGGGGGGCTGAGGGGCCGGTCTATGCCCTGGAACGAAGGCTCCAGAAGGGAAGATCCAGTCTCTAATAATAATAATAATTATGATACTTATTAAGCACCGACTATGGGCCAAGCACTGTTCTAAACTCTGGGGTAGATGCAAGTTAACCAGGTTGGACACAGTCCCTGTCCCGCATTGGGCTCACACCCTTAATCCCCATTTTTTACAGATGAGGTAACTGAGACACAGAGAAGTGCAGTGATTTGGCCCAACCACACAGCAGACAAGTGGTGGATCCGGGATTAGAACCCATGACCTTCTGAATCCTGGGCCCATGCTCTATCCACTAAACCACGCAGTTTCTCTCCACCCCACCTCCCACATACCTTTCCTTTGGGAATCTTTCCGGAAACTTCTTTTCCACTTGCCATCAAGGCTCCCATGATGACTGAATAAGCTATGACACTAAAAAGAGAGAGAACCAGTTACTGGATATAATAATAATAATGATAGCATTTATTAAGCGCTTACTATGTGCAAAGCACTGTTCTAAGCGCTGGGGAGGTTACAAGGTGATCAGGTTGTCCCACCGGGGCCTCACAGTCTTAACCAGTGCTTAGAACAGTGCTTTGAACATAGTAAGTGCTTAATAAATGCCATCATTATTATTAATCCCCATTTTACAGATGAGGTAGCTGAGGCACAGAGAAGTTAAGTGACGTGCCCAAAGTCACACAGCTGGCAATTGGCAGAGTCGGGATTTGAACCCATGACCTCTGACTCCAAAGCTCGTGCTCCTTCCACTGAGCCACGCTGCTTCTCCTGGTGGATCTGGTCCCACCCCTGTCACACTTCTGCGCTCTCGCCGTACCCTGGCCCCAGTCCCACGCCACCCTCCGGGCACCTCCCCACACCCAGACTCTGCCCCGGCCACGGGACCCAGGGCGGTTCCCCTCACATCTGGTCACGACACCCGTCGGTGCGGGTTTTAGTCTGCTGGGCCCGGTTGCGTTTGCGCCTCCATCCCCTTTGTGGAGGAAGCAATGTTGGGGGCACTCCTCTAGGGCCTTCTGCCCGTCAGAAGGGCCCGGTCCCCGTGGTGGGCAAAGCTGGGGGCTGTTTACACAGGGAGATGCTCCTCAGGGATTTCCCCCAGGAAGCCATCCCCCTACCCCAGGGCAAATACCCCAAAATCACCATTTCCTCATGGGGTGCCCGGGACAGCGCTCTGCCCGCAGCTGACATCCAGCCCATCACTCTGCCCACAGCGGCTGCTCACAGCGGGTGCCCTGCCCAGCACTCTGCCCCCAGCAGGCTTGAAATTCCTGCCCAAGTGGGGCCTTGCTCTAGTGGTGCCCCAGGAGATAAATGGCCCAAAGTAGGCATGGGGGTATATGCGCTCCTGTGCTTGTGTACATGTGTGTGTAGGTGGGGCTTTGGGATCCGCCCTCTAGGTCGGGCCACTCGAGGACCCAATCGAAAGAAAGCAAGCCTACGAGGCCCATCACCCACCTGGAGCCCCTGGAGAGCGGCATCAGATTATAAAAGTAATAAACCAAGGACAGGATTAGGTTGCAAACCACATCTGCCTCCTGGGAAAACAGAACCAGAGCAGGAGGGTAAACATCGTCCATCTGCCCATCCATCCATCCGTCCGTTTGCCCACCCCGCGGCATTCTGCAGACAAGGTGCCCACATGTGGAGCTGCTGCCGTCGCCACGGATGGGACTATTTTCACTTCCTGCCCTTCCACCCCTGCCCCATTCCCTCATACTCCCTCCAATCTGGTCCCCCCAGGCCTGGCACCCCCACCCCTCTGCCCCTCTGCAGCTTGGCCCATCGCCCCCGCCCGCCATGCCCCGTTACAGGGGGAGGAGCTGAGGTCTGACATTTTTAAGAGCAGCGCAGGGTAGATGATCCAGCTATTCCATTAAAGGGTGGACTGTGCTTCTATAAGCCATAAGAAAGGTTCCACATAAGAGGAGGGGAAAAGGGGAAGGAAGTGGGAGGCAAATCGCTGACCCCGAGTTCTGAAGAAAGAATCAGAATTTTCCCCTTGGTGGTCAGGTCTTTGTATAGAGCATCTAATTCCGCATGATAGAGGTGGGTCCTTTCCTCCGTGGTCTGAGTCTCCACTGAAAACAATATATTGCCAACTCTGAAACACAAAAGACGCACAGAAGTGTGAACTACTAAACTCTTATTATTATTGCCAGTACGACTAGTCAAGTATTAAGAGGGTCAAAAGGAAGAAAGAAGCAGTCATTGTGGCTCTGGAGGACACTGGATTAGAAATCTGGGTGATCTGGCTGTAGCCTGGGGGGGTGGCCCGGAATCCTTTTAGCTTTGTCTGCAGCCCCAGACCCCCAGCTGCTCTCTATCCCCCAAGCCCCTCTGGTCCCGTCTCAGTGAGGAATCTTACACTGGGTTTGGGCTCTGGGTATCGGTTGCTAAAAATGGAGGGCGAAACTGGGCTCACAATTACAACAAGGAAGCGTCCGAAAATGCTTTTCTGGTCCATATCTCATTCCCACTAAATCCCCACCCGACTCAGAATTCCCAGTCTTGGAGTTCTCCCGGGCAAGCTTAAGGTGCTCTCGGCACAGTCTTCCCTCTCTGGGGAAGGCCCAGTCGAGTGCCTCTGTTTCCCAATCTGTGAGCCGGACCTCGTCCCCCTCAGGGCGCTACGCTGAGAAGCCTGGGCAGCCGTGAATGGAGAAAAGGGCCGCACAAAGCCAAGGCGTGGCCACCCAAGTCTCTCCTAGATCAGCACGAGGTGGGTGGCTCCCGGTCTGGGACCCCCCTCATTGGCAGCACGCCCAGAGGGGACCCCTAGGTTTGTACTGGGAATGTGACGTTGCCCCTTCAGAGACCCGGAGATGGTTCTCTGGACTCCGCAGCCCCTGTTGCAGGTTGTAGAACGTGCTTGGCCGACCAGGCCACCCAGCACCAGAACCCTCGTCCCACCATTCACCCCCACCTCACTCCACCCTCAACCCCACACCACCTTAGGTACAGCTCTGTCATTTTTAAAATGATATGAACGTCCTTTCTCACTCCAGACTGAAAACTCTTTGTGGGAGGGGAATGTGTCTACCAACGCTACTGCACCGTAATGATAACAGTGATGGTATTTTTTAAGCGCTTACTATGTGCCAGGCACTGTACTAAGTGCTGGAGTGGATACAAGCAAATCAAGTTGGACTCAGTCCCTGTCCCATGTGGGGCTCACTGTTTCAATCCCCATTTTATAGATGAGGTAACTGAGGCATTGAGAAGTGAGGTGACTTCTCAGACCCGTGGTGGAGCCAGGATTAGACCCATAACCTTTTTTTTTTTGGATGGCATTTATTAAGCACTTACTATGTGCAAAGCACTGTTCTAAGCACTGGGGAGTTTACAAGGTGATAAGGTTGTCCCATGGAGGGCTCACAGTCTTAATACCCATTTTACAGATGAGGGAACTGAGGCCCAGAGAAGTGAAGTGACTTGTCCAAAGTCACACAGCTGACAAGTGGCGGAGCCGGGATTTGAACCGATGACCTCTGACTCCAAAGCCCGGGCTTTCTCCACTGAGCCATGCTGCTTCTGGACCTTCTGACTGTCAAGCCTGTGCTCTATCCACTCCGCCATGTACTGTCCTGAGCACTTAGTCCAGTGCTCTGCACACAGTCAGTGCTCAAGAAATATCACTGATTGACTGACTGACTCAACGCAACAGGATTCACCAACCAAAGCCGGCATCTTTCCAAGATACCAAAGCCCCCGTCTAGGGAGAGAGCCCAAGTCAGCCCCACGGAAATGCCTGCTCCCAGGGGCAGTCGACTACTTAAGCGCTCACATACTTATCTCCTGTTATGGTAATGGTGAATCCGTCGTATTCCTTCCCCGGATCCTTGAGGCTGGGCACCTTTGTGTTCACCGTGAACCCGTCCCTCGTCTTGCTGTTGAACTGCTTTCGGGGAGGAAGGAAATGAGCGCCATCAGCTTGGATTCTGTGGCCCTGATGTTGGCGAGGAAAAACGGGCCGGAAAAGGGGGAGAGAGCACAAGAGCGAGAGCGATTGCCACCCGCTCCCCGCCGCCCGGTGAACTGCCCCGGGGCTGCCCAGGCAGACGGGAACAGATCGCTTCCTCCGACACCACGGGACCGGAAGAAAGGATTTACCTTCATCACTGGCAGGAGGTCCTCCACCCTGTGCACCTTGTCCAGGGCCTCTCTGACCTCTAGCAGGCCTTTGGGGTTGTTGGCCCTGCGGACACAGGACGGGGCAATGGAGTGAGCTGGAAATGGCCTGCTGGCTCTTGAATCCCATCCTCCTCCGACTGCCTGATCTTCTCCGACCGAGCACCCTGACACGGACAAACAGGCCAGGTGGCTGCTCCCTAGCCCTGCCAACCCGTGGTGGCCGGGGCCTGTGGCTGGAGGGCGGGAGCGGAGCTCCCGAAGGCCGGCTCTAGCATCCTGGGAGCAGGAGGGAGGGACCAAAGGAGCCACCCTGACCACCATCCGGCTACAAACAATCCACAGCTGGGCCGCTCCTCGCATCCCCGAACACCCATTGCCGGTGGAGTGGAAAGCCCAGTTCCGTTTCCAGCTCCTCCGGGCCTTCGGATGAGCCCTTTGGGAGTCCCGACCGGGCCCGGGCGACGCTTGGAGTCGGTCCCAGGATAACAGAGCGTTCGTTGAGCGGAAGAACGCTAAACAGTTTTGGTTTCCTGTGGGAAATCAGGTCAACTGCCTGAATGCGTTCCACTCGATCCAGAAACGGGGACCCAAACACATTTCACGCTCTCAGACAAAGAAGGAGGGCTAAGAAACTGCGGTACAATGGCAGACGGCTTCGAATTCAGACTGCTCATTCCGAAGCTGAATGATAGGGAGGAAAAATTGTCGGGGGAAAACATCGTGCCCGGCCCCACTCCAGGGAGCTGCCTCCCTTGTGCCTGGGGTAGCAGCTGGCAGGACGGTGGTGCCACCCTCATCTCCCAAAGGGCTTGGCTTCTCTCTCTCTAACTCCCAATGGGGCTGGCTTCTTTCCACCCATTCTCACGCTGCAGCTGGGGACTCCACTAGGCTTCCACCTGATCTCGCTGGCCAGTGGTCAGGAGGTGACAACTCCGGAGCCCGCCTGAAAGCCGTGGTTTCCCCAGAGATGACGCCCAAGGCAAGCAGCGGAGTACTCTTTCCACGTGCCCCCACCGCATGCGAGCCACACCCTGGTGGCCTGGGATTTGGGGAACAACAAGTCTGTGTTCACCCCACCCCCGTTGCCACGTGGTTCAGTAAATGCCAACCCTGCCCTTGCCCAGAATGAAGCGCTCTGGTCTCTTCTACCCTCCTCCCTCAGTGGCTCATCAACATCACTGTCCTTCTCATACAGTGTCTACCTGACTGTCCGCCCTAAAGCGCACAGGGGCCAGAGTAACGCCATTTTGGCCTTCCTGACACCCAAGCACGGGACATGGGTTACGAGGAGCGGCCAATGGTCCGATTTACAAACGCATCCCCCAGGCTGGTGGGATTCGGCTTTGCGGTCGGGGACCTCGGTGTATTCCGGGGTAGTAGCTCTGTAAGGTTACCGAGGTTAAAAGAGAGCACATTACCCGTGGTAGACCAGGATCCTGTCTTTGATAAAGTGAAGTATTCTTTCAAAATATTCCAGGTATCTCATGTTGATCACCTGACCCCTGTAAAAGAACCACACAACAAAAGGTCAGGAGAGTGTGCCCCAAAAGGGCCAAGGTCTGTGTCCAATTCCCACCTGAATAGCCTCACCCAGCCTTTAGTACGGTACTCTGCACACAGTATGCACTAAATATTATTACTGCTACTACGAGAAAGCACTGTCTCCATTTTCTAGATGAGGAATTGAAGCCCAGAGGAGTGGAACAACTTTTCTCAGGTCACACAGCAGGCCACTGGCCCTCCAGAAAACAGAATCTCTGAAGAGGGGGCGGAAAGTTTTTTCCTCCTGCTCCCCGCTCCCCTGGCCACCATCAGAGATGGGCTTCGAGCTTGCCCCACCCGTTCAGGGCCCGGCCCTCCCCTTCCAGGCTCAAACAGGCTGCCGCCAGTCAGCAAACTCTGGGACTTCGCTGGCTTGCCGGTGATTTCAGGCAAGACATTTACCTTCTCCTGGACCTCAGTTTCCTCTGTAAAATGGGGATAAGATCCCAGCTCTCACTCCTCCTTGGACCGTGAACCCCATGTGGGACAAGAAATGTGTTTTGATTCTCTGAATTGACCCCAGAGTTAAGCATAGTGTTTGGCACAGAGTAAGTGCTCAGTAACTTTCATAACTCCCTAAGATCTTTCTCGGGGCAGAATACTTCTGGGAAAAACAGGAGGTCTCAGCCTCCTTTCCCTTTGAGGCTTTGGATGGCATACTCTAGCCAGGAAAATCAACCCAGGTCACCCAAGGGCACTGAATTAAATGGAATTAAGAACTGGTCCAATTCCGTTGATCCCAGACACAGTTCCTGTCTTAAAGGGGTACTGAGCCGCCAACGAAAAGGAAGACGAGCTCAGGAGAGGCGGCTTTCTGGGAGTGGAAAAATTTTCAAGAGTAAGAGCTGAAATTTGTACTAACATCCCAAAGCAACACCACGATGCCAAGCGGTCAAAGGGGCTGAACTGATCTGGGGGCACTGGGGGCGGGGGGAGGGATGACATTTCTGGGGTGAAGCCGGCTGACGGGCAGGCACGTTGCCAACCACGTGAAGCCTGGATTGAACCGGGTTAAGGGTGGCAGCTCTGCCGTGGGGTAGGCCACATGGCCGCTGCTGGCAGAGCTGGCCCAGCATCCGCAGGTCCACAGCTGGCGGGGCAAGTACCCGAGTTATGGGTGAGGGTGGGTGACTGTGGGGGTTTGGGGCATGCAGATCCATGCCAGCGGCAGGCAGCTCTGCTCAACTGAGAGGGGAGGCAGCTGGAGACGGGTACAAAGAGCGGAGGGAACAGGCTGTAACTCTCGGGCCCAGAGCCGGCAGGGGAAAGGGCGGGGAGATGGGCGGTGGTCCAGGAACGCAATGGCCAGGCCCAGCTACGGCCAGCAGGGGTGGGCACATGTCCCCAGGGCCAGGCCGGCGGAGGAGGATGGAGGAGGGACTAGGCCAGGCCCTTCCAAGGCCAGCAGGGGTGGGCAGATGTCCCGAGGGCCAGGCCGGCAGAATAGGGAGGAGGAGGGTTGTGGGGGGGATCACGACCAAGCTTGGCTGAGGAGGCTGCTCTTTGAGTCAGAGCTACAACGAGGCCGGACAGGACCCCCGGCTTCCCACCTTGAGGGAGACGGGGACCCCGTGGAAAATGGAGACCAGTGACAGAAGAAGGCCCGCATTCTCACCTGATGAGATTGATGTGGTTGTTAAAGCCCCGGCTGAGGCTGCGAGCCGACATCTGGTCTAGCCACAGCACGGGCTGGTCCGGGTCTGCGATCCTGCAAGGCAGAGCCCGTCAGATGATGCCAGCAGCGCCCGCCGGCTGCCTGGCACCAATGAGGGGACTCAGAGAGTGGGGAAGGGCCAGGCCCAAGGCTTTGCGGACATGGCTTGTAAAGGGGGATGAACCTGAGACTCCGTCCCCCAAGGCACCCACACAGTGACTGAGACCTGACCCCTGCAGGGTCCATCTGCATCAGGCCGAGCGGGAGAAGGGTGGGGGGGCCAGCCTCGGACCAGGGAAACTGGACCAAGTGGGAGTTGGGCGGGCTGCCCCTCCAGGGTGTTCTGCTCTCTCCCAATGCAGGCATGGTTCTCCCAGCCCCACAGCACACGGATACATATCTGTACTTTATTTATTCATACTGATATCTGTCTCCCTGCCCTCTAGACTTTAAGATCGTTGTGGGCAGGGAATGTGTCCGTTTATTGCTGTATTGTCCTCTCCCAAGTGCTTAGTGCTGAGTTCTGCACACAGTAAGCGCTCAATAAATACTAGTGAATGAGTAAACAAATGAATGGTTAGGGTTAGGAAAGAAAAACACAGATGCCTAAACAAGGTCTGCCTGTCTGTCTGGGCCCTGGGGCAGTTGTCCCCAAGGGAACCTCCAGAACCAGAGCTTTACGCAGGCGGAATGTGTGGGCCGGCCCATCGGATCGGAAATCGGGCCGATGGGACACGGCCCACACCGGCCTGACTCCGGTTTCCGTCCTGGTCCTCCCTGGGCCGAGAAATGTACAATTCTCTGGAAAGTTTGAAGCCGTGGGAAGACGTGAGGTTTTTATTGGAAAAAGGCAATGGAAATTGTCAAGCAAGTTAAAGTACATCTACAGCTTATTTTCTTATATGATCTAATTTTATTTTATGGCTGCTTTAGGAACATAGACTGCATATTCTAGTCAATTTAGCACCCAAGTGTAGAACTTTTAACTATGAAACTGAAAAATTGAAAATAAGTAATTTAGCTTCAGTCCGATAATAATTACCAAAAATCAGAGACCGCGCATGCCCAGCCCGGCACCCAGTGCCCGCTTGGCACCCAGCCTAGTGGCGCCGATGGTGACTAGGGTTGACCGTTTGAGCTGCGAGGTCCCTCGAGGGTGCTCTCGGGAACACACTCAGTCGAAAGGCACGAACGGGCTCCCGGCCTTTCTCTGCCTCTTCCTCTGTCCGTGCCCAAGATAGGTCTGGTCTGAGGGTGCCCTGGGACCCTGCCATTCCCGGACCCCCTTGGAGGCTTGGCACAGTCCAGAGCCTGCTGGGGTTCCCTGGGGAAGCTTTCGGGGCCGGCTCAGGTGGCAAAGGAGGGGGTCAAAACGACCACCGCTTTCCATCACGGGGCACCAGCAGCATAAGCAGGTTTTCTGAGGTGGCCAGAGTTCTTGCAGGCCCAAACCACCTCTAGCCACTGTGGCCTGGAGCTCCCCCAGCCTCAGGCCCCCTCCCCCTCACAGGGGTGGTTGGCAAGGGTCCCAGCCAACAGTGCCGGTGGCCATAATGCCCTGGTTGTGGGGAAGCCACTCCGCAGCTGGCGGGCACTATCCTGGCTGGGAGGGCACTGCCCTAGTCGGGGAGGGAGGAGTCAGGGGTGGAGAACCACTTCCTGAAAACATGCAGCTCGGTCTCCTGACTCCAAGGCTCCCTGATTCCAACCTTCTCCCCACCGCTCCAATGTCTTTTGGGGGTGGGTTGGGGAATGGAGGAGGGGTGAAAGGAGATGCAGAAAGGGGGAGAAGAGGGTAGGGGAAGGGCCAAGGGGGAGCGGTCTGCACTCCTTTGCCTCTTTTCCCCACCCCATTGGAGGAGACTGGTGTCACCGTAGATTGTGTCTGGATGCTGGACCCTAAGGCACCGAAGCACCTTGAGTTGTTTCCAGCTCATGGGTCACGGGGAAAGGCTGAAAATAGAAACCATCCACAGCAGACAAAGGAACTTTTTTCTTCCTTTCCATATTTAGCAGTGTGAGTCAGAAAGAAGAAACTCGTTCATATTTTTAGAAACAAGCTCAGGGGGAAGAAAAGCCCTTAACGGGCTACTAAACTATTTGAAAACTTTCCCTAAGAAGCTCCAGGGTCCCAACTGTGGCCCCGAGAGCTCTGTCTCCCTGAGAGGGGGCAGCTGCAATTTTTCACTCTCCTGCCTGATTTCCAGCTTTCCCAAAAGGAAAACCAGAAATTCTTCTTCTTCCTAAGCTCTTCGGGGCCACACCATCCCTCAAGGGGCAGGTGGGTCTCACAGGAGCAGGGCAGGAGAAATCAATCCACATGCTCAGCTGGGTCTGGGCACAGCAGGCTCGGAATCACAGCTGGCACTCGCGGGCAGCCACTCGGGACACCTACGGAGACCCTGACCGGAGAACAGGCTAGGGCTGTTTGGCCTGAGCCAGGTCCTCCTTGCCCCACCTGGCCGATGGGCAGGGCCTTGGGGCTGGGACACCTGGGTTCTAGTCTTGGCTCTGTCCCCAGAAAGCTGTGTGACCTCAGGCAGGTCACTGAACTTCTCTGGCTCTCCTCTTATCTGTAAAATGGGGACAAAAAATACCTGTCCCTCCCTCTTAGATTGTGAGACTCATGTGGGACAGAGACTGTGTCTGACTGAATTCTCTTGTATTATTAATAATAATAATAGTGGTAGTTAAGCATTTACTATGTGCCAAGCACTGCACTAAGTGAGGGGCTGGATATGAGCAAACAGGTTGGACAGTCCCTGCCCCACATGGGGCTCACAATCTCAATCCTCATTTTAAAGATGAGGTAACTGAGGCACAGAGAAGTGAAGTGACTTGCCAAGGTCACACAGCAGACATGAGGCGGATCTCTATACCCCGGCACTTAGCATAGTGCTTGGCACCTAGTACGTGCTGTTAGACTGTGAGCCCACTATTGGGTAGGGACTGTCTCTATATGTTGCCAATTTGTACTTCCCAAGCGCTTAGTACAGTGCTCTGCACACAGTAAGCGCTCAATAAATACGATTGATGATGATGATGATGGTGCTTAATAAATATCATCAGTATGGCTTCATCCAGCCATCCAGCCATCCTATCCATTCCTCCCTCCCTCCTCAGGTCAGTCATTTCCTCCATTTTCCTGCAGACTCTTTCTGCAACCAGCTGGGAGCAGCTCGCCACTCTCATGTTGATATTAAATAGTTTATTGCTTTGTTCCCCAGTGACCTCTGGGCAAAAGAGGCCACCAGAAAGCTCCCCTTCCCAAAGCCCGGAATGTCTGCCCAAATGTCAAGCTGTCTTGGAGGGGCGGGAAACCGGTGGGGACCTCTCCCAAGGATGGATTGGCTGTCCAGCTCATTGGCCGTCCCATCCAGCTCGGCCCCAAATGGCCAAGAACCGCCCAGCCGCGGCGCCTGGTCCCGCCGGCGTTACCTGCGCCACTTGACTGCGATGTCAAACATGTCTCTCCACTGCATCAGCCGGGTCTTTCCGTGCGTCCGAACCTTGGAGTTGGCCCACGTGCGCCGCACCGCCTGCATCACCTCCAGCGCTGCCAGCCCCATCGCTAAGGGCAAAGGGCACTTGGAGACGGCGAGCTGCGGGGGCCCCCGGGGTCAGAAAGCCGGGGTCACCTGCCATGCTGCCCTCGAGCCGGTGAGAGAGGGGGGCTGATGTCACAGGCTAAGGTGGAGGTGGCAGAACCCCCCGGCAGCGCATCCCACCCGTCGAGAATGAGATCGAAGCCCTTCCCGTGCTGGATTTTGGGAGCCGTGGGGCCCCGTTGGCAGCAAGGCAGATGTCTCTACCTGCCCCCACCCCACCCCCCAAACATTCCCAAAGCCTTTTGGGATGGATGGAGCGGGGCTGCTACGGAGGGAGTTGGGAGAAGTGAAGCAGGTATCCCTTAGGCCACCACTCCATTCCAGCAGAAGTTGGGGTGGTAGGGCCCCGAGAGCTCTGCCCAAAGTTATGGGGCCCACGCCGGGGACCTCCCGGACTCTGTCCTGACAAAGCGGGGTCGGAAGGCCTGCTCTTCACCCGAGCTCTCTGGCACCTTGGAAGTAAAGCGGGGCAGGGCATACCCGTACCTCTGTGGATTCTCCTGTTGGGCAGGAATCCTGGAGTCTCATACTGCATCAGGGACCCCAGGCGATCAGCCGCACAAATCAGCTCTTGCACCTCAAGCTTATAGCTGTCAAAGTTCTGGGGCAGCACGTCCCTAGGAGAAATGATGCACATGCGCTGAGGACTCAGGGTCTGGAAACTCGATCCACATTCAGAGGCTCCGGAGAACTTGGACGGACCGTGGCTATGCCGTGCAGCACCTGGTACAAATAAATCAAGACCACCACAACCTCCAGCTCCACCAGGCTGTGGTTCCTGGGAAGAAAGAACGAGCCCCTCCCTGCCACTATGCCATGGGTTCTGGGGGGGTCTCCCCATGAGGGACTGGTTTTGGACCGGAACGGTGAGGGCAGTTTGGTTTCGAAGGGCCCGTGGCAAAGAGGGAGAGCCCGTGCAGAGGACGGAAATGGGGCCAGTCGAGGAACGGGACAAGAGGACAGGCCCCGATTCACCCCGACTCTGGGAACACAAGACAGAGTCGATCCCACAGGGTGGCCCAGGAGTCTCCCTGGTTGCCAGTCACGTCCAGGTCCCCGGATGAGGGTGGTGCGGCCAGCGGGAGGCCTCTCTGGGGAAGTGGTGGGACGGGGAGGTCCTCACTTGATGTGGGGCTGGAGGCCCGGCTGCTCCTCATAGTCATCTATGAGGAAGGGCAGGTTCTTGGCCCAATGGTCCTTGAAGCCGCCAGGCAGATCCTCGTCGACGCTGTACTCGGTGAGCAGTGTGTCCAGGTGCGCGTGGAGATACCGTGAGTACTCTGGGGGAGGGAGACGGGATTCCACTCAAAGCCCGAACTCACCACCTCTCTCCTGACAGCACCGGCTGCCCCCACCCCCCAACCCCAGCCAAACATTCCTTGAAATGCCTGCCTGGGTTCAAAATGCCCGCTGCTCCCGAGTTACAGAAAAGCATCTGGGCCCTGAGTGAAAATGTCACGTTAAAAGGTTGGCGAGCCCAGGGCAATTTGAGATTAATTTTCCTTCCACCCACACTTGAGACCTAAAATTTCAGTTCCTCTCAGTCAACCAATAATATTTACTGAGCACCTATTATGTACACAGCACTGTACTCAGTGCTTGGGAGAGTACAGTAAACTTAGTAAACAAGATTGCTGCCCTCAAGAAGCTTAAAATCTAGCAGGGGAGGTAGACACAAAGATAATTTACAGGTGGGAGGAAGAAGGAAAAGCGGTAATGTATATGAGATAGTACTTAAGTAAAACAGTAATCCTAACTGTATTTGCTGAACGCTCACTTGGGGCACGCAGTGTGTGTAAGATCCATACAGACACTGAGACCAAGTAGTGACACTGCTGCAGAAGTGGCACGATCACCCGAGGAGAGACAGGATTGTAAGCTCTTTGAGGGCACGGACTGTCTCTTACTCTTACTACGTGCCCCCAGTGAAGACAGAGGGTGCGCAAGGAGCAGGAGGAGGGGAACTAGACCGTGAGCTCACTGTGGGCAGGGAATGTGTCTGTCGGTTGTTATACTGTATTCTCCCAAGTGCTTAATACGGTGCTTTGCACACCGTAAGCGCTCAATAAATATGATTGAATGAACTGGTCCAGGAGGCCCGGAGGTAACTGGCCTGACGGGATGCAGAAACGATGGCGAGTTGGCGGGCTGAGTAATCATTATTATTGTTACCTGAGCCAGAAAGCCCGAGAGCCCTTGGGCAGCGGGCTGGGATTTAGGTGGTGCATGAGACTCACCTCGCAAATATTTCACCTTCAGATACTCAGGGCTCGCCTTCTGACCTGGGAGGGGGTCGTTCAACATGACTTTGGTCTGCGCCTTTATGCCCTCGTAGAACTGGCCCAGGGCCACGTGGCTGAGGCCCCTCATGTGCTGGCACACTTCATTGTACGGCTCCAGCTGCAGGCACCTCTGGAGAGTGAAGGAAGCCAGGGCGGCATTCAGCGGGACGGCGGGCCATTTCCATCCCACGTGAGGTCAGGCCGCGCGCCTCGCACCCCAGGGGGATCTGGGAGGCCGCCTTAGGGGGTGGGGCTGGGGTGAGGCCGTGCGCCTTTGCGGCAGACCAGAACCGAGGAGCCCCAGGCTGGGTCACCTGGAGTGGGGTCGCGTGAGAAAGGGCGACGAGGAGCCGGGTGGGCGAAGCTCAGAGCGACCGGGGCACTGCAAGGCAGGGCAGGCGGAACTCGTGTCCCAGCAGGGCAGGAGCGAGAGCAGAAACGCAAGGTTCGACTGAACTGGGAAAGCGAGATGGATCAGGGTGGCGGCTGGGAGGCTCCTCGATGCCCATCTGTCTGCCCCGCCTGCCACTCACTCACTCGCTCGCTCGCTGTCAGCTCGGCTGCGTTCAGTCGGAACCGCGGCCCGGAACGGAAGGGGCCGTGCGTGCCACCGGACACCCACCTTAAAGCTCTTGAGGGCCTCGTGCAGGCTGCCGTGGTGGTAGAGCATCACTCCCCGGAGCTGCAGGGTCTGCACGTGATTGTGGTTGAGCAACAGTGCCCGCTGGAAGCTCTCCGTGGCCGCTTCGAAGTTGCCCAGTTCTCTAGGGTTTCACAAGCGCCGCGGACCGGCAGCAGAGTGAGAAGGCAGAACCGGGCTCGCCTGGGGGACTGAGTCCAACGAGTAAAGTGCTGCTCGGGGAGCGCGGCCCCCCAGCTCTGGGCCCGAGTCTTCCCCTCTCCTGCTCTAGGGCCTCAGGCAAATCCTCCCCTCCCAAACCACCTTGTTGAGCCTGGGGGTTTCTGGCCGTCCAACGAGGACCGAGCTTTCTGGAGAAAAGGCCGGTTGTCCTTCAGAAACGAGTCGGTTGCCCTCAGAGACGGTCCTCCTCCTAAAGCTCTCCCTAGAGATCGGGACAGGACACTTCCTCCAAACTCACTCCTCCTCCTCTCTTCCCTTTCCCATCTCCACCGGAGTACCGCCATCCTCTCATTCCTAGAACCAGGATCCGCTTCTCCTCCTCCTTCTCCTTTTCCCATCTCTGACACTAACACCAATGTCATTAATGAAATTTATTGGGGGTTCTAGTGGGATTGACACCTCCGCTGGCCAGAGATGCAACCCAGCCACACCACTGAACCAGAAACCGCATATGTTAGGCAAAGAGGGACGAGGGCCGGGAGGTAGAGGAGGACAAGTTGGCAACTTGACTTCATTCATTCATTCATTCAGTCGTATTTATTGAGTGCTTGCTGTGTGCAGAGCACTGTGCTAAGCGCTTGGGAAGTACAGGTTGGCAGCATGTGGAGACGGTCCCTACCCAACAGTGGGCTCACAGTTCCCTTCTCTGGGCTTCAGTTACCTCATCTGTAAAATGGAGATTAGGAATGTGAACCCCACGTGGGACAACCTGATCGCCGTGTATCCCCCCCAGTGCTTAGAACAGTGCTTTGCACATAGTAACCGCTTAATAAATGCCATCTATTCATTTATTTATTTTACTTGTACATATTTATTCTATTTATTTTATTTTGTTAATATGTTTTGTTCTGTGTCTCCCCCTTCTATAGACTGTGAGCCCACTGTTGGGTAGGGACCGTCTCTATATGTTGCCAACTTGTACTTCCCAAGCGCTTAGTACAGTGCTCTGCACACAGTAAGCACTCAATAAATACGATTGATTGATTAGTAGCCAAACGCACTACTCAATCAACAGTATCAACTGAGCAGCTACTGTGGGCAGAGTGGCATTTCCACTGGCCCGGGGTACCTGGGAGAGCACGGTAGATTTAGAAGACACGATCCCTGCCCTCAATGAGCTTATGGTCCAGTGGGGGAGCCTGGCTCTAGAGTTAGCTACAGATGGGAAGAATGGTATCCCCCCCATCTTACCTCCTTCCCTTCCCCACAGCACCTGTATATATGTATATATGTTTGTACATATTTATTACTCTATTTATTTATTTATTTTACTTGTACATATCTATTCTATTTATTTTATTTTGTTAGTATGTTTGGTTTTTTTTTTTTTTCTCTGTCTCCCCCTTTTAGACTGTGAGCCCAATGTTGGGTAGGGACTGTATATGTTGCCAATTTGTACTTCCCAAGCGCTTAGTACAGTGCTCTGCACCTAGTAAGCGCTCAATAAATATGATTGATTGATTGATTGATTGATTGATTTAACATTGGTTTTAGCCCTCTCCGATGTCAAGAGCAATGGTTGGGATTTTGAATAGCCAGATCACCATTCTGAGACTCAGTCACCTCTAGAAGGTGTGGCATTGGAGGCAGTCTTTCTGTCACTCCTGTGGAGGCTCTGGAGCTCTCGCCAATACCCGCACCCTCCCCAAACGCCCCAGTTCCACCTCACTTACCGATAGGCCTGGCCCAGGCTTTTATAGGCATCAATAAAATCAGCCTTCTGTTTCAGAGCCTCTTTGAAGGACTCAACGGCTTCCTGTGGAAAAGCAAGACAAGCCTCACTGTTGCCCTCACTTCAGTGGAGTCCCAGTGGGGTGGGGTCGCTGGAAGGAGGGGCCGAGGGGCCGCTCTGCACAGATCCTGCCTGGCCACCAACCCATTCTCTGGAGCCAGGCCAAGGGAGGCAAATGGGAATGGCCAAGGTCTCTCCCAGACTCACTCCCGCAAGTGCTTGCTAGGGGACCGAACACACCTTTTAGACTGAGAGCCCACTGTTGGGTAGGGACTGTCTCTATATGTTGCCAATTTGTACTTCCCAAGCGCTTAGTACAGTGCTCTGCACACAGTAAGCGCTCAATAAATACGATTGATGATGACCCACAGACCCTCTGGGGACGAGCGGTCAGTGGTCCGTCGGCCAAAATCAGTGGCCAGCCCTCATCTAGTGCATTATGGCAGTGCATGCCCCCTTTTGCAGGAAGAACTCCAGCACCTCCAGGTGCCCAAAATTGAATATTCTTCTCCACAGCGGGATGCTAAGCAATGCAATGTGGCATAGTGGACAGAGCGTGGGCCTGGGAGTTGGAAGGACCTGGGTTCTAATACTGACTCTGTGTCTTTGCTGTGTGACCTTGAACGAGTTACTTCACTTCTCTGTGCCTCAGTTACCTCATCTGTAAATTGGGGATTAGGATTGTGAGCCCCATATGGGACAGGGACTGTGTCCGACCTGATTAGCTTGTGTCTAGCCCAGCGATTAGTACAGGGCCTGGCAAATAGTAAGCACTTACTAAATAGCATCAAAATAAAGAGCAGCTCTGCTCCCAGAAGTGGGCCAACTTTTTTTTTTTTACAGAAAATTTGCTGTGGGCCGCCAACAAGTCCAGAGTGGGTGACTTAGGAAGAGGGGAGGAAAGAGGTCCAGCCCGCCATCCCAAACTTCCTCCTTGCCTCCAGTGGCCGCGGAGGGAAAGCAGAACACAGCAACTTGTCGGTGGTTCTTCCGGATCGATCGACCGATGGGACACATGGAGCCCCCTACCTTCAGGAGGCCTCGATGGAAGAAGGTCAGACCCTTGTACAGCATGGCGATCGGCTGGTTGGGGTTCAGGTCCAGTGACTGCTGAAAGTCTTCATGAGCTGCTGCGTAGTCCTACGGGGCGGGGAGGGGAGGCGAGGGTGAGGAAGCTAGTGACCGGCCACTAGCAAATCCAACTGGGCGGCTCTGCCAGGTCCATGGCAACCCCAATTCCTTCCGAAGGGTCCCAGGGGCGGCCCGCTGCCGGTTCCAGAGGTGGGACGGCACGCCGCCATCTGGGCCGAGAACAGCCGTAAAGCCGGGGCCGCGCATGCACCCACCTCAAGGTTTCTCAGCCGACGCAGCCGGGGCCCAGAGAGATGGACCGTGACTCTCACAAGTGCTGTGTTAAACTGGAGCACGAACCCAACCTATTTCCCTCTCTCCACTCACCTATTCCTCATGCCGTAAAATCCACCACATCTTCAAGTTGCTGAATAAATGCTACACAGAATGGACCTGCACAACGCCCAGGAACCCCAGGGACAACCACGATGAACCATCTGACAGCAGGCAAAGCCCTCCCCTACGTGCCTGCCTCCCACCCTCCTGAGGGCAAAGTCTTCCCTGCCAGTGCTCACACCCAACCCATACTTTCTCTCTTGTTCTCACCTTGCTGCCCACTCCCCAGTCTGCTCCAGTCACCCAGTAATCCAATCTGGGTCTTTTGACTCTGGCCGGGCCAGAGGTTTTTCTAAACATGAGGAGCTCAACTTTCACGCCTTAGAGAGAACCCTGTACCCCCAACCCATCCAGATTCAGGTTTCTGCCCTCCATCTTCTCTGCCCCTCTGCCCCAAGACAGAGGCAGCCGCTCCCTGGAAGACAGACCGAGAAGTGGACAGTAGAAAAGCGCTGCTTTGGATTTCTTCCCCGGCCACTAGGTCCACCCCCCAGGGCCAGAGGAGACGGCCACAGATAGGGCAAGACGCCACATCTCCGGGTGCTGGACTCACCTCAGAGATGAAGTGCAGGGTCCCTCGGTGCCGGTACAGTCGCGCCGACGGCTGCAGCTGGATGGCTTTAGTCAGGTCACTCAGGGCTTCGTTGACCCGACCCAAAGGCGACAGGATCTAAAAACCACGATACGGCAGTGAGCCTGGGCTGTGCCCGGGCCAGGGCCTGCCCCAGGTCCAGGGCCGAGTGGATCTGGTCTCTCGGCAAAACCGACCTCCTGCTCCAAAAGACAGTGGGCAGAGAGCAGAGCTCTGAAGCAGACAAAGGGAAACGCCCTCGGTCTCGGCACCCGAGCCCCGGCCAGCGGGACAACTGGGCACCGGAGGCTCCATGGAGCCGCCGCTCTCCTTCATATCCTGCTGCTTTGTGCTTCGTCCTGGTGCCTGCTTTTTTCCTTTCAGACAGCTCATCTTCCGGTAACTTGGAACTCGATCAGGCTGGCTGAAAGTAGCATCGTCGGGCTACGGGCTGGAGCTTACGGTGATGCTTCCGGCCCGGAGAGCCAGTCCCACTTCTGGCCCCACTCCGGGAACCACATGGCAGCCTCACCCTCTACCTACCTAGCCCCTCACCGACCATGGCTGGAGCACTCTCGATGGGGCTGCCAGCACTTAGAACAGTTCTTGGCACATAGTGAGCGCTTAATAAATGCCATCATCATCATCATCATCATCATCAGCCTGGGGGGCTCGGACCATCTGAGCTCCGAGGCCAGCAGCCCCAGTTGGGCAAAGTTGGGCAAAACCCTGATTCTCTGCAGACTTTAAGACCCCGGGTACAGGTTGGCATTCTTTGCAAGGATGGTGGGGAAAATCATCCATGACCACATAAGCCAGACCACCACTCTCTGCACCTTCAAAACCTTATTAAGGTCATACCTCCTCCAAGGGGCCTTCCCCACATTTATCTCCCTCTTCCTTTCTGCATCATCTACATGGATCTCTACCCTTTAAGCACTTGATATTCATCACCCCCTCAGTCCCACAGCACTTCCGTATGTATACATAATTTATTTTATTTCTATTAATGTCTGCCTCCCCCTCTAGACTGTAAGTTCACTGTAGGAAGGGCATGTGTCTGTTGTACTGAACTCTCCCAAACGCTTAGTCCAGTGCTCTGCATAAAGTAAGCGCTCAATAAATACCAAGTCGGGGGAGAGGGGCGCACCGACGCCCACTTTGAAAGACACTCTCTGCTTACTTCTCTTGTCTCTGGCCTTTTTCTGGGTTGCCAGTAAATACAATCTGGGCTGATGTGGGAAATCACAAAACCACCCTCTCAGTTAGCCTTTCCTCTTTCCACACTCAGTCATGTGAGCCATGCCAGGGCCCAGTGGAGGAACCCCAACCTCTGGCTCTACCACAAGGAGAGGAAAAGAACCAGCTGTTCTCACCCACCGCCCTTCCCCGTTACCCTTGCTTGCTGCTGCAACAGCATTTCCTGACCACCCCCATTTGCATGGCTGAACAAACAGGCAAGAAAACAGTATCGACCTGTCCCCTGGGAGTCTAAATGCAAAACAGATTGCAGATCCTGCTCATCTGAGAGAGACTTGCCATCAGAAACTAAACCTCCCTCGCGATGCCCGTCTCAAAACAAGGAAGGAATGTGTCTACCAACTCTGTTATGTTGGACTCTCCCAAGCGCTTAGTACAGTGCTCTGCACAAGGTAAGAGCTCAGTAAATATGACTGAGAGCAAAACAAGTATTTGCTTTTAAACCTAAGAGTAATTTCTTCCCAGTCAGCAAGCTTTGAATCTGATGCACTTCTGATTAAATATGAAAATCAATATAGAACAAAACACCTTCCCAAAGATGAATGACGACAGAATTCTCCATCAGGAATGACCGATGAGAGAGAATAAATTAATATCAACTAAAAAAACCACAAAGCTTTTGCCTCCTCAGTGTAAAAAAGATCCTATGTAATGACAATGATTTTGATGATAAATAATAGTCTGTCATTATTCTATGCCGAACACTGTGCTAAGCGCTGAAGAGATACGAGACAATCAGCTGAGACATCATCTGTAGGTTCCCTACCCAAAAAAGGCAGACATCCCAGGAAATGAAAAGTGAAATCTTAACCACATTGAGTGGGTTAAGGCAATCGGCATCTAAGGCCCTGCCTGCAGGAAAGGTTTAGTGAAATGAAAAGTCTACAGATAGGTCCCCACTTCTTCCCGACACCGAGGGATAAAGTGTGATTTCACAATGGCTTTGGGCTAGCATCCTAACTCCCTAACTCCCAGGAATCGGTAGCAGCGCTTGCCAAGACACTCAGGGGGGACAACTACTGAAGACCTGGAAGGGAGATTACCACCCAGGAGGCAGGAGTGAAGACTCCCCAAAACGGCTGTGCAATGGACGCATTTTGAAAATCGCTGCTCAGAAAATCACCGGGGGCCTGTGGATTTCCCCAACAGACAAAGACCTCTCGAGCCATGCCTTGTCCCAGAGCCTCGAGGTGCTTTAACGTCAAGCAGTGAGAGAAAAGGAAAGCGGAGACTTCGAATCCATCGGGGTCAGTACTTTCTGACACCCGAGCCGGCCCGGCCCAGCCCGGCCCGGCCCGACCCGCCGGTAGCTCCCACCTCGGCTCGCTGCTCCAACACGTCCGGGCGGTCTGGCTCCAGAGCGACGACTCGGCTCAGCTCAAACAGGGCAAGCTCGGCATTCTTGACATCCTAAGAGAGACATGATCTTGGGGTGACCCGTGCTGGGGCTCGCTTGTCGATGGCTTTCGGCTAAGACTGACCACTTAGCAGTAAGAGAATGGTCTGGGCAAAAAACTAATGGGGAACCTGATTGGATCCTCTTGCCAACCCCCAGAGGACGGTCCCGGCCAGACCTACCCAGCAGCCCCTGGATCGCTTTTTTCTTTTCTTTTTTATGGTACACATTAGGCGATTCCTACGTGCCAAGCACTGGACTAACCCTAGATACAAGCTAATCAGATTGGACACAGTCCATGTCCATGAGCCCCACGTGGGACAGGGATTCTGTCCAACCTCATTGGCTTGTGTCGACCCCAGTGCCTAGGACAGTGCTTGGCACATAGTAATTGCTTAATAAATACCACAGTTATGATCATTGTTATTATTATTATGTCCCATATAGGGCTTACAGTCCTAATCCCCATTTTGCAGATGAGATAACTGAGGCACAGGAAAGTTAGATGACTTGCCCAAGGCCACGCAGCAGACAAGTGGTGGAGCTGGGATTAGAATCCAGGTCCTTTAGAGTACCAAGGCCCATGCCATGTTGCTTCTCTGGCCTGCTTCTCCAGCCTCAGGCTAATTCTGGTCCTTAATCGGGGTAGTCCAAAACCCCTTTGAGAGGGAGCCCCAACAGCCAAGCTCAACCCGCTCACCCACCTGGTGAGGTCCGAACTGGAAATACACTCTCCAAACACCAAGTGGATTCTACGCCTTTGGCTCCACAACCCCTAGGGACTTTCCTCGGCACAATTCCCACCTCTCCCAAACAAACAAACAAACAACAGGATAAGCTGAGTCCCGGTCCAAGGGCTCGTTCTGTAGCGGCTGCTGTGGAACTGGGGAAGGCGCCTTTGCAGCTGTGTCTCTGCAGAGCAAACACTCACGTGCAGTCCTTTCTTCCCATAGGCTATCCCACGACCGTAGATTGCACTGACGAGCTCCGGTTCCTCCTGGGAAACACCACCACACAACAACACCAACACCGGGAAAGCATGGTGGTAAGCTGAAACTATCTCCCCAAATCAAAAGATCATCCCCTCTCAATCCCACAGCACTGCTGTACAGACCTGTAATTTATTTATTTATATTAACGTCTGTCTCCCCCTCTAGACCGTAAGCTCGTTGTGGGCAGGGAATGTGTCTGTCTACTGTTATATTAACCTGTAATTTATTTATTTATATTAACGTCTGTCTCCCCCTCTAGACCGTAAGCTCGTTGTGGGCAGGGAATGTGTCTGTCTACTGTTATATTAACCTGTAATTTATTTATTTATATTAACGTCTGTCTGCCCCTCTAGACCGTAAGCTCGTTGTGGGCAGGGAATGTGTCCGTCTACTGTTATACTGTACTCTCCCAAGCGCTTAGTACAGTGCTCTGCACACAGTAAGCGTTCAGTAAATGCAACTGACTGAAACACCAGAGCAGTTGCTGCGTAGAGGTCATCTACAACCTTCAGAAGAGAAGAGAAGCAGCATGGCTCAGTGGGCACGGGCTTTGGAATCAGAGGTCATGGGTTCAAATCCTGGCTCCGCCAATTGTCAGCTGTGTGACTTTGGGCAAGTCACTTAACTTCTCTGGGCCTCAGTTACCTCAACTGTAAAATGGGGATGAAGACTGTGAGCCCCCTGTGGGACAACCTGATTGCCTTGTAACCTCCCTAGCGCTTAGAACAGTGCTTTGCACATAGTAAGTGCTTAATAAATGCCATTATTATTATTATTATTATTATTCAGAAACACTTTTACCGCACACAGAAACCTATGGTTCCCCTGGGGCCACCAATTTACCATTCGAACTGCGGATTAGAGACGAGAGGATAGTTACCTGAAGCATTGAAGAGAAATGCCTTATTGCTTCATCATAAAGGCCGCTGCTAATCAGCACGTAGGCAATGGCTGAAAAACACAAGTAACACCTTGGTCTTCACTGCAAATGCCAGTTTGGCCCTTGGAGAAATGGCAATTCCCTAATAGTCTAGGGTGCATGTGGGCACTATTTCCTTAATACAGGCTCACCCCAAGAATGACTGGACACGGTTCACCTGCAGATCAGTGGCCTCAGGGTCAATACTCGCCCTTAAGCACCCATAGAGGAGGCTCCTCACAGTCAAATGCCAAATGGTCTAATAATAATAATAATAATAATAATAATAATAATAATGATGGTATTTGTTAAATGCTTACTATGTGCCAAGCACTGTTCTAAACACTGGGGTAGATTCAAGGTAATCAGGTTGTCCCACTTGGGGCTCACAGTCTTAACCCCCATTTTACAGATGAGGTAACTGAGGCACAGAGACGTGAACTGGCTTGCCCAAGATCACACAGCAGACAATTGGCGTTGTCAGGATTAGAACCCATGACCTCTGACTCCCAAGCCTGTGCTCTTTACACGAAGTCACGCTGCTTCTCACAGTGCGGACTCAACAACTTGGCTGAGTTAAGTAATGAAGCAGCGTGGCTCAGTGGAAACAGCCCGGGCTTTGGAGTCAGAGGTCATGGGTTCAAATCCCAACTCTGCCAATCGTCAGCTGTGTGACTTTGGGCAAGTCACTTAACTTCTCTGTGCCTCAGTTACCTCATCTGTACAATGGGGATTAAGACTGTGAGCCCCCCCGTGGGACAACCTGATCACCTTGTAACCTCCCCAGCACTTAGAACAGTGCTTGGCATATAGTAAGTGCTTAGTAAACCCTATTATTATTATTATTATTATTATGAAAGGTACACCCACCCACCCACCAAACCGGGCATCTACACTAAGAGGAGGGGCCGTTTAAAACCCTTCAGCAGTGTCATCTAGTGGTTAACACCGGGGCCTGGAGTCAGAAGGACCTGGGTTCTAATCCTGGCTCCATCACTTGTCAGCTGCATGAACTTGGGCAAGTCACTCTGTGCCTCAGTTACCTCATCTGTAAAATAGGGGTTAAGACCGTGAGTCCCATGTGGGACACGGGCTGCATCCAGTCTGATTAGCTTGTAACTACCCCAGCACTTAGTACAGTGCCTGGTCCGTAATAAGCACTTAACAAATCCCTTTAAGAAAAAAAAAGAAAATGGGGATTAAATACCTGCTCTCCCTTCTCCTTTCTCTCACTATTGTTATTATCATCATTATTAGATCAGCCTCCCCCTGCCCCTACCCTGGGAAGGACAAACAAAGGCTTGCCACCCCCCAGTGCCCCAACCCTCTCCTCCCCACCACATCCCAACCATGGTCCCAGATGGGCAGCAGATGCTGATCCCCACAGTGGCCACCTCTCCGACCCAGTGGGGCTTTTCTGCCCAAGGAACCCAATGTTGAGGGAATGGGGCTCTGGGGCCCAACAAGAGGGCCGAAAGAGCGTTCAACCTTTGCTCTTCATTTCCACCTCGCCTTACTGCCTGCCTTCCCACGTGCTCCTGGCCTCTGTCTTCCCCTTTCCCAAAGCCCAAAAAAGAGAAAGAGAAAATGGCCTCCGGGCCCGGGAGAGGGCTGGAACCCTGCCCACGGATGCCCCGGGAGAGTCGGAGAAACACTCACCCAGCTCTTCGTTCGTGTTGACGTTGTCCGTGGCAAAGGGGAATCTCTTTTGTTCGGCCAGGGTCTTTGCTTGGCTCTGGAAAAAAGAAGAGGGGAAGAGTTTAGCTGACCTCAGTAAGGCAGAGTCAGGCAGGAAAAGGAATTTGAGAAAGCCCCCAGGGCACCCCCAGCCCAACGGAAACCTCCAAGAGGCTCAGCAAGGTTTACAGTGTGGGCTACTGTCCTTGCTGTCCTTTCTGCCCCTTGGGCATTCCCCGGGACACATAGAGGGGCAGGGATGTGGGGGGTCAGAAACTGAGAAAGGGAAAGCAGCAGCAGCAGCAGTAGCAGAGATAGCGCCCGGGGAGATCGAGGGGGCACCGGACAATTTGCCAGGCAGTCAGTGGTGTTTCCTGAGCTCTGACTGAGGGTCCAGTGCTGTACTAAGCACTCGGGAGAGTCCCGAGCTACAGTGGCAACAGAACTGCCCCACAACGGCCCCTAGGAAATTAGTCCAAGACTGGATGCTCCGGGGAAGGTCTAACATTCTGGGCACTCTATCCCCACCGCCCCCAATGCCTCTCAGATCCACCACCCCTTACCCTCACCCCCGATGCCAAAGGCTGTGATGCCGACCATCGCCGGCCCCCAGGGTCCCCACCCCTAGAATTGGCCCTGGAAGTCACAGGACCCCGAGTTACCCCAAGTTCCCCAGGGTGGGATCGGGTCTCTGGCTGGCCCTGCCTCTCTAGAACGCAGCCAGACAGCCCGGCCGACCCCATTTCCCACGAGGACCAGAACACTAACTCCCAGCACTGCTTCGAGACCCACCGGCTTGGGAGTCACAAGAGGTAGAAGCCGAGCACTGGAGGAAGCCCGGGGAGGGGAAACGTACCAGAATCTTTTCGGTATTCAGTGAAAGCAAAGATTCACAAGGAGGCGATCCTCTCGACTCGCAGTCCGAGTCGTGGAAGCTCAAAAAAGACGACTCTGCAAGGCACAAATATTTCCCATCTCATCTCTCGCCGTTGGCCCACCTTCCCCATCCTAGAGGCCCACGGCCCTCAGCTGTGGCTGGAGTTTCAGGAAATGGCCCGGCGGCAGCCAACGGAGCAGTCCGAAACCTGCTCCTTAGGGATGGCCGCCACCATGGTGAGTTGAGCCGGATCCGATAAGGGACCAGCCGGGCACTTCCCACTGAGCGCCGGGCCCAAGGGGCACCCGGGGAAAGACCAAGGAAGGGAGAAAAAGAGCCCCCACGGGGAGACAGAGCCAGGACTCGGGACACAGGGGTAGGGGGCAGAGCCAGGCAGCAAGGGGCTGGCGGAAGGGCCACTACGCAGAGGTGGAGGAGCGGTCAGTCCCTCCCTTCCTCCCCACCCTCAATCTTGATCATCGGTATCCTGGTGGCAGAGAATGTCCGGGGCCAATGATTCTTCACAAATTCGGTGTTAGCAAACCCTGCTAGCCCCATGGGGAGGAGGGAGAACGGAGTAGCGCTCTCAGAAGGGTGGGATTATCAAACCCAAGCCCACTGGGTGCTCTCGGCCTTGCCAGGAGGCGAAGGGTGACAGCCAGTGTCAGGGACTTTGGGTTTCTGACCACCTAGATTCATTCTCTTTCTGGGGCCCTGTATGTTTGCGGACAAGACAGGAGTCAGCCATCAGCCGGGGACCACTTCGAACCGCAGGGTCCAGAAGAACAGATCCCAAGAGCGGCTCAGCTCACCCAGGGCCCCAGAGAGTCCAAGGCAGCAGAGTTGACCTGAAGGCCCGTGCCCTCGCCTGACCTTCCCTCGCAACTCTCTGCCGTAAGCATCGCCTCCCGCCCGCCACTCCCCTCCAGTCTCCACCCCAATGTGAATGTGAAGATTCGACGTGGCCACTGTGCTGGTCCATACATGTACAGAGGCAAAAAAAAAAAGAGCGGGGGCGTTTTTGCAAGCGCCTTTCTAAGTTCCTAGGGCAAAATGGTCCTGGACACCGCCCAGAAAGAACTGAATCCTGTGAGTCACGCTTCCTCGGCCAGAACGCCGGGGAAAACAAGGGTCGGAAAGCCGAGCTAGCCCGGAAGAGCTCGGGAGAAAGCCCGGGGAGAGTCACCGAAGGAAGAGAATGACTGCAGGGGAAACCATCGCCCCACTGATCCGGGCCCCATCCTCAACACAAGCTCCACTAGATCCCAGGGTGCCCCACCCTGGAAGCTGCCCCACAGTTACCGAGAAGCAGAGCGCCTTAATAATAACGATGGTATTTAAGTGCTTACTATGTGTCAAGCACTGTGCTAAGCGCTGGAGGAGATACAAGGTGATCAGGTTGTCCCTCATGGGGCTCACAGTCTTGATCTCCATTTTACAGATGAGGTAACTGAGGCCCAGAGAAGTGAAATGACTTGCCCAAAGTGACACAGTGCCTTACAGACAGGCAGAGTGAGAGGGGGCAGCTTGTCTGCAACCGGACCTGTTCCAGAGGGACCCCGGGTCCCGAGATCGGAAGAGGAGGGGGAACTCCAAGTTTACCAGGTGTTTGGTCCATCCATCAACCCATGCATCCATCCATCAGCAGCCCTTACCGAGCGCCTAGGGGTGCACAGCACTGGACTAAGCACTTAGGAGAGTACAATCGAGTCAGAGGACCTGGCGATCCAGGTGGTGAAGTCCAGACTGGAGAGGGGAGGCCATTTTTCACTGCTGGCCCTTCCACTTTTTTCCTTAATGTATTTGTTAAGCACCTCCGATGTGCCAGGCACTCTCCTAAGAGCTGGAATAGATACGAGCTAATCAGGAGGGATACGGTCCATGTCCTATATGGGGATCACAGTCTTAATCCCCATTTCACAGATGAGGTGACTGAGGAATAGAGAAGGGAAGTGACATGCGCAAGGTCTCACAGCAGACAAGTGGCAGAGCCCTATCCACTAGGCAACATGGCTTCTTCTCCTCCTTCCTCCCACCTCCCACTCCCTTCCCCTGCCCACAGTCCAAAGTTCTTGAAGTCGGAACAGGAAACTGACATCACTTTGTTGGGAAAAGGAGCTGCTCTTTGTTTAAAAGAGGAAAAGAAACAGCCCCTTTGGGGCCCGAAACCTAAATTTTAAACTCGGTAGAGTTTCTGATTTCACAGTCTCAGTGCCCTGTAAATGAACTGCTCTCTGCTCACCCGGCTGCAGCAAAGCCACGGGGCTAACTAGCTTTTCCTTCTGAAGAGCGCTGGGACACCCCCCAACCATCGGAGAACATGCCAGGCAGTCGACTAGTAGATCCTGTAGCCCAAGCCAGAAGCAGCTTGGCCTGGAGGAAAGAGCCGGGCCTAAAAGTCAGAGGTCGTGGGTTCTAATCCTGGCTCCGCCACCTGTCTGCTGTGTGACCCTGGGCAAGTCACTTCAATTCTCTGTGCCTCAGTTCCTTCGTCTGTATAATAATAATAATGATGATGGTATTTGTTAAGCGCTTACTATGTGCAAAGCACTGTTCTAAGTGCTGCGGGGGATACAAGGTGATCAGGTAGTCTCATGTGGGGTCACAGTCTTCGTCCCCATTTTACAGATGAGGTAACTGAGGCACGGAGAAGTTAAGTGACTTGTCCAAAGTCTCACAGCTGACAAGCAGCAGAGCCGGGATTAGAAGCCATGATCTCTGACTCCCAAGCCCGGGCTCTTTCCACTGAGCCACGCTGCTTCTCATATAATGGAGATTAAGACCGTAAGTCCTATGTGGGGCAAGGATCGAGTCCAACCTGATTATCTTTTATCTACCTCAGCGATTAGTAAAGCGTCTGGCACTTAGTAAACCCTTTACAACTACCAATAAAAAAAAAAAAGTAAAAAATAAAAATCCAGTGGATCCTGGAGTCCAAGACCTGGAGGCAGGACCTTTGCTGACCAGAGGAGACCCTCAGTTCGGCCCTCTGGGTGTGGGCTGCTCCCCTAAGGAACAGGGTCAGGATTCCAGTGCTCCCCATGGGAGCAGCAGTATGGCTCCACCATTCCAGAGAAGCAGCGTGGCTCAGTGGAAAGAGCCCGGGCTTTGGAGTCAGAGGTCATGGGTTCAAATCCCGGCTCTGCCACTTGTCAGCTGTGTGACTTTGGGCAAGTCACTTAACTTCTCTGGGCCTCAGTTCCCTCAACTGTAAAATGGGGATAAAGACTGTGAGCCCCCCGTGGGACAACCTGATCACCCTGTAACCTCCTCAGCGCTTAGAACAGTGCTTTGCACATAGTAAGCGCTTAATAAATGCCATCATTATTATTATTTACTTGCTGTGAGACCTTGGGCAAGTCATTTAACATCTCTGGGCCTCGGTTCCCTCATCTGTAAAATGGGGATTCGATACTTGTTCTCACAATGTGAGCCTCACGTGGGAGATGATCTTGTATCTACCCCAGAGTGTAGAACAGCGCTTGGCACGTAGTGAGCGCTTAACAAATACCACCGTGATGATTATGATAATTAGGAGCACGGCAAAGCATGTTCAGGGTAGCGAAGGTACACGGTAAAGTGGGTCAAAGGGGCAAGCCGATAAGAAGCCATTTAATAGGAATGGGCCAGCCAACAGCATAGCTAGCTCAAAGGCTCTGGAGCCACCACACAGGGCAGAATCTTTAGGTGAACACGGGTGTCCTTCTGACTCCGAGGTTGGCTCGGCCCCGGGAGGTGGTGAGTCTGACACGACCCCCGACAAAGGTTGACCTCTTATTCCCTGATCCTGGCCCAAAGAAGAGTTAGGAGAAAAGACTCAATTCCCAGGACACCTGTTTCATCCGACTCCACACACGGGCTATTCATGAATGCACAAGTGTACATGAAGGACTAAAAACAGAGAGACTGAAGATGTAGCACCCCCAGGAAAGCCTGAAAAGGAGAGTCACTGGAAACAGAAGGAAGAATGAGGAGACTAGAAAATCAGCCAGAGAGAAGAGACAGAAGGAAACACACACACGCGTGCACGCACACCCCTCCCTTCCTCCCATCCATCTGCAGGGGCTCACGACAACCAAATTAGGAAGAGAAAGCAAAGCTTTTCTGAACGAGAGCGAGATTTGGTCTTTGGAGTTCGAAAGATATGTCTTACTTTATTACTAACCAAATACGAGCCTGTTTGCTTTAACCTAACCCCTTTCTTTCTTTAAAACGCCTGGGAAATGTGGTTATTACACGCTGCTTAACTGATCACCCGAGTTAAAGCCGTTGAGCCAAATGAAATCCGGTGGCCACCTACATGTTTGGGCAGAATGCAGAGCTAGGATTCAAGCTGTCAATTTAATTGTGAAATTATTCACAGTTAAATTCCGAGATGGGTGTGAACTCTGTACTTAAAACAGAACGGTAATAGAGGGAAAAAAGACAGCACTTCCTTTAAAGATTTTCAAGGAATGGATAAAGATTAACTGCCAGCCCAAGCATCCCTCCTGGGTTCGCTGAAGCTAAACTGTCTGGTAGTGGTTCTTCAAATAACATAGGATAAAGTTGCCCACCTCTGCCCACTGCTCTGCCTGGGAAGCCAGTGTCGGGGCTTGTGGCAACATCGGAGGATCCAAGCACCTCACATCTCCTTGAGGACTAAGCCTGGGTCAAAGAGTAGGAAACTCAGAGATAGCCTAAAGGAAAGCAGGAAAACAGCCCTAAGCAAGCCCCAGGAGGAGAAACATGGACAGGTCCAGCAGTCCTGGCACTGCCCCTCTGCTCTCCACTCATAATTATGCTATTTATTTGGCGCTTACTATGTATCTGCTGGGGTAATAATAATAAGAAGAAGAATGACATTTACTAAGCACTTACTATGTGCAAAGCACTGTTCTAAGTGCTGGGGAGGTTATAAGATGATCAGGTTGTCCCACGGGGGGCTCACAATCTTAATCCTCATTTTACAGATGAGGGAACTGAGGCCCAGAGAAGTGAAGTGACTTGCCCAAAGTCACACGGCTGACAATTGGTGGAGCCGGGATTTGAACCCATGACCTCTGACTCCAAAGCCTGGGCTCTTTCCACTGAGCCACGCTGCTTCCCTAGAGCAGGGAAGAGAGGAGAGAGAGATAGGCAGGTCAGACAGTCTTTGTACCTACCCCAGCGCTTAGTACAGTAATTAGTACATTGCACTTAACAAATACCACATTGTTATTATCATTATTCCTTGGGGCTCACAGTCTAAGGGGGAAGGAGGAAAAGCATTTCATCCCCATTTTACAGATGAGGAAACTGAGGCACAGAGAAGTTAAGTGATTCGCCCCAAGGTCACACAGCAGGCAAGTGGCAGATCCGAGATTAGAACCCAGGCCCAGGATTTTTTATTATTATTATTACTATTACTATTAATTCATTCAATTGTATTCATTGAGCACTTACTGTGTTCAGAGCACTGTACTAAGCACTTGGGAAGTACAAGTTGGCAACACACAGAGACGGTCCCTACCCAACAGTGGGCTCACAGTCTGGAACTGGCATTTGTTAAGCGCTTACTATGTGCCAAGCACTACACTGAGCGCTGGGATAGATACAAGATAATCAGGCCTCACACGAGGCTCACATGCTAAGTAGGAGGGAGAACAGGCACTGAATCCCTATTTTACAGATGAGGGAACTGAGGCACAGAGAAGTTAAGTGACTGGCCCAAGGTTACAATGCAGACAAGTGGCTATGAGCTCGTTGCGGGAAGGGAACGTGTCGTTTTTTGTTGTATTGCTCTCTCCCAAGCGCTTAGTACAGTCCTTTGCGTACAGTAAGTGCTCGATAAATATGACTGAATGAATGAATGGCAGAGCCGGAATTAGAACCCAGGTCCTCTTAATCCCAGGCCCAGGATCTTTCCTCTAGGCTACGCTGCTTCTCTTCCAGTATAATCTTGGTTCCCGTGCTGGGGAGGGGAGGGCCGGCTCTGGGCCTGGGAGGAGTTGGCAGTTTTTACCCAGGATAATAATAATAATAATAATGATGGCATTTATTAAGCGCTTACTATGTGCAATGCACTGTTCTAAGCGCTGGGGGAGGTTACAAAGTGATCAGGTTGTCCCACGGGGGGCTCACAGTCTTAATCCCCACTTTACAGATGAGGGAACTGAGGCCCAGAGAAGTTAAGTGACTTGCCCAAAGTCACACAGCTGACAATTGGCAGAGCGGGGATTTGAACCCACGACCTCTGACTCCAAAGCCCGTGCTCTTTTCCACTGAGCCACGCTGCTTCTCTGGACTCCAGGATAACCCCGGAGTCCAACCCCAAAGGACAGAGCATGGGCCTCAGAGTCAGAAGCATCTGGGTTCTAATCCCGACTCCGCCTCTGGCCTGCTGTGTGACCCTGGGCAAGTCATTTCACTTCTCTGTGCCCCGGTTACCTCACTTGCAAAACGGGGATTAAGACCGTGAGCCGAGCCCCACGCTGGACATGGGCTGTGTCCAACCTGATTTAACTTGTACCTACCCTAGGGCTTAGGACAGTGCCTGGCACATTGTAAGCACTTAACAAGTATCATTCCTACCCCCTGCAAAAAAAAAATAAAGTGGTTTCTACCTTCAATCAATCAATCAATCGTATTTATTGAGCGCTTACTGTGTGCAGAGCACTGAACTAAGCGCTTGGGAAGTACAAGTTGGCAACATAGAGAGACAGTCCCTACCCACCAGTGGGCTCACAGTCTAAAAGGGGGAGACAGAGAACAAAACCAAACATACTAACAAAATAAAATAAATAGAATAGATATGTACAAGTAAAATAAGTAAATAAGTGCCTTCCTTCTGAAGGTCACTTTCTGGGTAGGATGGAGACATGGGGCAGGTCTGGGGGAGAACTATGCAGCTGAGAAGGGGTTCCTGTCTCCCCCTTCTAGACTGTGAGCCCACTGTTGGGTAGGGACCATCTCTATGTGTTGCCAACTTGCACTTCCCCAGCGCTTAGTACAGTGCTCTGCACACAGTAAGCGCTCAATAAATACGATTGAATGAATGAATTCACTTCTCTGTACCTCAGTTCCCTCATCTGTAAAGGGGGGATTAAGACTGTGAGCCAAGCACTTAGTACAGTGCTCTGCACACAGTAAGCGCTCAATAAATACGATTGAATGAATGAATGAATGAGCCCCTCGTGGGACCACCTGATTACCTTGTATCTCCCCCAGCGCTTAGAACAATGTTTGGCACATAGTAGGCGCTTAGCAAATGCCATCATTATTATTATTATTCTAATCCCGACTCCGCCACTTGTCAGCTGTGTGACTTTGGGCAAGTCACTTCACTGGGCCTCATCTGTACAAGGGGGATGAAGACTGTGAGCCCCCCGTGGGACAACCTGATCACCTTGTAACCTCCACAGCGCTTAGAACAGTGCTTTGCGCATAGTAAGCGCTTAATAAATGCCATCATTATTATTATTATTAAGACTGTGAGCCCCCCGTGGGACAACCTGATCACCTTGTAACCCCCCTCCAGCGCTTAGAACAGTGCTACGCATATAGTAAAGGCTTAACAAGTACCAACATCCTCATTGCAGTGTCTGGCCCATGGTGAGCGCTTAGCAGATTCATTCAATCGTATTTGAGCGCCTACTGTGTGCAGAGCACTGTACCAAGCGCTTGGGAAGTCCAAGTTGGCAACATATAGAGACGGTCCCTACCCAACAGCAGGCTCACAGTCTAGAAGGGGGAGACGGACAACAAAACAAAACATATTAACAAGATAAAATAAATACAATAAACATGTACAGATAAAATAGAGTACTAAATGCATACAAACATATCATAATCATTTATGTTATTTTATTAACATGTTTTGTTGTCCGTCTCCCCCTTCTAGACCGTGAGCCTGCTGTTGGGTAGGGACCGTCTCTATATGTTGCCAACTTGTACATCCCAAGCGCTTAGTACAGTGCTCTGCACACAGTAAGCGCTCAATAAATACAACTGATTGATAGAAGGGGGAGACGGGCAACAAAATAAAACATATTAACAAGATAAAATAAATAGAATAAACATGCACAAATAAAATAGAGTAATAAATGCGTACAAACATATATCCAGGTGCTGTGGGGAGGGGAAGGAGGTAAGGCGGGGGAGGGGGAAGAGGGGGAGAGGATCATCATCCTCTGTGGCTCAGTGGCAAGAGCCCGGGCTTTGGGGTCAGAGGTCATGGGTTCAAATCCCGGCTCTGCCAATTGTCAGCTGGGTGACTTTGGGCAAGTCACTTCACTTCTCTGGGCCTCAGTGACCTCATCTGGAAAATGAGGATGAACGTGAGCCCCGTGTGGGACAACCTGATCACCCTGTAACCTCCCCAGCACTTAGAACAGTGCTTTGCACATAGTAAGCGCTTAATAACTGCCATTATTATTACTGCAGTGTGGGGCCCACGGTGAGCACTTAGCAGATACCATTATTCATTCATTCATTCAATCATATTTATTGAGCGCTTACTGTGTGCAAAGCACTGGACTAAGCGCTTGGGATGTGGGGACGTCTGCTGTGTGACCTTGGGCAAGTCACTTAACTTCTCTGAGCCTCAGTTACCTCATCTGTAAAATGGGGTTTAAGACTGTGAGCCCCCCGTGGGACAACTTGATCACCTTGTATTCCCCCCAGTGCTTAAAACAGTGCTGTGCACATAGTAAGCGCTTAACAAATGCCATCGTTATTATTATTATTATTATTACAAGTTGGCAACATATAGAGACAGTCAATCAATCGTATTTATTGAGCACTTACTGTGTGCAAAGCACTGGACTAAGCGCTTGGGATGTACAAGTTGGCAACATATACAGACAGTTAATCAATCACTCGTATTTATTGAGTGCTTACTGTGTGCAGAGTACTGTACTAAGCGCTTGGGATGTACAAGTTGGCAACATCTGAGACAGTCAATCAATCAATCGTATTTATTGAGCGCTTACTGTGTGCAAAGCACTGGACTAAGCGCTTGGGATGTCCAAGTTGGCAACATATACAGACAGTCAATCAATCAATAGTATTTATTGAGCGCTTACTGTGTGCAGAGCACTGGACTAAGCGCTTGGGAAGTCCAAGTTGGCAACATATACAGACAGTCCATCAATCAATCAATCAATTGTATTTATGGAGCGCTTACTGTGTGCAGAGCACTAGACTAAGCGCTTGGGATGTCCAAGTTGGCAACATCTAGAGACAGTCAATCAATCAATCGTATCTATTGAGCGCTTCCTGTGTGCAGAGCACTGGACTAAGCGCTTGGGGAGTACAAGCTGGCAACATCTAGAGACAGTCAATCAATCAATCGTATTTATTGAGCGCTTCCTGTGTGCAGAGCACTGGACTAAGCGCTTGGGGAGTACAAGCTGGCAACATATAGAGACAGTCAATCAATCAATCAATCGTATTTATTGAGCGCTTACTGTGTGCAGAGCACTGGACTAAGCGCTTGGGATGTCCAAGTTGGCAACGTAGAGAGGCAATCAATCAATCATTAGTATTTATTGAGCGCTTCCTGTGTGTAGAGCACTGGACTATGCGCTTAGGATGTCCAAGTTGGCAACATAGAGAGACGGTCCCTACCCAACGGCGGGCTCACGGTCTAGAAGGGGGAGACGGAGAACAAACCACGTTAATTAAATGCCATAAATGATTGTGATTATTCTCCTGGTGTCCCCCCCGCCCCGCCCCCCGCTGCTCACCGCCGCAGTCGTCCGAGTAGCGGGCGGCCCAGGCCGCAGGCTCCGGCAGCGGCGAGTACAGCTCGGGGCCCGGGGCCGCCAGGCCGGACACGGACCGCGGCAGCAGCAGCAGCAGCAGCAGCACCGGCGGGAGCGGCAGCCCGGAGGACCTCCGGGAGGAGGAGGAGGAGGAGGCGGCGGCGGCGGCGGCGGCGGCAGGTGCCATCATCCCCCACGGCGCATGCGCAGCCGGCCCCGGCCTCGCAGGGGGAGGAGGAGGAGGAGGAGGGGGAGGAGGAGGAGGCCGCGCTGCCTTCCGGAAGTTGTAGTTCATTCATTCATTCAGTCATTCATTCATTCAGTCAGTCAGTCAGTCAGTCAGTCGTATTTATTGGAGTGCTTACTTTTGTTACTTTTGCGCCTGGCAGGGCACCAATCCTACTTCATAATTAAGCCGCCATAGTGATCTTTTGCAGGTACTTATTTATTTTACTTGTACATATCCAGGAGGCCTTCCCGGCCATCGACCCCCGGCCCACGTCCACCCCCGGGCCCGGAATGCCCCCAATCCCTCTGCCCCTCCGCCAAGCTAGCTCTCTTCCTCCCTTCAAGGCCCTGCTGAGAGCTCACCTCCTCCAGGAGGCCTTCCCACACTGAGCCCCTTCCTTCCTCTCCCCCTCGTCCCCCTCTCCATCCCCCCATCTTACCTCCTTCCCTTCCCCACAGCACCTGTATATATGTATATATGGTTGTACATATTTATTACTCTGTTTATTTATTTTACTTGTACATTTCTATTTTATTTTGTTAGTATGTTTGGTTTTGTTGTCTGTCTCCCTCTTCTAGACGGTGAGCCCACTGTTGGGTAGGAACTGTCTCTATATGTTGCCAACTTGGACTTCCCAAGCGCTTAGTCCAGTGCTCTGCACACAGTAAGCGCTCAATCAATACGATTGATTGATTGATGGATTAACTAAATCCTTTCCGTTCTACCTTCACATCGCTGCAGTTCGCAAAGCCCCCGCTTGGAGCGCGCCCTCCCGGCCCCGCGGGGCGGCCGAGACTACAAGTCCCAGAAGGCCCCGAGGGGCGGCCGAGACTACAGGTCCCAGAAGGCCCCGCGGCGCGCCCGCCCGGCCTCGCGGGGCGGCCGAGACTACAAGTCCCAGAAGGCCCCGCGGCGCGCCCCAGGCCTTTTCCCGCCCAAACCGGGAAGAGGCGGCCGCCGCCTGAGGAGGCGACGATGGCGGCCGCCCGGTACCGCTGCATCGAGTGCCATCGGGAGGCCACCGAGCTCTACCGGGACTACAACCGCGGGGTCCTGAAGATCACCATCTGCGTGAGACACGGGGATGATAATAATAATAATAATGATGATGATGGCATTTATTAAGCGCTTACTACGTGCCAAGCGCCGTTCTAAGCGCTGGGGAGGTTAAAGGGGGATCAGGTTGTCCCACGGGGGGCTCACAGTCTTCATCCCCATTTGACAGATGAGGGAACCGAGGCCCAGAGAAGTGAAGTGACTTAATAAAAATAATAATAATGATGGCATTTATTGAGCGCTTACTACGTGCCAAGCACTGTTCTAAGCGCAGGGGAGGTTACAGGGGGATCAGGTTGTCCCACGGGGGGCTCCCAGTCTTCATCCCCATTTTACAGATGAGGGAACCGAGGCACAGAAAAGTTAAGTGACTTGCCCAAAGTCACATAGTTGACAAGTGGCAGAGCCGGGATTAGAACCCACGACCTCTGGCTCCCAAGCCCGCGCTCTTTCCTCTAAGCCACGCTGTTTCTAGTACAGTCAGTCAATCGTATTTATTGAGTGCTTATACTGTGGGCAGGGCCCTGTATTAACTGCTTGGGACCAACAGTATAACATCTTCATCATCATCAATCGTATTTATTGAGCGCTTACTGTGTGCAGAGCACTGTACTAAGCGCTTGGGAAGTACAAGGTGGCAACATATAGAGACAGTCCCTACCCAGCAGCGGGCTCACAGTCTAAAAGGGGGAGACAGAGAACAAAACCAAACATACTAACAAAATAAAATAAATAGAATAGATATGTACAAGTAAAATAAATAAATAAATAGAGTAATAAATACGTACAAGCATATATACATATATACAGGTGCTGTGGGGAAGGGAAGGAGGTAAGATGGGGGGATGGAGAGGGGGACGAGGGGGAGACACATTTCCTGCCCACAAGACCCTTACAGTCTAGCGGAGGAGACAGACATTAATATTAATAAATGAATTACGGATATGGACTTAAGTGCTGTGGGGCTGTGAGTGGCGGTGATGAATAAAGGGGGCGAGTCAGGGCAATGCAGAAGGGAGTGGGAAAAGGGAAGATAAGGGCTTAGGGAAGGCTTCTTGGAGGAGATGTGCCTTCAGTAAGGCTTTGAAAGCGGGGAGAGTCATTGTCTGTTGGGGATGAAGAGGGAGAGCGTTCCAGGCCGGAGGCAGGATGTGGGTGAGAATTCGGCGTCAAGATAGGCAAGATGGAGGTACAGTGAATAGAGTAGTCTTCTAGACTGTGAGCCCACTGTTGGGTAGGGACTGTCTCTATATGTTCCCAACTTGTACTTCCCAAGCGCTTAGTACAGTGCTCTGCACACTGTAGGCGCTCAATAAATACGATTGATTGATTGATTGATTGGCATTAGACGAGCGAAATGTGCGGGCCGGGTGTAGTAGAGTAGCGAGGTGAGGTGGGAGGGGGCAAGGTGATTGAGTGCTTTAAAGCTGACGGTAAGGAGTTTCTGTTGGATGCGAAGGTGGATGGGCAACCACTGGAGGTTCTTGAGGAGTGGGGAAACATGGAGTGAACGTTTTTTGTAGAAAAATGATCCGGGCAGCAGAGTGAAGGATGGAGTAGAGCAGGGAGAGACAGGAGGCTGGGAGGTCAGCAAAGAGGCTGATATAGTAATCAAGGCGGCAGAGGATAGACGCTTGGATTAACGTGGTAGCAGTTTGGATGGAGAGGAAAGGGAAGGGCAGCGTGGCTTAGTGGAAAGAGCCCGGGCTTTGGAGTCAGAGGTCATGGGTTCGAATCCCTGCTCCGCCACATGTCTGCTGTGTGACCTTGGGCAAGTCACTTAACTTCCCGGAGCCTCAGTCACCTCATCTGTAAAATGGGGATGATCATCGTCATCGTCAATCGTATTTATTGAGCGCTTACTGTGTGCACAGCACTGTACTAAGCGCTTGGGAAGTACAAATTGGCAACATATAGAGACAGTCCCTACCCAACAGTGGGCTCACAGTCTAAAGTGATTGTGAGCCCCACGTGGGACAACCTGATCACCTTGTATCCCCCCAGCGCTTAGAACAGTGCTTTGCACATGGTAAGCGCTTAACAAATGCCACTATTATTATTATTATTATTATTATTATTATTATGGATTATAGCAATGCTGTACACACAATGCTCTGCACCCAGTAAGAGCTCAGTAAACATCATTGATCGATTGATCGGAACCACGAGCCCCAGCCCCTTAGGCCTCGCAGCTGAAATCCGGGGTGTGGGGGGGGAAGGCCCTGCCGGCAAATAGCTTAACATCTAATGAAGGAAATGGCAGGTACGGGTTGTACCCACAGCAGGAGCAGGAGGAAAAAATTAAGATAATTTCCATTTTAAGACAAACTTTTGGAACTAAAAGTTAGCTATTTTCAATATGCTGAAAAGCATGGTAGCGGAAATGCTACAAGGCTGGAGGTGTGGTGTGGGGAGGGGAGGGGACGTAGGTGCTTCTGAGCAGGCAGGCTTGCCTGTCCTACAATAACCCCGTCTCCGATCGTTTCAGAAATCTTGCCAGAAACCCGTGGACAAGTACATCGAGTACGATCCTGTCATCATCTTGATCAATGCCATATTATGCAAAGCCCAGGCCTACAGGCACATTCTTTTCAATACACAAATAAATGTGAGTTACGCGCGGTTTGCCACCGAGCAGTCGGGCCCCTCTCCCCGGCTCCACCACTTGTCTGCTGTGTGACCTTGGGCAAGTCACTTAATTTTTCTGTGCCTCGGGGTCCTCATCTGTAAAATGGGGGTAGAATCCTACTCCCTCCTGCTTAGACTGCAAACTCCATGTGGGACGGGGCTTGTGTCCAACCTGATTGTCTCATATCTTCTCCAGCGCTTAGTACAGTGCATAAATGTGATAATAATTGTATAATGGGTGTAAGGATGTTTCCCACTGCGAAGCCCCCAACCCCTGTAGTGGAGACTTTAGTGGTGGGGGGTGCGGGGGGGATGACAACGTCACAAGCACCTTGGCTCTACCCTGTGGAGGAGCCAGAATTAGGCAGTTGGTCGGGGGGACAGCAGAAACTAGGATTGAAGGGGCTGAGGAGGAATTTCTCCACCATTGAGCTGAGGGCCCCTGCAAAGCGGGGTCTCCTGCGGTAGGAATAGGGGAGGGGGAATAATGATGGGGGTCTCTTTTCTCCTGGAGGCTTAAATAGGAAGAGCTGTGGGAGCATTTACTAGGTGTGCACTGGCCTCAGAGCACTGTCCTAAGTGCTCGGGAAGTCCAACAGAAGCAGGAGACACGTTCCCTGCTCGCAGGGGGCACCGACTTAAAAATACGTACAAATACAGTGATCAAGATAAATCGTAAATGAATGTACAGTTAAATAAGCGTGTATACAATAGTGCCCAAGACAGATTATAAATAAGTTCCTAAGTGCTTAATAAGAATAATAATAATGATGGTATTTGTTAAGCGCTTACTATGTGCAAAGCACTGTTCTAAGCGCTGGGGGGATACAAGGTGATCAGGTTGTCCCACGTGGGGCTCACAGTCTTAATCCCCATTTTACAGATGAGGGAACTGAGGCCCAGAGAAGTGAAGTGACTTGCCCAAAGTCACACAGCTGACAATTGGCGGAGCCGGGATTTGAACCCCTGACCTCCGACTCCAAAGCCTGTGCTCTTTCCATTGAGCCATGCTGCTTAAACCCCTAGAGCGGTCTGTCCCGTCTGGTGGAGTTGAAGCTCCTTAAGGGCAGGGGTCATAATAATAGTAATAATAATAATGGTATTTGTTAAGCGCTTACCATGTGCCAAGCACTGTTCTAAGCACTGAGCACTGTGCCTGCTGACTTCTGTTATACTCTCAGGAAGGTTTAGTATAGTGCTCTGCACCCAGTCAGTGCTCAATCAATACTATTGATTGAAGGTGCAGGAGGGACCTTCAGGCCTCCTCCCAACGCCTTCCCTTTCTAGACTGTAAACCCGGTGTGGGCAGGGATTGTCTCTCTTTACTGCTGAATTGTACTTTCCGAGCACTTAGTACAGTGCTCTGCACACAGTAAGCGCTCAGTAAGTACAGTTGAATGAATGAAAGTCCCCACTCTTGTCATCCACGCTTCTCTGCAAGATGGGGCGCTGCCCGGGATTGAGCAGAGCTGAAAAGACTCTCCTCCCTGACAGTTGTGCCCCTATTTACACTTGCCATGCGATGTTCTACGCAGAGTAATAATAATAATGATGGTATTTGTTAGGCGCTTACTATGTGCCAAGCACTGTTCTAAGCACTGGGATGGATACAAGGTTATCAGGTTGTCCCACTTGGGGCTCATAGTCTTGATCCCCATTTTCCAAATGAGGTCACTGAGGCACGGAGTCACCCAGCTGACAAGTGGCGGAGCCGGGATTAGAACCCAGGACCTCTGACTCCCAAGCCCGCGGACTTGTTCCTCACAAAGGACTCGTGAGAATTAAAAATGACCAGAGGGAGGTACAAGCCAGATCTGGATCCCTTGTGCATCAGCCGCGTGTCCCCGCTCGCGGGCTCAGTTCCCAGCAGAGGAGAGATAACGTACTCGGGAGCGAGGAAAGGATCAGCTTGTGGCCCTTAGTCTCCCAGGATCTGCTAGTTTCGTGGCAACTTTAAACCCTTTGGACTTTCCATTCAATTATCCATTTGCATTCCTGTTCTTAATATGCTGCCTCCCGTGGGGCCCTGTGCAGATTGTTGAGAAACAGCTGTTTGGGAACAGGGTGAACAGGGATCCATAAATGATTTGCCATCCTGGGCCCGTTAACCCTTAGAACATTTGAGCTGTTTCCCGCCCGAAGCACTTGCCCTCCGTTTTGCCAGATCCATGGGAAGCTGTGCATCTTCTGTTTGCTCTGCGAAGCCTACGTCCGGTGGCTGCAACTGCAGGACTCCAGCCAGAGCCCTGACCCCGATGACTTCATCAGATACGCCAAGGAGTGGGATTTCTACAGGATGTTTGCCATAGCATCTCTAGGTGAGGACATTCGGTGGCATCTGTGGGGGCGGGGGGAGATTCTAGCCCCTGGAGGGGTGAGCTTAGTCCAGTGAGACTTTGTGGGTCGGGCTGGGTTGCAGCAGCGTGAATGAGGGCCCAGCCACGCCTTGGACTGAGAAATGGGGCAGCTTCACACTGAAGTGGTGCCGGTTGGTGCCCTGGATTAACAATTGTGGGATTTTTTTGTTGTTGTTATTAAGCTTTTTATGTGCCAGGCACTGAGCAAGCTAATCAGGTTGGACATAGTCCCCGTCCCACTTGGGGATCACACTCTTAATCCCCACTTTACAGGTAAGGTAACAGGCCCAGAGAAGTGAAGTGACATGCCCAAGGTCACACAGCAGACAAGCGGCAGAGCTGGGATTAGAATCCGGGTCCTTTCGACTCCCAGGCCCGAGCTGTATCCACCAGGACACGCTGCTTCTCATGTGAGCAGCGAGGGCGGCTACAGAAACGTTTAATCTTGATGTGTCGTTCCCCCAGGGTCAACTGACTCGGGGCCATCACGGATTTGCCTCTTCTCTGATGTTCTTTCAGGCCGTGGCTCTGATGGCCTTCACACTTGGGCTTTTTGTTTCCTTGTCAGAGCAAACCGCGTTTTTCACGGGCATCTTTACGGTGCTGTGGCTGGCCCGACTCCCGGCCCTGGGCACGGCCTCCAGCTTCATCCTGCTCCTGAAGGCCCTGCTCTTGTCCAGCTACGGGAAGCTGCTGCTGATTCCGGCCGTCATCTGGGAGCACGACTACACTCCTCTGTGCCTGCGGCTCATCAAAGTATTCGTCCTGACGTCCCACTCGCAGGCCGTCAGAGGTACGGTCTCTCCCCGCCTCGGCGAGACGGGAACGCGAGGGGTCGTGTCTCTTGGGGCTCCCCTGGGGAATCAATCAGTCCATCAGTGGTATTTAATGTTGCCAATTTGTACTTCCCAAGTGCTTAGTACAGTGCTCTGCACACAGTAAGTGCTCAATAAATACGATTGATGATGATTTAATGAGCACTCACTATGTGCAGAGCACTGTACTAAGCACTGGGGAGAGTACAATACAACAGAATTAGCAAACACGTTCCCCGCCCATAACGAGCGTACAGTGTTGGGGACGGGGTGGTTGGTGAAGATTGGCCCTGCACCGTCAGCTCTGTGGTCCAGTCACGGCTTAGCTCCCAAGGGGCTTCTCGGAGCAGCGACCGGCATAAATAAATAGCATTTACAGATCGCCTACTGTGTGCAGAGCACTGTAATGATAATAATAATTGGGGTATTTAAATGCTTACTATGGGCCAAGCACAGAACTAAGCGCTGGGGTAGCTTCAAGATAATCAGGTCCCCACCTGGGGCCCACAGTCCAAGTAGGAGGGAGAAGAGGTAGTGAATTCCCATTCTGCAGATGAGGAAACTGAGGCCCAGAGAAGTGGAGTGACATGCTCAAGGTCACACAGCAGACAAGTGGTGGAATCAGGATTAGGACCCAGGTCTCCTGGCTCTCAGGCCCGGGCTCTTTCTATTAGGCCATGCTGCTTCATGCACACCATACTAAGCACTGGGAAAGAACCTGTACTTCCCAAGCGCTTAGTACAGTGCTCCACACACAGTAAGCACTCAATAAATACAATTGAATGAATGAATGAAAGTAGACCTGGCCTCCCACGGTGTCCCGGCAGAAGTCCGCTGAGCCTCCCCGAGCAGGAACGCTGCCCGTTCCCTGAGTCCCACCGAGGGATTGGCAGGAGTGCTGAGCGTCCGGTGGCAGCCCGCGCTTTGGGGGCGTGAGGGAAGGTTTGCGGCCTCGGGCACGTCCAGGGCAGCTTCCGGGGCCGGGCTCGAGCGGCCTGCAGAGCGCTTCTATCACTCCGGGGAAACCTCCTGAGCTTCCGCGCTCGACCGCGAGGCTGGCCAGGACCGCTCCCTGCCTGTTGTCTGGGAGTCTTCTTGTTGAAAACCCAATCCGGGGGAAAGAAGTTTATGATTTTGGTGGGCTGGTTACCCCTCCCTCTCCAGGCAGCAACAGTTCAAATCCCAAAGAACCATCCTACAAATTGGGCTGTGAGATGTTTTACGTGACTAGAGCTTTTTGGGCACCGTGTCAATCCATCGATCATATTTATTGAGCACTTACTATGTGCAGAACACTGTACTAAGCGCCTGGGAAAGTACAGTACAGCAGAACTAGCAGACACGTTCCCCTGCCCGTAAAGAGTGTACAGTCTAGAGAGGGAGACAGACATTAATATCATCAGTCGTATTTATTGAGCACTTACTGTGTACAGAGCACTGTACTAAGCACTTGGGAAGTACAAATTGGCAACATATAGAGACAGTCCCTACCCAACAGTGGGCTCACAGTCTAAAAGGGGGCTCACAGTCTAAATCCCCTCAATCCAATGCCCATAAGGACTCAACAAGCAATAGGTGGTGGCTATCATTCTCCCTACTTATTCATTAATATGAATAAATAAATAATTTATAATATATAATTCAAAGACGTGTACATAAGCACTGTGGTGTTGGGGGCGGGGAGAATATCAAGTGTTCAAAGGTCACAGTCCAAAAGGGAATAGTGATTGCCACTCTTCAGGGGTTGAGACATGTTCACGCGGTCGCTGGCCAGAGCCTGAAGGCCGTGGTCACCCGCGGTCGCCGATCATCTGGGCCGGGGCCCTGGGCTCATGTGGCATCTGGATCTCAGGGCGGGGTGGGGTGGGTGAGGCCTTGGGGGAGTTCCAGGAACCATCGCTGGGTTTGGGCCACTGGACAGCCAGGCAGGAGTCCCCGCTGCCGTTGGGACGGATTTCCGAAGCAGGGATGTGTGTAGGCACAAAGCTGACCTGGAACCTAAGCACGGGTCCTTGGGCCCGGCCCAGGCTGAGAGCAGCGATGGACGGTTTGAAAGGGGCAGTCGTCTGGCCCTCCCCGCGGGGGTCCCACGGTGATTTGGGCCAGGGAGGATAGGGCAAGGCAAGCAGGCAAGGGCTCGAGCCTGGGAACCAGTAGGGGACCCTGACGATGGGTCGGGGGTGGATCGGTGAGGGGCGGGCCGGGGCCGGCCGGTCCCCGGGGAGGCGGCTCGGCCCCGGGAGGCAGGGAGCTGAACCGGCTTCGGCGGAGGCCCAGGAAAGAAAGGTCTCAGAGGAACGTGGTCTTCTCTCCGGCAGTGACGCTGAACATCAGCCGGAAGCTGGCGCTGCTGGCCATCCTGGGCGGCCTGGTGTTGGAGAGCAGCCTGGTCTGCCTTTTCCAGAGGATGGGATGGGATGTGGGCGGCAGCTGTCCGGTCTATAAGGCATAGAGTCGATGCCCAGCAGAGTGACACACAGCCTTCTTGGGGCCGGTCCTGCTGGCCGAGAAGAGCCCTCCCGGGAGCGGGCACACCCACGCCTGCACGCGCGCCTGCCCTCACCCTAAATCTTTACAGCGAGTCGGAGGATGCAAGAGTCACCCGAGTGGCTAAACTCCCGGTTGACCCAACTACCCCAGGTCCCAGCTTTAGGGTCGGAAGCAGGGAATTGGATCAACGTGGTGCCGAAATCAGAACGGACGGGTGGCAGCTTTGGGGAGGCCCCTGCCAGCCCTCGGTCCAGAGCGCCTGTGCTGCCCTGCCCAAGCATCTGTTTAAGGAACTGTGGCAGAACTGCCATGACTGGCAGAGCGTCTCCCCGCCCGGGGAAGGGCCACCAACAATTCCAGCCCCAGCTGGGAAACGCTGCCAGAGGGAGCAAAGAGGCAATGGTTCTGGGATGCACCTGCAGCCACCTGGAAGCACGTGAGTCCACTGAACCTTGTCTGCTGCCCCAGAAATCTGGCCTCTGGCTCATGCGCACCCAGCCCCTCAGCCTGGGCACCCCGGCAGAGAGAGCCGCCACGGTTCCTTTCGGCAACCGCCTCTCCTGCCTTGGGCTTTTTGATCGGGGTGAATAAAGTGTGTTTGGTCTCAAGCTCCGTTCTGGCAGTATTCTTCAGTGCCCCGGGGGGCAGCAAGAAACAAGGAAGGATGTTGAGGGATGAAGTCGGCACCGTAGAGGGGAAAACCCGATGAGAGCTGATTGTGCACCTGCTCTGTGGACTCCAGGCTGACAGGAAGAATCCCAACCCCTGGTCATCCGCCTCCCATCCAGCAGCGGCTGCTCACTTCTTCTTCACCCGTCCTGGCCCGACGACCTGAGCCCAGTGGCACCCAAGCTGGTCTCCCACCAGCCCCCCCTCTAGCTCTCTGGGGCATGAGAAAGCCCAGAGGCCTTGTTTCTCGCCAGAAGTGAGATTGAGGACGGGAATGGGCAAGCCACTTACCTTCTCTCTGCCTCAGTTCCTTCGCCTGTAAAATGGGGATTGAGACTGTGAGCCCCTTGTGGGACGGGGACTGGGTCCAACCTGATTAGCTCGTATCTAGCCCAGCGCTTAGAATAGTGCTCGACACATAGTAAGCCCTTAGCAAATTCCATTATTATTATTATTATTATTATTATTATTATTAGGTCGGCAGCTTAAAGCCACACCTGGCCCGGTCCAGGCCTGGCCCACGCTCTTGGAGAGTAGGCTGACACTCTGGCCTCCGCCCCTCTAATTTGGCTGCTCCTCCCTTAGACCAGCTTCAGGGGGTCATTTCGGGGAACAAATTGTACCCCAAACGGGAAGCGTAGAGGAAACTCTGGGAAAATGGAGTACTTCCTTTCAAGAAATCCTCTTAAAAGAAATGTTTCACCTTTGAACATAAACTTAAAAAGCCCCGTATTGCCACCGGGTGGCAGAAATTAGAAACAAGTCCCGCTTTTCCTAGGAATTGCTTCCCGCCCTCTCAGGGAATTTTTCATCACCACTGGTATTCAAGTAGAGAGAGCTAGGCCGGGACCCATCAAGGAAGGAGTCATGCGTCAAGGCTTGAGCTCAGGCTGGCAGCCTCCGCCGGGATGAGGACGGTTCCCAGTAAGCGCCCGGCATGCCAGGCTGGGAAAGAGCTGCGTCTTCCCCGGCACCGTCCTTTCCTCCCGGGCTCTTCGGCCAATGCCTGGGTGGGAGAGGGAGGAAGGGAGAGCACGGATGGAGTTGGTGCCTGGAGAACAAACCTGGATTTCAGAGGCACTGTTTCCAAGTTGGAGACCTTTGCCTCAGCTGGCTGCTCTTGACCAGCTTGGGAAGGAGTCTGCACACAGTAAGAGCTCCGTAAATGCCATTGATTAATCAGTGTCGATGAGGCCCTTCCTAGGCACCCTGATTCTCAAGCTTTGTCACCCCTTCGCTGGGCTTTCTTCCCTGAATCTCCCTGCTGGAACAAGCTTTTTTACCCTGGTGGCCCAGGACGATAGCCTAGGACAAGCAGACTGTGGGGCTTGCCTTATAGAGCACAGTGAGTGCCGGGAATCTTAGAACAGAAATGTCGGGGAGGAGAAAAAGGATCAAGGAGATGAGCTCTGCCCTGCTGCTGGCTAATCTCAAAGCTGCTTATCACCGAAAGCAGAGCGAATAAAACCCTTTCAGAGGGCGAGGCAAGATCTAGGTCTTTGTGCAGCCCTAGTGTCCCATGGCCTCTGAGGGACCAGAAAGACCCTTCTCTGTGACCCCATAGGGGCTCCAGCCTGTTTGCTGCTACCCTCCTCCCCCAGCCGCCCTACCTCCTGCTTTCTTGACACCTTTGAATGATCAGGACACGGAGAAGTGAGAAACGCATGCCCAAGGAAGGGTCCCTCGCCACCCGCTCATCTTCCTGAAGAGCAAAGGAAAAGTTCTGCGGGGTGCAGGCTCAAAGGGGAGGGTGAGTCGAACTCAGGCTGGATGCCAAGGCCCCGGGCCCTGTTCCAGTCACCACCCTCTAAGGTTGACTCCCCAGATGGTGACTCCCTCTGTTCCACCAGAGAACCTGGGAAATACAAAGCAGGGAGGAGACGCGTTCCCTGCCCTCTCTTTAATGGGGGAGGCAGGCATGGAAGCATTTACAAATCGAGGAATCAGAATATGATTATCCAAATTATGCAAAAGTGCTGAGGGAGGTTGAAGTCCTAGCGGAGGGGGATGCTTTTATATGACTCAGGGGGTTGGGAATTAATTGGGGAACGCTGGTGAGGCTGTAGGGCCGACCACGCCCCCCTCAACTCCAATTGCCACCTCCCTGGTCCTGGAGCAAGGGTGAGTTTCAGTGGATGAGTTAGGTCGGTGACCCTTTCCTAGCCAAGATCCAACTGATAATAATAATAACGTTGGTATTTGTTAAGCGCTTACTATTTGCAAAGCACTGTTCTAAGCCCTGGGGGGAACACAAGGAGATGAGGTTGTCCCATGTGGGGCTCACAGTCTTAATCCCCATTTTACAGATGAGGGAACTGAGGCACGGAGAAGTGAAGTGACTTGCCCAAGGTCACACAGCAGACATGTGGGGGAGGCGGGATGGCATTTACTGAGGAGTGCACACTTTACTAAGGGTTCAAGCGTTCTTCAGAAGCAGGATTTATACCATGCCTTCAAAGAGTTTACAGTTTAAAGGGGAGCGGGACAGGAAAAACGTATTTACAAGTGGTGGGAGAACAAAAGTGTCAGGATGAAAGAGCTCTACTAAACAGGAATATCCTTACGCAAGTGCCGAATGGGGCACGGTGTGGTCCGGTGGAAAGAGCACGGGCTTAGGATTCAGAGGACGTGGGTTCTAACCCCAGCTCCACCACTTGTCTGCTGTTTGACCGTGGGCAAGCCACTGAACTTCTCTGTGCCTCAATTACCTTATCTGTAAAATGGGGATTAAGACTGTGAGTCCCATGTGGGACAACCTGATTACCTTGTATCTACCCCAGAGCTTAGAACAGTGCTTGGCATATAGTAAGCGCTTAACAAATACCATTATTATTACATCAGCACCTGTGGAGCTGTTGAGACCGGGGCGGGGGGCGGGAATTCATCGAAGAAGGCTTTGTAGAGGAGGTGGGATTCCAGGAGGGGTTAGATAGAGAGCGCTGGGGTCTGGTGGGTTGGTAAGGGACAGTCGAGAACAAATAAATAAAATAAATAAATAAATAATGGCATTTATTAAGCGCTTACTATGTGCAAAGCACTGTTTTAAGCGCTGGGGAGGCTACAAGGTGATTAGGTTGTCCCATGTGGGGCTCACAGTCTTAATCCCCATTTTACAGATGAGGCCCAGAGAAGTGAAGTGACTTGCCCAAAGTCACACAGCTGACAATTGGCAGAGCCGGGATTCAAACCCATGACCTCTAACTCCAAAGCCCGGGCTCTTTCCACGGAGCCATGCTGCTTCTCGAGCAAGGAGTGAGGAGGTGATGAGCGTGGGAGGAGTGAAGAGAGCAAGCTGGAGAGACGGACAGCCCTGAATACCCTCCTCCACAGGTCAGCATCCAGGCCCTGGGATCATCCGGCTGGGAGAGTTTGGACTAAAAAAGGCTCCAACTGGTCGTTGGCTGGATTCAGTACCACCCCTGGGATCAGTATGCAGGTGTTTCCTTCCTCCCCACAAGCAGCACTGGCTACCATCCACTGGACACCCAAGCTTTGGTACTGAGCACATAGCCACTTTTTTTTTTTAATGGCATTTAAGCACTTACTATGTTCCAGGTACAAGAGCTGGGGTAGATACAAGATAATTTGGTTGACACAGTCCCTGTCCCACGTGGGGCTCACAGTCTTAATCCTCATTTTGCAAATGAGGTAAGTAAGGCACAGAGAAGTGAAGTGATTGCCCAAGGTCACACAGCATACAAGGGGCAGAGCTGGGATTAGAACACAGCTCCTGACTCCCAGGACTGGAGTCTATCCACTAAGCCACACTGCTTCTCAGCCCCTTATCTCATAGCTGCTGCTTCACTAGGAACGTTTGACCTGGGGAAACTGTTGCTCGCATGGACGGGGAGAGACAGACAGACAGACACACACACACACATTTGGGTCAGAGTTCTTGCTGGAAGCTAGGATAGGGTTTAATGGTCCAAAAAACAATTTAAGTAAAATAGCTGAAGGCCGGCTGTCACCGAAGGAGACAGCTGCCGCGTTTACCCACCCAAGCCCCACAGCCAAGACGTGTTCCCTGGCATGTCTGTTTACTAGCAGAGACTCTGGAACATTCTACAATAAAACGTGTCACCAGACGGCTTCCAGCCCTCCAGCCTGTTGCAAGCCGCCTCTTCTCCTCAGCCTAATTCCCTCGCCCACCCACCTGGGCACAGCTGCCACGAGGACGAAGCAGCAGGTCGCCGCCAGGCCCAGGAGTGGGTTTGGGTGTTCGCTGTCATCAGGAGGAGGCAACCAACCACGAGCCAAACCATCCGGCCGCTCCAGGGATCCTTGGGTTGAGGGGGAAGAGGGTGCCACACTGGCCACAGAATCCCAGCTGGCAAGGAGGTGCAGTCAGCCGTCACTCTGTCTTCAGGACAGAATTTGCACAAAGGAACAGTGCCTGGGGCAGAAGCCAGAGCCCCTCAGCCCAGAACAACTGCCAGGGAGGAAGTGGCCCGTTTCTGTGTCTCAAGTTGCGGAGGGGGACTCCCCCCGGGCACCGTGTCCTCGAGCCAAAGCCATGGGGAGCCACGAACGGCTCGTGGAACGGCCCCACTGTGGATGCCAGGTACGGGATGCCCGGCCTACAAGTGGCACCGGCAGACCGCAGAGAGAGAGGCAGCATCTGCAAGCGGAGACCAGGTCGACGGCAGCCAGAAGACAGCGTGACCGGCCCTAGACGGAGTCCCGGATCCAGATGTCGCTGGAGAAGGCCCCGGACGGCAGTGAGAAGTTGGGCCGGGGGTCTTGGTCCCCGCCATTGGGCGGGAAGAATTCCTCCTCTTCGTCAAAGAAGGCGTGTCCCACGGTGTCCGAGCCGTCCGGGCTGCAGGCCGCCTGGCAGGCCCCGCGGTACTCCTGGACCGCCTCGTATAGAGAGTACAGTTGGCACAGCAAAGACATATCCAGCTGCCGCAGCCCAACCTAAACAAGGAGACACACACAAAGAAGTGATGAGAGCGAGCTGTACCCTCAGACCTGGCCGGCCGGGTTGGTGGTGTGGGGGATGGGGGTGGGGGGCAGCCCCTCCTACCATTCTCACCCACTGACCCTCTCCTCCCAGCCCGGCTCTCAACGAGGCCCGGACTGGCTCTGGCCAAAGGGGCTGCCCAGCTGTGATCCACCAGCAAGTGGGGCAGGGTTGGATTGCTGAACTCCAGGGCTCAGGCAGAAAGGTTAAAGTTCTCCAAGAAGACACCCTCAAATAGGGAGAAAAATCTAAGGACTCGAAAGCACAAGTTTCAGTGCCCAGCTGTTGATCTTTCGAGGCTGTGGAAATGTTTTCTATCATTGGAAAACACTTTTCCATAAAGAGCTGAGCTCTGCATTCCTCCACCACCACTGGAGCCCTAAGCCTCAGTGGGTCGAGGAGCCGGGAAGCACGGACTTCCTGTCGCTTGCACAGTGATGGGGCCAGAGGCCTCATGTGTCCGGGGCGAGACTGGAAACGTGAAGATGGTTTTGTCACTGAAGACGGTTTCGCCATCTGCCCAAACTGGAAGTTGTAAGATTGGAAGCTCCTCGTGTGCAGGGAGCATGTGTCTCACCTCTCCTGTACTTTGCCAAGAACTCATTGCCATGCCTAGCACTCTAGTAGGCGTCCAGGGTTACCGCTGCTTGACAGGTTGGGTGTGGATCCTGGCAGGAGGCAGGGGGACGGACTGAATGTCATGTGAAAGCTGGACAAGGACGCACTTCCCAGCCGTCCTTCCCTCTGCCCTCCCCACACAGACATCCTGACCCAGATCCGGGCGATGTAAACCCTGGGTAGAGGGACGGGCTTGGTGGGGAAAGGGGGGTGGATAACCTGCTGCCTGGTTCTGAATGGAAACCCGCCCAGTGACAAATCGCATCCCTGCCACAGGGCGAACCCCACCCCCGCCCTAGAAACGAGGATTCAGCAGTTCTGGGAGTGAAAGGCCAGTCACGCCACAGCTACTGCCTGACTACTGAGCAGGAGCCCGGGGGCTGGGAGGGCAAGCCTTTACCGGGCATTTAGACACAACGCTAGAGTCCCACTTACCACTCTCCCTCCCTCCTCCGCTGCCTGAGGCACTTCCATCCCCTCCTTCTTCAAACCCACCACGCACTACAACCCAGGTACCCTCACCCCAGCCCCAAGCAGCCGGTGTTGCCCTGGTGAGCTACAGGACAGGCTTGGTGGACACACAGATGCACGCACACATTTGAGCCTTCTTTCCTCAGGAAACCGGACAAAAGTCCTGCAAACCCTCCCGAAAAGTTCCTCCCTTGTGGTTCCCCTCTGCTCCACCTGTCTCAGAAGCGGACACAGAGAGGGCAACTGGAGCAGCCCCAGGGGAAGCCTCCATTCCCCTCCCCTCTGCGAAGGTTTTGGACCACCAGTGCCAGCAAGGGTCCCTCCCACTTGGCTGCTGACGGCAGTGGTGGATTTGCCATCTCAAGGGCAGGTGGCACCCACCATCGTTCAGGGAGGATTTGGGCAGGCCACTGGCCATCAGTCCAACGGGCGAGAACTAGGGCGAGAGGAGCCAGGGACGGAAAGCCCTAGGAAGCCAGGTTTGAGAGGTTTACAGTAAAACGAGACTGGGCGTCTCCACTTTTTCAAGAATTAAAGCAAGGTTGTGTTCTCATAACCCATTTTCCTCAGCAAGCAGAAGGCTCGTGCCCTGCCCACCTTCCTGCTCCGTGGTCAGCTGCTCTCCCTGCCTGCCCTCCCACCTGCCTGAGTCATTTTCAAATGGGGGGAAAAAGGCCCAGTTCATTCATTTGTCTTTGTGAAACCAGAACCCAAGTCTTGCCTGTCCCTTCCATCTGGGTCACCGACCCTAGAAGCAACCAGCAGGACTTCCACTGAGAACAGAATGCTTCCTGGCCATCTCTGGCCAAGCATCTTCCTTCCTTCCTGTTGGATCGTCAAGTCATCTCCACCCCTCTTCCCGCCCCATGGGGCCGGAGGCAGGTCGTTTCCCCACCCGGCTCCTTCACAAAGGACTGGAACAGCACGCACATCTTGGATCCGGGTCAAGTTTCCCTTCCGCTTACAAGTCAGAGGAAGACGCACACAAACCACTTATGCCGCACTGGACCGTGGGCCTAGGACAGAGCAGTGGCTCGGAGAGACCTAGACCGGCGTGTGCGGTCTCGGTTCCTTGTCCATCGGTGCCGATGCCGAGGAGCCAACACAACTGCAACGGCAAAAGCCGGGAGGGTGCGGCACGGTGAGGGAATGAGGTCAGTTGGGGCCTTCAACAGCCAACTCTCCTTGGAGTTTCTCTTTTTTTTGCCTCGTTACATTTCTTTTTCAATTGCAGATTTCCACTTCAGGGTGATTCATCCAAATATCTTGTTTGGTGGGTCTGCAGGAGGCTGACCTCTCCTTCCCCCTTTCAATCAATCAATCGTATTTATTGAGCGCTTACTGTGTGCAGAGCACTGGACTAAGCGCTTGGGAAGTACAAGTTGGCAACATATAGAGACAGTCCCTACCCAACAGTGGGCTCACAGTCTAGAAGGAGGAGACAGAGAACGAAACCAAACATATTAACAAAATAAATAGAACAGATATGTACAAGTAAAATAAATAAATAGAGTAATAAATATGTACAAACATATACATATATACAGGTGCTGTGGGGAAGGGAAGGAGGTAAGACGGGGGGGATGGAGAGGGGGACGAGGGAGAGAGGAAGGAGGGGGCTCAGTCTGGGAAGGCCTCCTGGAGGAGGTGAGCTCGCAGTAGGGCCTTGAAGGGAGGAAGAGAGCTAGCTTGGCGGATGGGCAGAGGGAGGGCATTCCAGGCCCGGGGGGATGACGTGGGCCGAAGGTCAATGGCGGGACAGGCGAGAACGAGGCCTAACGGTGAGGAGATTAGCGGCAGGGGAGTGGAGGGTGCGGGCTGGGATGGAGAAGGAGAGGAGGGAGGTGAGGTAGGAGGGGGCGAGGTGATGGACAGCCTTGAAGCCGAGGGTGAGGAGTTTCTGCCTGATGCGCAGATTGGTTGGTAGCCACTGGAGATTTTTGAGGAGGGGAGTAACATGCCCAGAGCATTTCTGGACAAAGACAATCCGGGCAGCGGCGTGAAGTATGGATTGAAGTGGGGAGAGACACGAGGATGGGAGATCAGAGAGAAGGCTGATGCAGTAGTCCAGATGGGATAGGATGAGAGCTTGAACGAGCAGGGTAGCGGTAGCTTTCTCCCTTTCCATGGAGAAAGCTCACCAAGTTGGGGGTGCCCGCCCTTCCCTTTCCACGAATGCCACTGGCTAATTCCCCTCAAGGAGCCCCTTCTGAGTCCCCCTGGCCTCAGCTTCTCCTCTCCCCACAGGGCATCTAGATCCATGCCTCTCCCCAACTCAACACGTTCATCCCGGTTTTCATTTGGGCTTCTCCTACCTCACATTTACGCCCCCTTCCTCCCGGAGCTGGGGCAGTGTAGGGAGGAACGGGGGCTCAACATGGGGACTGACCAACTGGGACAAGTTACTGGAGCCACCTGATTCGTACTCCTCACCTGAGGACAGATGGGCCCTTCCTCCCCGAACCTCCAAGTGGGCCAACTTAATTGGGGAAGAACGTTCCGGGGGGAGTTTTTCAGGTTGGGTCAACAGGCCAGGTCATGTTTTAGATCACCACTTAGGGAAGCCATCGTGCAACTGCCCTGGGGGACAGGGACGATCCAGTCCACCCCGTTTGAGACTGTGAGTCCGATGTGGGACAGGGACTGGGTCCGACCCGATTTGCTCGTATCCACCCCAGCGCTTAGAACAGTGCCTGGCACCCAGTAAGCACTTAACAAATACCATCATTATTATTGTTATTAATAATAATAATGGTTAATGTCACCACCGTGGCTTTCCGAAGAGAGGCAAAGGGGAGGCGGCGTCCCCAGGGTTCGACCGCCAAAGTCCCCCTCCCCCAGGTACTGTGGGTTTCGGGTCGGGCCGGAGAGAAGCCACGATCCAAAGGCCCCGTGATGGGCCCAGGGGCGGCCCTGGGCATCCCGGCATACAGCAAACTTAAGCTCAGCTCTGCAAGCAGCGGAGGCCTCTCCAGCTGACAAGGCACTTAACTTCTCTGGGCCTCAGTTACCTCATCTGTAAAATGGGGGCTGTGGGTCCCGCGTGGGACAACCTGATCACCTTGTAACCTCCCCAGCGCTTAGAACAGTTCTTTGCACATAGTAAGTGCTTAATAAATGCAAAAAAAAAAAAAAGGTCTGCCCACAGCCAAACTGGGGGAGGGTGGGCGAGACCATTCTGCCCCCTCCCACCCTCCCAAACACACTCACACATGGCCAACCCCTCCAGCTGGGGAGAGCCAGGTCCCTCTTGCCCCTACCTCGGGGGCATTTCAGGTTCCAGATTCGGATGCGGACCCGTTTGGGGGGCCCAGGCACCCGGGTCGGTCTGGCTCAGCTCCCCAGGGAGGCTGTGCAGCACTGTGTCTCTGGACTGGGCACGGGAGCCCCGAGCTAGGAGAGGTGGGCAGGGCAGGGGAGGGAAGGGGAAGGGAATAATAATAATAATAATGGCATTTATTAAGCACTTACTATGTGCAAAGCACTGTTCTAAGCGCTGCGGAGGTGACCAGGTGATCAGGTTGTCCCACCTGGGGCTCCCAGTCATAATCCCCATTTTCCAGATGAGGTCACTGAGGCCCAGAGAAGTGAAGTGACTTGCCCAAAGTCACCCAGCTGACAATTGGCGGGGCCGGGATTGGAACCCATGACCCCTGACTGCAAAGCCCGGACTCTTTCCACTGAGCCAGCTGTGTGACTTTGGAGAAATCACTTCACTTCTCTGAGCCTCAGTTACCTCATCTGTAAAATGGGGATTAAGACTGTGAGCCCCCACCCCGCCGTGGGACAACCTGATCACCTTGTAACCTCCCCAGCTGACAATTGGCGGGGCTGGGATTTGAACCCCTGACCTCTGACTCCAATGAGCAACAAAGGACCCCCGCCTCCCCCCGCCCACCGGGAAGGGGAAGAGGAAGCAGAGCGGATTGGGGAGGGCGAGGCCCGAATTAGGGGGGTCGAGGGGTACATTCCGGGGAACTCCGCCAACCCAACTGGTGCAAATGGGTCCCCGCGCCCCCCGCGCCCCCCTCGCCCCTCTCTCACCATCTCCTTGCGCAGGAGGGCCAGCGCGGCGTCCAAGTTGGGGGGCTTGGGGGGGCCGGGCCCGGCCCAGCTCGTCCTGGATGCGGGATTTCTGCGCGTACAGGCGGTCCAGGCGGCGCCAGCCCCCCGCCCCGCCCAAGGCCGAGTGCAGCAGCCCGCTCAGGCTCTTGGGGAGCGGGGGCAGGCCCCCGGGACCCCCGGGACCCCCGGGACCCCCAACCTCCCCAGCCCCAGCCGGCCCCAAGCTCATCCCGGACCTGCCCGCTGCCCGAGGCCGGCGGGATCAGCCCGGGCCGGGCCGGGCCAGGCCCGCCCCCAACCCCTCCCACCCGCAAGGCCACGTTTCATCATCATCATCATCATTAGATTAATAATAATAATGTTGGCATTTGTTAAGCGCTTACTATGTGCAAAGCACTGTTCTAAGCGCTGGGGGGGGATACAAAGTGATCAGCTTGTCCCATGTGGGGTTCACAGTCTTAATCCCCATCTTACAGGTGAGGTCACTGAGGCTCAGAGAAGTGAAGTGACTTGCCCAAGGTCACACAGCAGACAGGTGGCGGAGTCGGGATTCGAACCCATGACCTCTGACTCCAAAGCCCGGGCTCTTTCCACTGAGCCACGCTGCTTCTTAATAGATTTCTTAAGCACTTACTATGTGCCGAGCACTGGTCTAAGCGCTGGGGTAGATACAAGGTAATCGGGTTGTCCCACGTGGGGCTCACACTCTTCATCCCCGTTTTACAGATTGAGGGAACTGAGGCCCGGAGAAGTGAAGTGACGGGCCCAAGGTCACACAGCTGACAAGCGGCAGAGCTGGGATTAGAACCCACGACCTCCGGCTCCCCAGCCCGTGCTCTTTCCACTGAGCCACGCTGCTTCTCCAATTATTACGGTGTTTGGTAAGTGCTTACCATGTGCCAATCACCCCTCTAAGAACTGGGGTACATACACTGCTAAGTACTTTTAGACTGTGAGCCCACTGTTGGGTGGGGACCGTCTCTATATGTTGCCAACTTGTACTTCCCAAGCGCTTAGTACAGTGCTCTGCACACAGTAAGCGCTCAATAAATACAATTGATTGATTGATTGATTGATAGTAGCTAAGGAGAAGCAGTGTGGCTCAGTGGAAAGAGCCCGGGCTTTGGAGTCAGGGGTCATGTGTTCAAATCCCGGCTCTGCCAATTAACAATGATGGTATTTATTAAGTGCTTACTATGTGCAAAGCACTGTTCTAAACGCTGGAGGGATACAAGGTGATCGGGTTGTCCCACGTGGGGCTCACAGTCTTAATCCCCATTTTACAGATAAGGGAACTGAGGCACAGAGAGTAAAGTGACTTGCCCAAAGTCACACAGCTGACAATTAGCGGAGCAGGGATTGGAACCCATGACCTCTGACTCCAAAGCCCGGACTCTTTCCACTGAGCCAGCTGTGTGACTTTGGAGAAATCACTTCACTTCTCTGAGCCTCAGTTACCTCATCTGTAAAATGGGGATTAAGACTGTGAGCCCCCACCCCACCGTGGGACAACCTGATCACCTTGTAACCTCCCCAGCACTTAGAACGGTGCTTTGCACATAGTAAGCGCTTAATAAGTGCTATTATTATTATTATTATTTAGTACTAAGTACGGGGGTAGATACAGTGGAAAGAGCCCTGGCTTGGGAGTCAGAGGTCGTGGGTTCTAATCCCGACTCTGCCACACGCCTGCTGTGTGACCTTGGGCAAGTCACTTCACTTCTCTGAGCCTGAGTTACCTCGTCTGTAAAATGGGGATTAAGACTGTGAGCCCCACGTGGGACACCTTGTATCCCCCAGCGCTTAGAACAGTGCTTTGCACATTATTATTATTATTATTATTATTATTATTATTATTCTCTGGGCCTCGGTTCCCTCATCTGGAAAACGGGGATTAAAAGTATGAGCCCCACATGGGACAACCCGATTACCTTGTACTGCCCCAGCGCTTCGAACAGTGCTTGGCACATAGTAAGCGCTTAACAAATGCCATTATTATTATTATTATTATTATTATTATTATTATTACAGCACCTCCTATTGCGAAAGTCCGGACGGTGGCAGGGGGCAGGGTTCCTGGTTCTTGGCAAATGCGCCACTCGGCCCACACTACTGAGCTCCCGACACGAGACGGTAAGTGTCGAGGGGGCCGGGGAGTGGGTCCAATCAATCAATCGTATATATGTATATATGTTTGTACGTATTCATTACTCTATTTATTTTATTTGTACGTATTTATTCTATTTATTTTATTTTGTTAATATGTTTTGTTGTCTGTCTCCCCCTCCTAGACTGGGAGCCCACTGTTGGGTAGGGACCGTCTCTAGATGTTGCCAACTTGGCCTTCCCAAGCGCTCAGTACAGTGCTGTGCCCACAGGAAGCGCTCAATCAATACGATTGAATGAATCGATTTTAATCGATCGAGTTCCCGCAGCTGCGCGCTCACCCGGCGCCCCCCGGTGGAAGGGCGCTGCAGCTGCGCTTTCGATTTCTGGAAGGAAATATATGTTTCCAATATATGTTGTTTCGTATGTATGTTGCCAACTTGTACTTCACAAGCGCTTAGTACAGTGCTCTGCACACAGTAAGCGCGCAATAAATACGATTGATTGATTGATTGATTGATCAGGCAGAAACTCCTCACCCTGGGCTTCAAGGCTGTCCGTCCCCTCGCCCCGTCCTACCTCACCTCCCTTCTGTCTTTCTATAGCCCAGCCCGCACCCTCCGCTCCTCTGCCGCTTATCTCCTCACCGTTAGGCCTCGTTCTCGCCTGTCCCGTCATCGACCCCCGGCCCACATCATCCCCCGGGCCTGGAATGCCTTCCCTCTGCCCACCCGCCAAGCTAGCTCTCTTCCTCCCTTCAAGGCCCTACTGAGAGCTCACCTCCTCCAGGAGGCCTTCCCAGACTGAACCCCTTCCTTCCTCTCCCCCTCGTCCCCCTCTCCATCCCCCCATCTTACCTCCTTCCCTTCTCCCCAGTACCTGTATATATGTATATATGTTTGTACATATTTATTACTCTATTTATTTATTTATTTATTTTACTTGTACATATCTATTCTATTTATTTTATTTTGTTCGTATGTTTGGTTTTGTCTCCCCCTTTTAGACTGTGAGCCCGCTGTTGGGTAGGGACTGTCTCTATATGTTGCCAATTTGTACTTCCCAAGCGCTTAGTACAGTGCTCTGCACACAGTAAGCGCTCAATAAATACGATTGATGATGATGATGATGATGATATCTATTCTATTTATTTTATTTTGTTAGTATATTTGGTTTTGTTCTCTGTCTCCCCCTTTTAGACTGTGAGCCCACTGTTGGGTAGGGACTGTCTCTAGATGTTGCCAACTTGTACTTCCCAAGCGCTTAGTACAGTGCTCTGCACACAGTAAGCGCACAGTAAATACGATTGATTGTTTGATTGATTGATTGATTGATTGAAGGACGGGGCAACTGGGCCCGAGCCTGCGCCCCCTGGTGGGAGGACTGGTCAGCGGCCACTCTGAGCCTGCGCCCCCTGGTGGTCAAAGGGCTCTGCAGCTGCTACTCTCTGTGCCCGTGCGCCCTGGTGCATTCATTCATTCAATCGTATTTATTGAGCACTTACTATTCATTCATCCATTCATTCAATCGTATTTATTGAGCGCTTACTGTGTGCAGAGCACTGTACTAAGCGCTTGGGAAGTCCAAGTTGGCAACATCTAGAGACGGTCCCTACCCAACAGTGGGCTCCCAATCTAGAAAGGGGAGACAGAGAACAAAACAAAACATACTAACAAAATAAAATAAAGAGAATATATACAAGTAAAATAGAGTAATATGTACAAACATATATTCATTCACTCATTCCATCGTATTTATTGAGCACTTACTGTGTGCAGAGCACTGTACTAAGCGCTTGGGAAGTCCAAGTTGGCAACATATAGAGGCGGTCCCTACCCAACAGTGGGCTCCCAGTCTAGAAGGGGGAGACAGAGAACAAAACAAAACGTACTAACAAAATAAAATAAATAGAATATGTACAAGTAAAATAGAGTAATAATAATATATAATATTATAGAGTAACAATATTAGAGTAATTAAGAGTAATAATAACCAAAGCAGCAACGTTCTTACTGTGCAGAGCACTGTACTAAGTGCTTGGGAAGTCCAAGTTGGCAACATATAGAGACAGTCCCTACCCAGCAACGGGCTCACAGTCCGGAAAGAGTCCGGGCTTTGGAGTCAGAGGTCATGGGTTCAAATCCCGGCTCCACCAATTGTCAGCTGTGTGACTTTGGGCAAATCACTTAACTTCTCCGGGCCTCAGTTACCTCACCTGTAAAATGGGGATGAAGACTGTGAGCCCCCCGTGGGACAACCTGATCACCTTGTATCCTCCCCAGCGCCTAGAACAGTGCTTTGCACATAGTAAGTGCTTAATAAGTGCCATCATTATTATTATTAGAAGGGGGAGACAGAGAACAAAACAAAACATATTAACAAAATAAAATAAATAGAATAAATATGTACAAATAAAATAAATAGAGTAATAAATACATACTAACATATATACATATATACAGGTGCTGTGGGGAGGGGAAGGAGGTAAGGCAGGGGGGATGGAGAGGGGGAGGAAGGGAAGAGGAAGGAGGGGGCTCAGTGTGGGAAGGCCTCCTGGAGGAGGTGAGCTCTCAGTAGGGCTTTGAAGGGAGGAAGAGAGCGAGCTTGGCGGATGTGCGGAGGGAGGGCATTCCGGGCCAGGGGCAGGACGTGGGCCGGGGGTCGATGGCGGGACAGGTGAGAACGAGGCACGGTGAGGAGGTTAGCGGCGGCAGAGAAGCGGAGGGTGTGGGCTGGGCTGGAGAAGGAGAGAAGGGAGGTGAGGTAGGAGGGGGCGAGGTGATGGACAGCCTTGAAGCTGAGAGTGAGGAGTTTTTGCTTGATGCGTAGGTTGACTGGTAGCCACTGGAGATTTTTGAGGAGGGGAGTAACATGCCCAGAGCGTTTCTGCACAAAGATGACCCGAGCAGCAGCGTGAAATATAGACTGAAGTGGGATGATGCCGCGGGCTGCCTTACCTGTAAGGAATTGGACTTGGGACAGCGACTGGGGCCTCAGAGACCCTGCCCAGGCCCAGTAATAATAATAGTAATGATGATGGCATTTGTTAAGCCCTTACTATATGCCAGGCACTGTTCTAAGCGCTGGAGAGGATACAGGTGATCAGGTTGTCCCTCGGCGGTCTCACAGTCTTAATCCCCATTTTACAGATGAGGTAACTGAGGCTCAGAGAAGTTCAGTGACTTGCCTAAAGTCACACGTTTGGGAGGCCCAGAGGTAGGGGGAGGAGGTGGGCCGGATTCGGTCAGGAGGCTGCCGGGAGCAGAGGGGAGATCTGCCCACCGCACGGGCCCATGGCAGAAGGTGCGTCATTGGGTCCCTGACCCATCTCTGTGCCTGGTGGAAGGGATGTCGTATACTTTTGAAGGCCTCATCTTGACAGTTGTGTTTAGCAGTCAATCATGGAATCTACAGCACCCCTATTTGCTCTGTTCTGTGGCTATTCCCCAATTCACTGTCGTTGTTCCTACCGGGGCAATGTTTTAGCTACACCTTGCCCGCCCTCGGTTCTCCAGCCTCCTCCCCTTCGCTCACGTTTTTCCCATGGTCGAAACTCCATCCTCACAACGGAAAAACCACAACTCTTCTTACCTTCAAAGGCCTCCTGAAATTCCCCCATCCCTAATGAATTTCCCGGCACCCCTGGTCATATCACCCCTTCGGCCAACTCTGGCACTCAGGAACGTTTTTACATTCTCCTTAGTACTGGTGTATATAGGTGTATTCGATTATTTATTTTCACCATTCCAGTTGTGAATGTTTTTATGGTTGTCTCCCCCCTCCCCCATTAGAGGGTAAGCTCTTGTAGGGCAGGTATCAAGTCTACTTTGTTGAAATCTTCCAACTGCTACTACAGCATTCTGTGCACAGCAAGCGCTCAGTAAATTCCATCGATTATCTGAATGTGGGCAGGGAACATGTCACGTTTTTGTGCCTAGTACTGTGCACCACACCAAGTAAGGGCTTGACATCCATCAGTCAATCAATCATATGTATTGAGTTCTCACTGTGTGCAGGGCACTGAACTAAGCGCTTGAGAGAGTACAACAAGCCAATATATAACAGACATATTCCCTGCCTACAACGAGCTTACATTCTAGAGGATGAGTTTATATATTATTACTATAATAGTAATTGTGGTATTTGTTAAGCGCTTATTATGTGCCAGGCACTGTACTAAGCGCTGGGGTGGATAAGAGCAAATCCCGGTTGGACACAGTCCCTGTCCCAAGTGGGGCTCACAGTCTTAATCCCCATTTTACAGAAGAGGGAACGGAGGTCCAGAGAAGTGAAGTGACAGCAGACGGCAGATAAGTGCAGAGCTGGGGTTAGGACCCACTACCTTTTAGCACCCAGATCCCTGCTCTATCCACTATGCCAGGCTAGTGGATAAATCAAAATTGATCATTGGATAGACCCTGGAATAAACAAATGCTGAGGCGCTGAGAATGGGAGTAAACTAAATACCTCTGTGCTATAGATGGCCGGTGAGATCGTGTGGCTTCGGGGGGTCGGAGGTTAGATGAGCGGAAAAGGCTCGATGGAGAAGGGGGGCATTTTAGTAAGGCTTTGGCTAGGGTTTGGAGGGCGACAGGTTCAGAGCAAATAGCAGGAAATGCTTGTGCCCCTGCTGGGAGGTGAGCCGTTGTTGTCTGGGCCCTCAGAAATGCCAGTAGGTTTGAATCGATCCACCAGAACGCCGAGTCACTGGGGGGGAGTCAGGAATGGACTGGGGAGAGACAGGGATGGAGAGGAGAGAGTCAGGGGTGGTGATGATGATGGCGTTTGTTAAGCGCTTACTATGTGCAAAGCACTGTTCTAAGCGCTGGGGGGATACAAGGTGATCAGGTTGTCCCACGGGGGGCTCACAATCTTAATCCCCATTTTCCAGATGAGGCCCAGAGAAGTTACGTGACTTGCCCAAAGTCACACAGCTGACAATTGGTGGAGCCGAGGTTTGAACCCATGACCTCTGACTCCGTGCTGGGTCACTAGGGGAGAGTCAGGGATGGAGGGAGGAGAATCAGGGGTGTTGGATGGCCCGTGCTGGGTCACTTGGGGAGGGAGAGTGAGGGATGGAGGGAGGAGAATCAGGGGTGTTGGATGGCCCGGGCTGGGTCACTAGGGGAGAGTGAGGGATGGAAAGGGGGGAATCAGGGATAATAATAATGATGATGGCATTTATTAAGCGCTTACTATGTTCAAAACACTGTTCTAAGCGCTGGGGTAGATACAGGGTTATCAGGTTGTCCCACAGGGGGCTCACAGTCTTCATCCCCATTTTCCAGATGAGGTAACTGAGGCCCAGAGAAGCGAAGTGACTTGCCCAAAGTCACACAGCTGACAATTGGCGGAGCCGGGGTTTGAACCCATGACCTCTGACTCCAAAACCCGTGGTCTTTTCACTGAGCCACGCTGCTTCCCATGGTTCGTGCTGGGACACCAGGGGAGAGTCAGGGATGGAGAGGGGAGGATGAGTGATGTTGGATGGTCCGTCCTGAACCACCAGAGTGGTTGGACAGGAGGGCACCTAGCACGGGGGTCCCCGCGGGGTCCCTGTCGGAGGCAGGATCCTGGGTTGGGCAGACCAGGGCCCGAGCCAGGGACTCAGTGGCTCGATGGTCATCATCATCATCATCATCAATCGTATTTATTGAGCGCTTACTGTGCGCAGAGCACTGTACTAAGCTCAAGTTCGTGTCTAAGTTCCGTGTTTTAGGATTATTTATCGAGCCCCCACTGGATGCAGAGCGCCGTTCCAACATCTGGAAGAGTGAAATGGGATGAGTAGACACGAGCCCGCCCCCGAGGAGCTGACAGACAATGTGGCGGGGGAGTCCGACGCCGATAATTCCCGATGTAAGGAAGAAGAGGGTGGAAAGATATGTGTGCGTGTTTGGGTGGAAGTGTGGGCCCAGCCCGAGCCGGCCCCGCCCTCCGCCTCGGAGTATGCGGGGAGGCCCCCGCCCCTCGGGCGTTTTCATTCACAAAATCCCGGCCCCCTTCCCCGACCCCCCAGCGTAATGTCCCCCCTCGGGTGCCTGGGGCGGGACGGGGCGGGGGGGAAGCGCTGGCCTTCAACCGCTCGCCCCTCTCCAAGGCGGAGAGCCGTCCCGCGGGGAGGGGCAAGAGGGCGGGATCCCCCTAATCAGTGTCGGGGGGCCATGGGGATCCCCAGCCCCCCTCCCCTCCCTCCTCGGGTAGCGGGCAGCCCGGAGGTCCCGGCCCGGGGCTCCCCCCGCCCCGCCCGCCCCGCCCGCCCCGCAGTTGGCGGTCGGTTGGGAAAATGGCCACGGCGCCGAGCCGCGGGGAGGGGGGCGGGCGCGGGCACCGGCACGGGGGGAGGGGCTGGGGGGGGAGGGGGAGGGGAAGGGAAGGGCTCCCCGGCCGCCCACGGAGGACCCGACCCGACCCGACCCTGCTGGACGAACCTCCCGCTCGGCCCAGCTGAGCGGCGCTGGGGACGGGGGCGCCGCACTACACGCCGCTCCCGGGGCACCCCTCCCCTCCTCCACCTCGCACCCCTCCCCTCCTCCACCACCTCCTCCTCCTCTTCCTCCTCCCTCCCTCCCTCGTTGGCTCCTTCTCTCCTCCTCTTCCTTGTCTCCTTGTCTCCTTCTCCCCTCCTCCTCTCCTCTTCCTCCTGCTCCTCCTTGCCTCTTCTTCTCCTCCCCTCCTCCTTGTCTTGTCTCCCCTCCTCCTCCCCTCCTCCTTGTCTTCTTGTCTCCCCTCCTCCTCCTCCTCCTCTCCTCTCCCCTCCTCCTCCTCCTCCTCTCCCCTCGTCCACATCCTCCTCTCCCCTCGTCCACATCCTCCTCTCCCCTCCTCCTCCTCCTCCTCCTCCTCCTCCTCCTCCTCCTCTCCCCTCGTCCACATCCTCGTCCTCGTCCTCGTCGTCCTCTTCCCGCCGCTTCCAGCTGCCGCAGCGGCCTCCGCCTCCTCTGCCTCCGGCCGGTCCGGCCCGGCCCGGCCCCGGGTCTCCCGCCCCCCTCCCCCCGGTCCTGTCCGGTCCGGTCCGGTCCGGTCCGGTCCGGTCCTGTCCGGCTCCGGAGCTCCGGTTCTCCGGGTCCCCGGGCCGAGGTCGCTGTCCACCGTCCGCGGTGCTGGGCCGAGCCCGGGGCTCCCGCGCCCTGCCCGCGCCCCGCCCGCGCCCCGCCCGCCCCCTGCCCGCGCCCCAGCGGGACGGCCCGGGGGCTAACGCCCGGCAGGGCCCCCGGGGCGCCGAACCGGGGCTCGGAACCGGGGCTCGGTGCGGCAGCGCAGGCCGCGCCAGACCCCGGCCAGGCACAGACCCCAATCCCCGCCGACACCGGGCACCAGGGCCCAGCGCCCAGCGGATAGCGCCCAGCGGACAACCACCAGCGCCCAGCGGATAGCGCCCAGCGGACAACCACCAGCGGACAGCGCCCAGTGTCCAGCGGACAACCACCAGCGCCCAGCGCCCAGCGGACAACCACCAGCACCCAGTGTCCAGCCGACAGCGCCCAGCGGATAGCGCCCAGCGGACAACCACCAGCGGACAGCGCCCAGTGCCCAGCGGACAACCACCAGCGCCCAGTGCCCAGCCGACAGCGCCCAGCGGACAGCGCCCAGCGCCCAGCGGACAACCACCAGCGCCCAGTGCCCAGCGGACAGCGCCCAGCGTACAGCGCCCAGCTGACAGCTCCCAGTGCCTAGTGCCCAGCGGACAGCGCCCAGCTGACAGCGCCCAGTGCCTAGTGCCCAGCGGACAGCGCCCAGCTGACAGCGCCCAGTGCCTAGTGCCCAGCGGACAGCGCCCAGCTGACAGCGCCCAGTGCCTAGTACCCAGCGGACAGCGCCCAGCTGACAGTGCCTAGTGCCCAGCGGACAGCGCCCAGTGCCCAGCGGACAACCACCAGCGCCCAGTGCCCAGCGGACAACCACCAGCGCCCAGTGGCCAGCGGCCAGCGGCCAACTACCAGTGCCCAGTGCCCAGCGGCCAACCACCAGCGCGGCTGAGAGCGGCCCGGCCCCCGCAGCCCCCGGCCCACGTAGCCCCCGGCTCCCGGGCCCCCCGGGCCCCCCGAGCCCCCGACCATGGAAGAAGAACTCAAGTGCCCGGTGTGCGGGTCCCTGTTCCGCGAGCCGCTCATCCTGCCCTGCTCGCACAACGTGTGCCTGCCCTGCGCCCGCACCATTGCCCTGCGGACCCCCGAGGGCGAGCGGACCCTGCCCGGGCCTCCGGCCCCGGAGCCCGGCCCGGACTCGGCCGGCCCCCCGGCCCCCGCCCCCGGCCCCGGCCCCGGCCCCGGCCCGGACGTGGCGGACAAGCTGAGCCTGCACAGCGAGGCGGACAGCGGCTACGGGTCGTGCCCGCCCAGCCTCCGCTCGCCCAACGGCGTGCGCGTCCTGCCCCCGGGGGCGCCCCCCGCCCCGCCGGGCCCCTCCGGCCCCTCCGGCCCCTCCGGCCCCTCCGGCTCCGGCCCCTCCGGCCCCTCCGGCCCCTCCGGCTCCGGCGGCTCCGGCCCCTCCGGCGGCTCCGGCTCCGGCTCCGGCTCCATCACCTGCCCGCAGTGCCACCGCAGCGCCTCCCTGGACCCCCGCGGCCTCCGCGGCTTCCGGCGCAACCGGCTGCTGGAAGCCATCGTGCGGCGCTACCGCCAGGCCCGGGGCCCGGGGCGGCTGGGCGACGGCCCGGGGGGGGGGGACGGCGACGACGACGGCGGCGGCCCCGGGGCCCCGCCCGCCCCGCCCGCCCCGCCCTGCCAGCTGTGCGAGCGCCGGCCCCCCGAGCCCGCCGCCGCGCTGTGCCAGCAGTGCCACCTGCTCTACTGCGCCGCCTGCCAGGCCAGCTGCCACCCGCCCCGAGGGCCCTTCGCCCACCACCGCCTCGTCGCCCTCCCGGCCCCGCCCCGCCAGCAGCAGCAGCAGCAGCAGGCCCAGCAGCAGGCCCAGCAGCAGCAGCAGCAGGCCCACGGCGGCCCCGGGCACGGGCACGGCCCCGGCCCCGGCCCCGCCCGCCAGGCCCCCGCCTGCCCGGACCACGACGGGGAGACGTACAGCATGTACTGCAACGCCTGCCGGGCGCCCGTGTGCCCCCGCTGCCTGGGCGACGGGCCCCACGCCCAGCACCACCTGCGCCCGCTCGCCGCCGCCTGGAGGCAGCACAAGGTGAGGCCGGGGGCACACGGCCCGGCGAGGGGGGGCACGGCCCCGGGGGGCACGGCCCGGGGGGCACAGGCCCCGGGGGGCTCAGGGCCCGGGGCTGGTGAGGGCCCGGGGGCCCAGACAGCGCTCGACAGTCGCTCCAAGTCGCGCAGCACACCAGCAGAGAGGTTTGCACGGGCCCACGCCGCCCGCCCCCGAGCCCTGCCCAGGAGGCCCAGCAGAACCCAGCGCCCTTGTTTGCCCGGACAGACCCCTGGCCCGGCGTCTCCCGGGACCCAACCTTGACCAGCCCCAGCCTTAGTGGGGGCCCCAGACTTGGAGCTAAGGGAAGCCTCTCCTCTCCTCCCCTCTCCTCTCCCCTCTTCTCATCTCTCTCCCTTTTCCTCCCCCTCCTCTCCCCTCCCCTCCCATCCTCTCCTCTCCCCTCCTCTCTCATCCCCTCCTCTCTCATCCCTTTCTCTCCTCTTCTCTCCTCTCCTCTCCTTTCCTCCCCCTCCTCTCCCCTCCCCTTCCCTCCCAATCTCTCCTCTCCCCTCCTCTCATCCCCTCCTCTCTCATCCCCTCCTCTCTCATCCCTTCCTCTCCTCTCCTGTCCTCTCCTCTCTCCTCTCCTCTCCTCTCTCCTCTCTCCTCTCCTCTCCTCTCCTCTCTTCTCCTCTTCTCTCCTCTCCTCTCCTCTCCTCTCCTCTCCTCTCCTCCTCTCTCATCCCTTCCTCTCCTCTCCTGTCCTCTCCTCTCTCCTCTCCTCTCCTCTCTCCTCTCTCCTCTCCTCTCCTCTCCTCTCCTCTCCTCTCTTCTCCTCTTCTCTCTTCTCCTCTCCTCTCCTCTCTTCTCCTCTCCTCTCCTCTCCTCTCCCCTCCCCTCTCGTCCTCTCCTCTCCCCTCTTCTCTCATCCCCTCCTCTCTCATCCCTTCCTCCCCCCTCCTTTCCCCTCTCATCCTCTCCTCTCCCCTCTTCTCTCAACCCCTCCTCTCTGATCTCTTCCTCTCCCCTCCTTTCCCCTCTCGTCCTCTCCTCTCCCCTCTTCTCTCAACCCCTCCTCTCTGATCTCTTCCTCCCCCTCCTTTCCCCTCTCCTCCTCTCTCATCCCCTCCACTCTCATCCCTTCCTCTCCTCTCCTCTCCCCTCTTCTCCTCTCCTCTCCCCTTTCCTCCCCATCCCCTCCCCTCTCATCCTTTTCTTCCCCTCCCCTCCCCTCCCTTCTCATCCTCTCCTCTCCCCTCCTCTCTCATCCCCTCCTCTCTGATCCCTTCCTCCCCCCTCCTTTCCCCTCTCCTCCTCTCTCATCCCCTCCTCTCTCACCCCCTCCTCTCCTCTCCCCTCTTCTCCTCTCCTCTCCCCTTTCCTCCCCCTCCTTTCCTCTCCTCTCCCCTCTTCTCCTCTCCCCTCTTCTCCTCTCCTCTACTCTCCCCTTTCCTTCCTCTCACCTCCTCTCTCATCCCTTCCTCTCCCCTCCTTTCCCCTCCCCTCCTCTTTTATCCCCTCCTCTCTCATCCCTTCCTCTCCCCTCCTTTCCCCTCTTCTTCCCTCCTCTCCCCTCCCCTCTAATCCCTTCCTCTACCCTCCTTTCCCCTCCCCTCCTCTCCCCTTCTCTCTCACCCCTTCCTCTCCCCTCCCCTCCTCTCCTCTCCCCTCCCCTCCTCCCCTCGCCTTTTCTTCTCTCCCGGGGGACCTGGAAATCTTGACTCTGAATCTCAGCTCCTGCTGGGTGTGGAGCACGATACTGAGCGCCCGGGTGACTCCAGTAGAGTTAGTTGGAAGACACGATCCCTGCCCTCAAAGAGTTGACAATCTAGCTGGGGAGGCAGACACTACAATAAATTACGGATAGGGTGGTAAAGATCGCAAAGATGGATATGTGGATGCCGTAAGTGCTTAAGCGGTAGAGTGTGTATGTCAGTGTTTGTGAGAGTGAAAGAGTGGCTTCCCAACAGACGGGACGTTGCGCCGGCTGCTACCATGGCGGTCATCGTGTCCGTGGCTGTTGGATTTGGAGGCGTGAGAAGTCTGAAACTACTTCACCCCCAGTGGACCCTTCATCCTTTCTCTTCTTTTCTTGAATGTATCCCTCTCCTCCATCTTTTATGCTGATTTTCTGTTTTTATTGTTTCATTTTTTCCCTTATGTGTTTGTGGCTAGTCCCCTTTCCCCCCTCATTCTTAGATTGGGAACCTCCACCTAAAGGACAGGGACCCTGTCTAATTCTCACCCATGGATTCTTGGCCAGTGCTTACTTCCATGTTTTGCACACAGAAAGTGCCAAATAAATCCTAGTACTCCTACTCCTACTATTCTTGTTGCTGCTGCTGTTGCTGCTACTACTACTTCTAAGTGAAGAGGTGGCCTCAAATTGCTGTGTGGTGATTGTTGGGAGGGTTTGACTGAGACGCGTATTAGCACTATACCGAAGAGCATTCATTTAAGCTCAGGGCTGACTCCTGGGAAGAGTGGGAAATTGTGGGGGCTGGCGGAGCTGTGACTGGAGCTGTGACTGATGTGTCTGGATCCAGAGAGAGGCCAGTGGATCTGATGTGTCAGGGTTTGGGGGCAGCAGTCCGTGTCTCTGAAGTGCCTGTCTCTGGGGCGGGGAGAGGAGGGGCCTGTGACTCCGTTCAGAGGGTAGGGGTCCGTATCGCTGATGTCTGTTTCCGGGGGGTCTTTCTCTAGGCTCAACTGTCCCAGGCCCTGAATGGGGTTTCCGACAAAGCGAAGGAAGCAAAAGAATTTCTGGTTCACCTGAAGGATATTCTGCAGCAGATCCAGGTGACTGCATGCAGGAGTTTGGGGGCCTGAGCGTAGGGGAGAAGGGCCGGGGGGAAGCGGGGGGGCCTCCGCTCAAGAAAGGGCCGACGCTGTCCTGTTGCCAACTGGATCTGACTGCAGTATCGGGCACCGACCGTGTGCCCAGTGAAATGCTGGGTGCTCACTCTGTGCCGAGCCCTGCACTGGGCACCTGTGGAGTGCAGAACACTGTGCCGGATGCTTCAACAAGAGTAGAAAACAACTGGGGAGATAGTCTTTGCGGCGCTCCCTGGACACAGATGATTAAAAGACTAAGTGTAGCTACGAATGCTAAAAACAAAATTAAGCGATTAAATACAACCCACCCCCCAAAACAACAGGGTTGAGCCCCAAGGCAGACCTGACCAGGGAGATGGGCTTGGCCAGGGACGGCCTCAGAGACTTTTCAGGAGGCTTTGCGATAGAGAGGAATGGCTTTGAATAGGGAGGGGGTTCCAGGCTGGGCGAGGGGACCGGGTAAGTCAAGGGCTGGAGAAAGAGTCGACGGTGGGGGTACGGCCAGGAGGATGGAAGAGAGCGGGCCGGGGTGGAGCGGGAGGAGGGTCCGGACAAGGGAGAGAGGGTTCTTCTGACCGAGGCCCCGCTGTCCCCAGGAGAACAGTCTGGACTACGAGGCCTGTCTGGTCGCTCAGTGCGATGCCCTGGTGGACGCTCTGACCCGCCAGAAGGCCAAGCTGCTCACCAAAGTCACCAAGGAGCGGGAGCACAAGCTGAAGGTGAGGGTCACTCTCCGCCTGGAGCCGGACAGGCAGGGGGCATCCCTGGAGCCCGCGGTGCCTGGCGAACAGAGAGCTGGGGCCAGGAGGGTGGGACGGGCATGCTAAGGATTGACCTCCGCGGGCCTCAGGGCACTGAAACAGACGCGCAGCGTTGGAGGGACAGGCAGAGTCCGGTTGGGACCACCCGATCGGGCCAAAGCCATCACCACTTCCCTGAGCCCCCCGGGGTGGGGGATGGTCAGTTGAACGCTCCCATAGACACTAAGCTTATTGCTACTTCTTAGTTTATTCACCTTGAATGTTAAATACCCATAAAACTTTCTATTTGAAACTCCCCGAGAACCTCCAGTGGTTGCCCATCCACCTCCCCATTTTTTATTATGATATTGGTTCAGCGTTTACTATGCGTCAAACACTGTTCTCAGCGCCGGGATAGATAGAAATGAATTAGTTTGGATGCAGTCCCTGTTCCGCATGGGGCTCGCAGTCTAAGTAGGAGGGAGAACGGGAGAACTGAGGCACAGAGAAGTTAAGTGATTTGCCCAAGGTCTCGCAGCAAACATTTGGCCGAGCCGGGAGTAGAACCCAGGTCCTCTGACCCCCTGGCCTGTGGCTTCTTCCGCTAGGCCGTGCCGCTTGTCCACAGCAAAGAGAAACTCCTCTTCGTCGGCTTTAAACCACTCAAGCACTTTGCTCCCTCCTATCTCCCATCCCTGATTTCCTACTCCAATCCAGCCCGCACAACTTGGCACCTCGAATGCCAACCTACTTACTGTACCTCGATCTCATCTAACTCGCTGCCAACATCTCGCCCACGTCCCGCTTCTGGCCTGGAACTCCTTCCCCATTCACATCCGACAGACAGTCACTCGCCCCACTTTCAAAGCCTCAGGAAAAACACATCACCTCCCAAAGGCCTTCCCATACTAAGCCCTCATTTCCCCCACTCCATCTCCCTTCGGCAAAGCCCTTGCATTTGGATTTGTACCCTTTACTCACCCCACCCTCAGCCGCACAGCACTTGGGAAGCAGCGGGGCTCAGTGGAAGGAGCCCGGGCTTTGGAGTCAGAGGTCATGGGTTCAAATCCCGGCTCCGCCAACTGTCGGCTGTGTGACTTTGGGCAAGTCACTTCTCTGGGCCTCAGTTCCCTCATCTGTAAAATGTGGATTAAGATTGTGAGCCCCCGGTGGGAACAACCTGATCACCTTGTAACCTCCCCAGCGCTTAGAACAGTGCTTTGCACATAGTAAGCGCTTAATAAATGCCATCATCATCATTATTATTATGATATCTGTAGATTATTCACTATTTTACTGATTTATATTAAAGTCTGTCTCCCCCCTCTCTGTGGTAAGCTCCTTCTGGGCGGGGAACCTGTCTACCAACTCTCTTGTATTGTACGTCTCCCAAGCATTTAAAACAGTGCCCCGCTTACAGGAAGTGCTCAATAAATCAGTCATTTTTATTGATTGCTTACTGTGTGCAGGGCACTGTACTAAGCGCTTAGGAGAGTACTAACAACAATATAAATACAACTGATTGACTGATTGATTGACTCCTAAAGCCCAGGTCCTGTAGCAGGGGACCCAGACAGCGGGGGCCCCCCCAAGTCAGCCCGTGAAACAGAACATCTGGCTGGAAGACAGCACCAACCTCCCTGCTCCTGACTTTAAAGCCCGACTTGCTGATTGCCTGGCATCTGGAAGGATACTGGGAAATCAGTCAAGCAGTGGTTTTTATAAGCACTTACTGCCTGCAATCAATGGTATTTATTGAGTGGTTACTATGTGCTTTGTCAATACCATAGTAATGACTACTACTCTTGAACACCAATTATGGTGTGAAGCGCTTACTTGGTGCTAAGCACTCCTGCCTTTCCACTCCCAATCTAGGATGCACTGTGAGCCCGTTGTTGGGTAGGGACTGTCTCTGTTGCTAATTGTACTTTCCAAGCGCTTCGTACAGTGCTCTACACATAGTAAGTGCTCAATAAATACGATTGAATGAATGAATGATGCCCTTCCCCCTCAGTTTTGCCACTCCACTCCAAAGCCTCCCCCAAAGACCGGGGTCCTCCTCAGTTCATTCCGCTCACCCCCCCTTCACCTCAACCTCCCGGGTTGTGTCCTCCCATCAGCCGTTTTGACCTGTGATTTTTATTTATTGAGCACATACTGCGTGCAGAGCACTGTTCATAGCGTTTGGGAGAGTACAATACAAATAATAATAATAATAATGACATTTGTTAAGCACTTACTAAGTGCCAGGGTGGATATTAGCAGATTGAGTTGGACACAGTCCCTGTCCCATGCGGGACTCACGACGTCAATCCCCATTTTACAGATGAGGCAGCTGAGGCACAGGGAGGTGAAGTGACTTGCCCAAGGTCACGTAACAGAGAAGTGACAGAGGGGGATTAGAACCCATGACCGTCAGACTTCCAGGCACATACTCTATCTGTAATCCTCCTAATAATAATAATAATGGCAATTATTAAGCGCTTACTATGTGCAAAGCACTGTTCTAAGCGCTGGGGAGGTTACAAGGTGATCAGGTTGTCCCACGTGGGGCTCACAGTCTTAACTCCCATTTTACAGATGAGGGAACTGAGGCCCAGAGAAGTGAAGTGACTTGCCCAAAGTCACACAGCTGACAAGTGGTGGAGCCGGGATTTGAACCCACGACCTCTGACTCCAAAGCCCGGGCCCTTTCCACTGAGCCACGCTGCTTCTCAAGACTGTGAGCCCACTGTTGGGTAGGGACCGTCTCTATATGTTGCCAACTTGTACTTCCCAAGTGCTTAGTACAGTGCTCTGCACACAGTAAGTACTCAATAAATACGATTGATTGATTGATCTGTGCTCTGCTCTAGAGAAGCAGCGTGGCTCAGTGGAAAGATCATGGGCTTTGGAGTCAGAGGTCATGGGTTCAAATCTCGGCTCTGCCAATTGTCAGCTGTGCGACCTTGGGCAAGTCACTTCACTTCTCTGAGCCTCCGTTAAATCATCTGGAAAGTGGAGATTAAGACTGTGAGCCCCACGTGGGACAACCTGATCACCTTGCGTCCTCCCCAGCGCTTAGAACAGTGCTTTGCACATAGTAAGCGCTTAACAAACGCCATTATTATTATTATTATTATAAATAAATGAAGGGGAATGTAGTTCTTAGGCCACAGGTGTTGCGAGAATCCGTTTCTTCCTTCCGGTTTGGCCCCTTGATCTCGGTCCCCCTTCCAGCGGGGCAGGGGAGGGGGGAGGCCGGGCGGTGCCCCCCCCCCCCCCCGCAGACGCCCCTGGCCCCGCAGGTGGTGTGGGAGCAGATCAACCACTGCACGCTGAAGCTGCGGCAGTCCACGGGGCTGATGGAGTACTGCTTGGAGGCCATCAAGGAGAACGACCCCGCCGGATTTCTGCAGGTGCGCCCAGGCCAGGGTGGCCATCTCCTCACCCCCAAAGCCCCGGCGGGGGGGAGTCCTGGGTAGGCCGGGGTTCCCTCCCCGGGCCCAGCCCCAGGGTGGGAACCCGTCCGGTCCCGTCCGTCTCCTTGCAGGTTTCAGACGCGCTGATCACCCGCGTGCAGCTTTCCCAGGAGCAGTGGGTCAAGGGGGCCCTGGAGGCCAGAGTGTCCGCCGACTTCGACCTGACCCTGGACAGCGAGCCCCTGCTGCAGACCATCCACCAGCTGGACTTTATCCAGATGAAACGTAGGAGTCCATCTGGGCGGCCAGGGCCGGCTCAGCACGCCAGCGGCCTTCTCCCCCCCCGCCCCCCCCGCCACGTTTTCCTCTCTCCTTCCTTCCTCCCCGTGTCCCTCTCTCCGACAATCGATAGTATTGATTAATAATAATGTTGGTGTTTGTTAAGCGCTTACTATGTGCAAAGCACTGTTCTAAGCGCTGGGGTAGATACAAGGTAATCAGGTTGTCCCACAAGGGGCTCACAGTCTTCATCCCCATTTTATGGATGAGGGAACTGAGGCCCAGAGAAGTGAAGTGACTTGCCCAAGGTCACACAGCTGACAATAATAATAATAATAATGATGGCATTTATTAAGCGCTTACCATGTGCAGGGCACTGTTCTAAGCGCTGGGGAGGTTACAAGATGATCAGGTTGTCCCACGCGGGGCTCACAGTCTTAATCCCCATTTTACAGATGAGGTAACTGAGGCACAGAGAAGTTAAGTGACTTGCTCAAAGTCACACAGCTGACAAGTGGCGGAGCTGGGATTTGAACCCACGGCCTCTGACTCCAAAGCCCGGGCTCTTTCCACTGAGCCACGCTGCTTCTCCATTTATTGAGCGCCTAGGGAGTGCACAGCACTGAACTTGCTTCCCCTCCCTCCCCCCTTCCCTTTTTATTCATTCATTCAATCGTATTTCTTGAGCGCTTCCTGTGTGCAGAGCACTGAACTAAGCGCTTGGGAAGTACAAGTTGGCAACAGATAGAGATGGTCCCTACCCCACAACAGGCTCACAGTCTAGAAGCAGCGTGGCTCAGTGGAAAGAGCCCAGGCTTTGGAGTCAGAGGTCATGGGTTCAAATCCCGGCTCTGCCAGTTGTCAGCTGGGTGACTTTGGGCAAGTCACTTCACTTCTCTGTGCCTCAGTGACCTCATCTGGAAAATGGGGATTAAGACTGGGAGCCCCCACCGTGGGACAACCTGATCACCTTGTAACCTCCCCAGCGCTTAGAACAGTGCTTTGCACATAGTAAGCGCTTAATAAATGCCATTATTATTATTATTAGAAGGGGGAGACAGACAACAAAACATGTGGACAGGTGTCAAGTCGACAGAACAAATAGAATTAAAGCTAGATGCACATCATTAACAAAATAAATAGAATAGTAAATACGTACAAGTAAAATAAATAGAGTAATAAATCTGTACAAACATAAAGAGAAGCAGCGTGGCTCAGTGGAAAGAGCCCGGTCTTTGGAGTCAGAGGCCATGGGTTCGAATGCCGACTCTGCCACATGTCTGCTGTGTGACCTTGGGCAAGTCACTTAACTTCTCCGAGCCTCATCTGTAAAATGGGGATGAAGACTTGTGAGCCCCATGTGGGACAACATGATCACCTTGTATCCCCCACCCCGTGCTTAGAACAGTGCTCTGCACATAGTAAGCACTTAACAAATGCCACTATTATATGCAGGTGCTGTGGGGAGGGGTATCTTCTGCTTCTCTCTTGGCCCTCTGGGCCTCCAGTCCGGGTCAGACGAGCCGGAGGTCAAACGAACTCTGCCCAGGTGCGGGCCTGCCCCGGATGCGGGGGGTCAGGTCTCGGCCCCCAAACTGGTTGGGGTGGGGGGCGGTGGGGGAGATGGGGCGCGGGCTGGCCTTTCCCTAACGGCCTCCCCGTCCTGGCCCGGCCTCCCCCGGCCCTGCAGTGCCACCCACCCCGCTCCTGCAGCTGGAGAAGTGTTGCACCAGGAATAACAGCGTGACCCTGGCCTGGAGGACCCCCGCCTTGGCCCCCGGCCCCGTGGAAGGTTACGTCCTGGAGCTGGATGACGGGGACGGCGGACAGTACCGGGTGAGCGGGCACTGGGGAACGGGGCCACACGGACCGCGACTTGGCTGGCCGGATTTCCGTTTTGAGTTATGAGGACTTGGAGTGGAGCCATAAGCTTTGTAGGCAGGGATCAGGTCTACCAGATTTGTTGTATTGGACTCTCCAAAGCGTTCAATACAGTGCTCTGCAGACGGTAAGAGCCCAATAAATAACAACTGATTGATTACTTGCGGTACCGTGGCAGTGATCCTGCCCAGCCCTCAGGGCTGTGGACTGTCCTCTCATGAGGTGTCCGTCACTCTCCCCTTTGCAGCCCTGAAGTTTGGGAAATGTTCTGGGACGCTCGGATTCGTTCAATCGTTCATTCACCAAGCGTGGCTCAATGGAAAGAGCACGGGCTTTGGAGTCGGTGGTCGTGGGTTCAAATCCTGACTCCACCAATTCCTCATCAATCGTATTTATTGAGCGCTTACTGTGTGCAGAGCACTGTACTAAGCGCTTGGGAAGTACAAGTTGGCAACATATACAGACCCAGCTGTGTGACCTTGGGCAAGTCGCTTAACTTCTCTGGGCCTCAGTTACCTCATCTGTAAAATGGGGATTGACTGTGAGCCCCCGGTGGGGCGACCTGATCACCTTGTATCCCCCCCAGCGCTTAGAACAGTTCTATGCACATAGTAAGTGCTTAATAAATGCCATTATTATTATTATTATTATTCAGTGGTATTTATTGAGCGCTTACTGTGTGCAGAGCACTGTGCGAGGGAGGGTGGTCTGGTGCTGCCCCTGTCTGTCGGGGTCAGGCAGTCTGTCCTGAGTGCCAGAAGCTGAGACTTCCCCAATCAATCAATCAATCAATCAATCGAATTTATTGAGCGCATACTGTTTGAAGGCGCTGTACTAAGGGCGTGGGAGAGTACAACAAATAATGTAACAGATGCATTCCCTGCCCACAATGAGCTTAAAGTCCAGAAGGGGAGACCAACATTAATCTAATAAATAAATTAAGCATATGTACATAATTGCCACGGGGCTGGGGGAGTGGGTGGAGCGCTTAGAACAGTGCTTTGCACATAGCAAGCGCTTAACAAATGCCATTATTATTATTTTTTTGAAGGGCGCAAGTCCGGGTGCCGCAGAAGTGGGAAAAGAGGGAATGAGGGCTTAGTCAGGGAAGGACTCTGGGAGGAGATGTGCCTATTAGAGAAGCAGCATGGCTCAGTGGAATGAGCACGGGCTTGGGAGTCAGAGGTCATGGGTTCGAATCCTGGCTCTGCCAATTGTCAACTGTGTGACCTTGGGCAAGCCACTTAACTTCTCTGTGCCTCAGTTACCTCATCTGTAACATGGGGTGTAAGACTGTGAGCCCCACGTGGGACACCCTGATCACTTTGTATCCCTCAGCGCTTAGAACAGTGCTTCGCACATAGTAAGTGCTTAACAAATACCATCATTATTATTATTATTAGACTTTGAAGGTGGGGAGAGTAATTCCAACGGCTGTTGGCAGCTTAGAGGTGACTTGGTCGGGGGACGGCGTAGGTTGTGAGGGCATTGCAATGCCCGCAGCCGGCGGGACCCTAAGCACAGGGGGAAAGTGAACCCTGTATTCTTGGGTGTGCAGGAGGTGTACGTGGGCAAGGAGACGGTGTGCACCATCGACGGACTTCACTTCAACAGCACCTACAACGCCAGGGTCAAAGCCTTCAACTCCTCCGGCTTCGGGCCCTACAGCAAGACCGTCGTCCTGCAGACGTCCGACGGTGAGCCCGCCTGGGCCCCAGGCGGGGAGGGTGGTTCGGCGGCTGGGCGAGTGGGGCTCCGTTGCCACGTGGCAGGGGAGGAGGGCCGCGGAGGGAGGTCGAGGACCCCCAGGCCCAGCCCTCTCTGGGCCCCAGGGCCCCGGTAGCAGCACGTTTATCTGGGGAGGTGGGGCGGGTGCCCCCGCTGCCCTTGGAGAGGGAATAGGACCCCAGTCCCCGCCAGGGATGAACAGGCGTTCAGTCTATTCAGAGGTTGCGTCCTCCACCCCCCGGCCTGAATGAGGGAAGCATTCCACCTGCCCACCGGACCCTCCCCGGACTTCTTTCGCACTAGTTGAAGCAGCGTGGCTCAGTGGAAAAGAGCATGGGCTTTGGAGTCAGAGTTCATGGGTTCAAATCCCGGCTCCGCCAGTTGTCAGCTGTGTGACTTCGGGCAAGTCACTTAACTTCTCTGTGCCTCAGTTACCTCATCTGTAAAATGGGGATTAAGACTGTGAGCCCCCTGTGGGACAACCTGATCACTTTGTAACCTCCCCAGTGCTTAGAACAGTGCTTTGCACATAGTAAGCGCTTAATAAATGCCGTTATTATTATTATTATTAGCAGTAGTAGGATCCCCAGGGGCCGGGTTCAAATGTGGACCCCTTGGGGCGTTCTCATCCATCTGGGCGCGAGCCACCGGGCGTGTGGGGGCCGCAGCCCCACCCCACCGTCACCCCGGGGGGCTCCCGGCTCCTCCCTCCCTGCCTCCCGCGCAGTGGCCTGGTTCACCTTCGATCCCAACACGGCCCACCGGGACATCGTCCTGTCGAACGACAACCAGACGGCGACGTGCAGCAGCTACGATGACCGCGTGGTGCTGGGCACGGCGGCTTTCTCCAAGGGGGTGCACTACTGGCAGCTGCACGTGGACCGCTACGACAGCCACCCGGACCCCGCCTTTGGCGTGGCCCGTGCCAACGTGGCCAAGGACATGATGCTGGGCAAGGACGACCGAGCCTGGGCCATGTACGTGGACAGCAACCGCAGCTGGTTCATGCACCGCAACTCCCACACCAGCCGGTGAGCGGATCCTTGACGGTTGTGGAGGGGGGGTGGGCCGGGGGCTGGGGGACAGGGGCTCGGGGTTGCTCCTTTATAGCCTAGCACTGAAGCCCTGGGCTTAGGACACGATGCCCACCTATCCCACGACGGCTCCCTTTCTGCACCCCGAGTCCTTCTGGGCCCCAATCCGCTCTTTCTGCCTCAGAGTAGCCGAGAGGTTTCTTCCCCAACTTCCCGGCCCCCCTCTCTCCTTTCCCAACCCTTCCTTGGGATTGTCTGCCTTTCTCATAGATACTTCCTAAATTCCTAGTCCTAGTCCCATTAGCCTCAGGAAAGGGTCCAGCGCCTGTTCTTCTCCTGCCCCCTTGCTCGGAGCGTGGGGCTAGATTGAGCATCCGGCCTGCGATCTCCTCTCTTCTTCCACCTCACCCTGGTCTGCGCCCTTTGTTCCTCTCAAGCCGGGCTTCTCACCGGGCCCAGTCTCTCCTACCGCCGACCACTGGCTCAGTGCCTGGCACTCCCTCCTCCTCCCCACTTTGGAACCCTTCTGAAAACCCCCCTCTTTAATGCTGTGTCGGTCTCCCAGGACGGAGGGCGGCGTGGGCCAGGGGACGACCGTGGGCGTGCTGCTAGACCTGAACGAGCACACGCTGACCTTCTTCATCAACGGGCAGCAGCAGGGCCCCACCGCCTTCGATCACGTGGATGGGGTCTTCATGCCGGCCCTCAGCCTCAACCGCAATGTGCAGGTGAAAGCTCGCCTTTCTAGGCCACAAATCTCAGCAGCTCCTTGCATCCCCCCTCCACCACTCCCCGGCCTCCTCCTCTCTCTCCCTCCCCTAGCCCCTGGGGCCAGAGTGAGGGTTGCGGCTATGGGTCCCTTTGGTCACCCCCACTCATCTCCAGACGTCCCGTCAAAAAAAAACCCTGACGTCGACGCCTCAGGCTTTAGCCTTAGCCAAACTCCCCAGGCCTCACCCTCGGCCTTGGCCGAAATCACCAGTCCTCGGGCTCAGGTGGGCATGCGTACCTTTCCCAGGTCATACACGTGCTTTCTCCCATCTCTGCAGATCGGGGCAGGGCCTGGGGGTGGAGGGCAAGGCCAGAGGAAGAACCCCCTACAGGAGCCTGTGCTCTGCTGGGACAGGGCAGGCCCACAGAAGCTCAAGCAATCAATTCATTATATTTATTAAGCACTTACTGTGTGCAGAGCACCGTACAAAGAGCTTGGAAGAGTACAATACAGTAGAGTCGGTAGACACTTTCCCTGCCCACCCAGCTTAGAGTCTAGAGGGGAAGAGAGGCATTAATATAAATTAATAAACGATGGAAATGTATGTAAGTGCCGTGGGGCCGAGGGAGGGGTGAATCAAGGGAGCAAATCAGGGAGATGCAAGAAGGGAGTGGAAAAAGAGGAAATGAAGGCTTAGCCAGGGAAGGCCTCTTGGAGGAGAGGTGCCCTCAAAGCTTTGAAGAGGAGGATAGTAATTGTCTGTCAGATAGGAAGAGGGAGGGAGTTTTAGGCCAGAGGCAGGATGTGGGCCCTCCCCAGCCCCCCAGCCCTGCGTGAGGAGGAGAGACCCAGGGCAGCTGTGCAGGTCAGTGCAGAAAGGTCACACGAGGAATCTTTAGGGCTCCCAGAGGGACTGGGGCCGGGGCAAGCTGCACGGAGGAGGTGAGGGTGAGGCCCCATCTAGAACTCCCAGCTCCAGGGAACCGGGGTGGGGGAGACAGCTAGGTATACTGAAAACAAGGGGCAATACTGGTCCCAGCTGTGGGGGTGAAACCATTGTCTGGGCCAGACTCCAAGCCTCACTCTCTCCTGGGGTCCAACCCGAACCGAGAGGGTCCGAGTGGCCAGAATGACCCCAGGTCGGGGGGCTTCTGACCTGCTTGCCCCACTGCCCCGTGGCCCCCTGCCATGATTATTTGAGGGCCGAGCCCCCCGACCTGCTCTCACCTGGAAGTGCCCAGGCCCGGTCTCAACTGGTCTCACCGTGGCACATCCCACCTTCTCTCTCCAGGTGACCCTGCACACCGGACTGGAGGTGCCCTTGGACCTGGCTCCGGTCAAGCCGCCCAGCAACTGATCGGTTCCAGCTTCCTGCTGGCTGCCCCTCCCCACCCCACCCCACCCCACCCCACGGCTCCCCGGCACCAGCGCCCCATGGCTCCTGCCAGGCAGGAGGGGCCCCGGGATGAAGACTCGGATGCAGAGGGAGTTGGGGGCCAACAGGCCTTCCTCCTTCCTAGGCTAGATGCTTTGCCCTCATCCCCCGTCCCGGGGCCGGGCAAGGGGGGATCTGGGAACAGCGGTTTGTGTTGGAGAGACTGTGGTTACTCTTTGGGAACTCTAATCCAGTGGATTGAGCACGACTCAAGGAACCAGGATTCCTGGGTTCTAGTCCCTGCCTCTGGGGAGTTGGGTGATGACTGGTCTGCGAAGAGTGACAAGGGAGAGAGTCAGGGGTGTCGGAGGGGCCGGGCTGGATCACCACGGGAGAGTCGGGGATGGATAGTGGAGAGTCCAGGACGTTGAGTGCTCTGTGCTGGGTCACTGAGGGAGAGTCAAGGGTGTTGCATGGTCTGTGCTGGGTCACGGAGGGGGAGAGTCAGTGGGGAGAGGGAAAAGACGTTGATTTTCCTCACCCTCAGATCTTTCTGTAGAGCCAGGGGTGGAAATGCAGGAAGGTGGAGAGCAGAAAGTCGATATCGGTGAGTTCTCACTGCTCCCCGAGAAAAGGCACAACTGGGAAGGGTGGGGGGAGGTTTCTTTCGAGTCTAAATCCACTTGCGTATATACTGGAAACAAGGGGAAATACTGGTCCTGGACAGCTTGAACCACCTCCACACCGCAGCAGTGGCAGCGGGCTCTGTGGTCACCAGTCTCCGGCCCGTGAGCTCTCGTTTGGCCGACGGGGGAGTCGAGCTGAACTGAGCAGGGGCCCAGTGGCAAAACCTCCCGGGAGGCTGCCCGCCCACCTGCCCGCCCACCCCCGGTCCGGGGATGAGTCACAGAGGCCCCGTGACTTAAGCTGGTAGTCGGACAGCTGTGGACCGCTGAAGTGCCCTGTCATCCAGCGAAGGTCAGACAGGAGGCATTTGGAAGGTGATTGGAGGGAAGTGGAGGTGGGAGAGGGTGGGAGGGGGCAAGCAGACACAAGGGGAGGGGGGGGCAGAGGGACAGGAGGAGCTGGGGAGGGACGAGAGGCCTGGTCACTGGCAGTTCTCCGGCTGCTCACTTGGCAAATGCCTCGAAAAGGGGCCAGCAAAACCGCCCTAGGGGGGAGAGGGTGGCTGCGGGACTTGGAATCCCAGCTCGGTGCCCTGACCATGGCAGAGGCCCAGAACGGTCCTGTGTTCAGGGCCAGCGCCCCAGTGTCCCTAGCGAGCACCGGTGATGGACCCATAGGCTCCCTGTGCCTCTAGCTGTCGGGTCCCAACCAGAGCACAGCCTAAGCCAGAGGCCCGAGGGAAAACGGGAAATGCATGAAGTAGGCGCCAGTGGCCGCCTTGGTCCGACTTGTGATGTGAAGCATGAATGCGTCTAGATTAAACGTTGGCAAAGGAACCCGCAGCAGCTTCCCATTCTCGTTCGGTCAAAAACAAAGCCGGTTTTCCTCACCTCTCCCCACGCCCACCATCCCGGCCTCTCCGCAGATTTTCAGAGGGCCACACGCCTGTCAAATGCCTGCACGTCTGTGGAGGAGCTGAGCGGCGAGGGGGGAGTTGACTTTTTTTCTAATTTTGTATCAGTAGTGGATGCGCGTTTGTATTTTTTTCCAATGGGAAGTGCAGTGTCTTCTGGTGGGTCTCGGCCTGGCCGGATCGGTGTCTGGCTACGGTGCACCATGGGCTTTGCCCGATTGGAAATACATTTTCTGGTGGCTGCCAACAGCCCGGGAGCCAGGTGCAGGTGTGCGTGCTATCTCCCAAGGCTCGGCTACCTCTAGGCCCTGACCCCACTTTTCGACCTTTCCCGACAACTGGATCACGGGAACGGGGAAACAAAGACCTCACCAGCCATCCCTCGGCTGAGCCCCTGCCCCCCCCAGATAGTGCCACCCTGCTTGGTTCTCTCCCCACCCCGGGGCACCGAGTTGGTGGCCCTGGGCTGGGGTTGAGCCCCAGAAGGTGACTGCCCTTGGCTGTCCAGGAAGACGGGTCCCCTTGGTCACTCCAGGCTTCCCCTGCTGAAAGCCACGTGCATCATACCAGGCCAGCAGCCCCCCTCAGAGTGCAGAGCTCCGGACTGGACCGAATCCCAGACCGAGCCGGGGCCCCCTCTGGGGCCCGGGGCAGCTCCGGACCACAGGAAAATCAGGCCGGGGCCTCCGACAAGTAGTCGGATCTGACTTGGGCAGGTCTAAGCCCGCTCTGCTGTCCATCCCAGTGGCTTGGGTTTTCCGGGAGGAAATGGGAGTTGCCTGGGCAGGGGGAGGCTCGAGTTCACTCGGCTCAAGGATGGAGGGAGCAGGGCCCAGAAAGCGTGTGGAGAAGAGCTGGGATCCTGAGATTTTGTAGGGGCCTCTGTGGTGCTGGCCACTGTGTTTAGGAGCTAGGAGCGCTTAGAAAAGCACAGATGGCTGCAGGATGGATGGCGTGGCTCCCCTAAGGAGACTTGGGTCCTGCGGGTCGGGCCAACGACGGCCAGCAGAACGCATTGAGCTGTTGCACCGCAGGTTCCGAAGCCCCGGGTGATCCAGAGCTCGAAGCAGCCCGGGGGACAGAGCCGAGCAGGGGCACCACGCTGGTCAGGGGTCATGCCGGGAAGGGGAAGGGGGCGGCTTCCGGGTGAGGACAGACCCAAGGAAGAGACCGGGACTGAGGCGGACCAAGCGCCCCTCTTGGCCTTTTCTCCTGGCATCCCGGGGCCTTGGTCGTTCATTGGCCATCCAAGGCCCGGACTGGATCCCAGACAGCGGCACTCGCCACTTCTCAAACCCACTTTTATTACAGTTCCACGGGCATCTGTCAAGACAAATGTGAGTACAAGAGAAGCAATATGGCCTAGGGGATAGAGCACGGACCTGGGAGTAGGACGGACCCGGGTTCTAATCCCACCTCTGCCACTTGTCTGCAGTGTGACCATGGGCAAGTCATTTCACTTCTCTGTACCTCAGTTTCCTCTTCTGTAAAGCGGGGATTAGGACTGTGAGGAAACCTCAATGTGGGGACATGGACTGCGTTCAACCCGATTAGCTGATATCTCTCTTGGCGCTTAGTACAGTGCTCGACGCACAGTAAGTGCTTAACAAACGCCACAATAATAATCATCCTGGCCCCTTAGGCTGAAACAGTCCAAAGCACAGGCCCAGTTGGTCCACGGTGGTGGCACACAGCCTCAGTTGTTCCTGCCATGCTGGGGCAGACGGGTCTGAAGCGGACGACCCGATCTGGGGTTCTTGGTTGGGCGGAGGCCCCCGCGGTGGCAGAGGCGGTGCCGGTATTCTGGCCGCCCCTCCGTCCGGCTGACCTTCCTCACCGGACCACGCGGGAGGAATTGATCTTCTTGATGTCCTGGCTGCTCAGGAGCAACATCCCATTCTGGAATTTCCCCACTTGACCCGTCTGGGACCCAAACGGTACTCTCGGAGCATATTTCTTCTTGGGCTTCCTAATGGTGCCGGGGGAGGGACAGGAGCAAGAGAGTGAGGATGAAGAAGGGACTGCCACCCGTCACTGGCGACCGCCCCGTGGCCCCCTCTACCAACGGTGCGGGCTAAGAGGCGCTGACGGGCCCCCGCGTTCCTCATTGACGGCCGACTGGGTGGGCCGGGGCCCGCAGTCCCTCCTGCAGAAGGGGATGGCGGTCTGGCTGGGAGCCCCAAATCTGAGGGAGTGGGGGGGCCGGGTCCCAGGCATCTGTGGGCCCCTGGCCTGGGAACATCCCCGGAAGGGAGGGCGGACTCACCTCTCCATCTGCTGTAGAGTGGCTGGGCCCTGGACCGGATCCCCGAACTGCAGAGAGTGAGGCGGGACGGATGGGGAAAGGTGAATCAGACCAGGTGGGAAAGGCCCCGGGACCCAGCGGGACAACCCAGAGGGGCTGGGGGAAGCAGGGCGGAGGCGACTGGTCCCCCAGGTCTCAGGTGTGCCCGCCAGGGGAAATAATTCCACGCGCCCTCCCACAGTGCACCGACTCAAGGCAAGTTCCCGCCCTGCACCACGTGATGGTCCAGCAGCAGACCTGGGTAAGGGGTGAACGTTTGGCCAAGGGTGGGAAGACAAAGCAGTCGGGCTAACCCCTCCGGGGCTGGGGCTGCAGCCGCAGAAAGGGAACTTTGACACTCACAGCTCCGCTGCCTTCGTTTTTAGCCGCCTTCTTTAACTTGACCATCTCCTGCAACACTTTGTAGTTCACGTACTCGCGTTTGGGAGGCTGTGGCGGTGAGAAGAGGTGAATGGAGGGGTGATACCCCAGGGCTTGACGGCGCCCTGCCCCGCCCGGTCCCGCTGCCACGAGGACTGACCTTTGCCCCCAGCATGATGGCTCGCTCCCGCTCCAGGGCACGCTCCTTCCCCTTCCCATAGCCGGTGATCCCAAACCTGTGCACCTCCAAACGAGCCTGGACGGAGAGACCGGAGGTTGGGGGGGGAGACCTGGCTCAGCAGCGTGCCGTCGGAGGGCACCGCTAGGCTGGAGAGCCGACACAAGGGCCCCAAGAAACAGACAAACGGGGAGAGGGGCGGGAAGCAGCTTCTGAAGGAAGAGCCGGGGATAGGATTAAAATGCCGCGGCCCAGACAGACGCAGGCTGAGGACTGGAGCTTCCCGAACCAGGACGGGAGGAGGGACGGGGAAAACCCGGAATTGTTGAACCCCAAATCCCACCCCACCAGGGCGAGGGGCACCGGCTGAAATTTTTAGGGCAGCAGCAGCAGCTTCACACACAAAAGAAACGTGTCGTCCCCTGGTATGGGTTCGGGGGTGTAGCCATGCAGCCAGAAGCATCGGCGGATGGTGAAGGGGTGTAGACCGACGTAAGGATGAGTGGCCGGGCTGAATCGGGGGTAGCGTGGCGAGTCGGGGGCTACCAAGCGGGGAGCCTGATCCGGTGCCTAGTGGTGGCACAGACAGGCACACGCAAGGCAGCCACGGTCCTGACTGAACCGCCGCTCCTCCGGTGGCCAGCACGGCGTGGAGCTGAAGCCGGCCACGCCTCGCCCAACCTCACCAGCCGTTGGGCTCGGCTGGACACGCGTACCTTTTCCAGGTCAAACACCGGCTCTTCCCCTTGTTTCTTCAGGACGCTGGCTTTGGCCTAACAGAAAAGAAAAAAAGGCTACGCTCCATCACCGAACTCGGACTGTGTTGGCCAGCTGGGCGACGCCATCCTGGGGGTGGCACGTCGGCTCCCCCCGACCCGTATCTTCCCAAGCCCAGTGAGCGGGTGTGTCAATCCAGCGCCCCACGGTCACGGCCGCTGACCCACCCCGGCGACAGGTATCACCCCGGGGTCCCTCCTGACTGCCACTGCCCCCCCAAACCACTCCCTCTGAGAGGCCTGGGATGGACCCGCCAAACCCCCACTGCCCCGTGGTGACCGAGTGGAGGGATGATTGTGCCAGCTTCCTCTGCGCCGAGGTACCACCTGGACGGCCCTCGTGCGTGCCTTTCCAGGAAAACCCGTCCTCACCTGCGGCGCCGGGGCCTGGGGCCTTCCACCCGCCTCAGGCTGCGGCGGCTGCCGCTGCTTCCTCCGGCTGCAAAACTCGACCACGGGCACCGGCCGGCTCCCGCCCTCCGGAGCCTCTGGGGCTCCCGGGGCTGCGGGGCCCGGACCCGGGCCCTGGACGCTTTGCAGTTCTCCCCGCAGCTCCTCGAAGAAGTGTCGGGTCCGCTTCGGGCGGTGCCCGGGCTTCGCGGCGGCCGGGCCCGCTCCGGGACCATCCGGGCCCGCTCCGGGACCATCCAGGCCCAAGGCCACCTCCCGCTGCCCCGCGCTCTCCTTTCTCTTCTTGGGCTTCGCCTGGGGCCTCTCCGGGGTCTCTCCTGCGCTTCCAACAGCGGGATAAGGGATGAGCGTTTCCCCCGGCCCGCAGCCCCCCACCCTCAACCGCAGCGCTTAGGCCAGGGCTCTGCACCCAGTAAGGGCGCAGCGACCACCACTGCCCGCCCCCGCCCAAGGAAGACGAGCCTGCCCTGCCTCCCTTTCCCTCCTCGCCTGTATCAGTAAATAATAATTATAACGACGGCATTTGTTAAGTGCTAAAAACGTGATCTAAATTCTGGGGTTGATACAATGTAAACAGGTTGTCCCAGGTGGGGCTCGCCGTCTTAATCTCCGTTTTACAGATGTAGTCACTGAGGCACAGAGAAGTTAATAACGATAGCATTTGTTAAGCGCTTACTATGTGCCGACTGCTGTTCTAAGCGCTGGGGTGGATACAGGGGTTGTCCCACGCGGGGCTCCCAGACTTAATCCCCATTTTACAGATGTAGTCACTGAGGCACAGAGAAGTTAATAATGATAGCATTTGTTAAGCGCTTACTATGTGCCGACTGCTGTTCTAAGCGCTGGGGTGGATACAGGGTAACCAGGTTGTCCCACGTGGGGCTCCCAGACTTAATCCCCATTTTACAGATGAAGTCACTGAGGCCCAGAGAAGGGAAGCGACTTGGCCAAAGTCACGCAGCCGACACGTGGTGGAGCCGGGATTAGAACCCACGACCTCTACTCCCAAAGCCCGGGCTCTTGCCACTGGGCCACGCTGCTTCTCAGTTTCCAATCGGTCAAACAATCGATGGCATTTATTCATTCAATCGAATGTATTGCGCGCTTACTGTGTGAGGAACACTGTCCTAAACGCTTGGGAAGGACAAGTCGGCAACATCTAGAGGCGGCCCCTACCCGACAGCGTTGTGCAGAGCGCTGCTCTACGCGCTTAGGGGAGGACCCGGGAGGCCCAGGGCCCCTTTCCCGCCCCGGATAATAATAATAATAATAACACTAATAATGGCATTGGTTAAGTGCTTACTATGTGCCAAGCACTGCTCTAAGCACTGGGGAGGATACAGCGTATCTATATGTTGCCAACTTGTACTTCCCAAGCAATTAGTACGGTGCTTTGCACACAGTAAGCGCTCAATACATATGATCGAATGAATGAATCAGGTTATCCCACGTGGGGCTCGCAGTCTTCATCTCCATTTTCCAGATGGGGAAACTGAGGCCCAGAGAAGTGAAGTGCCTTGCCCAAGGTCACCCAGCTGCCAATTGGCGGAGCCGGCATTTGAACCCACGACCTCTGCCTCCAAGGCCCGGACTCTTTCCGGAAGAGAAAGCAGCGTGGCTCAGTGGAAAGAGCCCGGGCTTGGGAGCCAGAGGTCAGGGGTTCGAATCCCGGCTCCGCCAATTGTCAGGTGGGTGACTTTGAGCAAGCCACTTCACTTCTCTGGGCCTCAGTTTCCTCATCTGGAAAATGGGGATGAAGACTGGGAGCCCCACGTGGGACAACCTGATTCGTTCATTTATTCAATCGTATTATTAGTATGTTTGGTTTTGTTCTCTGCCTCCCCCTTCTAGACCGTGAGCCCACTGTTGGGTAGGGACTGTCCCTAGATGTTGCCAACTTGTACTTCCCAAGCGCTTAGTCCAGTGCTCTGCACACAGTAAGCGCTCAATAAATGCGATTGATTGATTGATCGATTGATTGAGCGCTTACTGTGTGCAAAGCACTGTACTGAGCGCTTGGGAAGTCCAAGCTGGCAACATATAGAGGCCTTATATCCTCCCCAGCGCTTAGAACGGTGCTTGGCACCTCGTCAGCGCTTCATAAATGCCGTGATCATTAATAACAGTGATGGCATTTGTTAAGCGCTTACTATGTGCAGAGCACCGTTCTAAGCGCTGGGGGGGGGGGGGGGGATACAGGGTGATCAAGTTGTCCCACGTGGGGCTCGCAGTCTTAACCCCCATTTCACAGATGAGGTAACTGAGGCTCCGAGAAGTGAACACACAGCAGACACGTGGGCGGAGTCGGAATTCGAACCCAAGACCTCCGACTCCAAAGCCCGGGCTCTTTCCACAGAGCCGCGCTGCATCTCTGATCATTATTATCATAATGATAATAAGCATATTCAATCATATCAATAATCGTGATAATCATGATCGTTATTATGACTTCCACTGGGCCGCGCTGCGTTGAGGCCAGGGCCCGTCCGCTCTCAATCAATCAATCGTATTTAATGGGCGCTTAGTATGTGCAGAGCACTGGACTAAGCGCTTGGGAAGTCCAAGTTGGGAACATCTAGAGACGGGCCCTACCCAACAGTGGGCTCACGGTCTAGAAGGGCTGTCCCTCCCTCCTTGCCTCCCTCCCCGTCGCCGGGGCCTACCCAAGTCGTAGAGGCCCCGGAGGACGGTGTCCAGCCGGCGGGCCGGGCCTGGGGGGGCCGCCGCCTCCTCCTCCATGCCGCCCTCCGGGCTTCCGGTGTGGCCAAGGGGCCGGCTCCCAGACGCCCTTGCGGCCCGGCCGGGGCGGGGCCCGGGGCCGGAGGAGGAGGAGGAGGAGGAGGAGGTGGCGCCGCCTGGCGGACACGCGAGGCCCCGCCCCGCCCGGCCCCGCCCCGCCCCAGCATGGCCGCCTCCGGGCCCTCCGCCTCCGGGACGCCCTCCGCCTCCTCCGCCTCCTCCTCCTCCTCCTCCCTGGGCTCGGTAGGCGGGGCGAGGGCGAGGGGAAGCGGGCGGTGGGCTGGTTGCCAAGGCAACGAGCCGGGCTCCCCCAGCTCTGGGGTCCTCGCGTGTCCCCCGCGGGGGTGAGGGTCCCTCTGCGGCAGCCCCCGGGGGCCCCGCACTGCCTACGCCCTCCTCCTCCTCCTCCTCCTCCTCCTCCCCCAGGCCGGGGGCCTTGGCCCAGGGAAGGACCGGCCCCGGCCCCCCCGGCGGGGGCGAGGGGGGCACGCTTTGGGGGGCGCTGGGCCCCGGTTTAGTCAGTCATGTTCATTCAGTCAGTCGCATTCATGGAGCGCTTACTGTGTGCAGAGCACCGGACTAGGCGCTTGGGACTAAGACTGAGCCCCTTCCTTCCTCTCTCCCTCGTCCCCCTCAATCGATCAATCAATCGCATTCATCGAGCGCTTACTGTGTGCAGAGCACTGGACTAGGCGCTTGGGACTAAGACTGAGCCCCTTCCTTCCTCTCCCCCTCGTCCCCCTCAATCAATCAATCAATCGCATTTATTGAGAGCTTACTGTGTGCAGAGCACTAGGCTAAGCGCTTGGGACTAAGAGTGAGCCCCTTCCTTCCTCTCCCCCTCGTCCCCCTCAATCAATCAATCAATCGCATTTATTGAGAGCTTACTGTGTGCAGAGCACTAGGCTAAGCGCTTGGGACTAAGAGTGAGCCCCTTCCTTCCTCTCCCCCTCGTCCACCTCAATCAATCAATCAATCAATCGTATTTATTGAGCGCTTACCGTATGCAGAGCACCAGACTAAACGCTTGGGACTAAGACTGAGCCCCTTCTTTCCTCTCCCCCTCGTCCCCCTCAATCAATCACATTTATTGAGCGCTTACTGTGTGCAGAGCACTGGACTAGGCGCTTGGGACTAAGACTGAGCCCCTTCCTTCCTCTCCCCCTCGTCCCCCTCAGTCAGCCAATCAATCGCATTTATATATATATATATATATATGTATATATGTTTGTACATATTTATTTCTCTATTTATTTATTTTACTGTACATATCTATTCTATTTATTTTATTTTCTTGGTATGTTTGGTTTTGCTCTCTGTCTCCCCCTTTTAGACTGTGAGCCCACTATTGGGTAGGGACTGTCTCCATATGCTGCCAACTTGTACTTCCCAAGCGCTTAGTCCAGTACTCTGCACACAGTAAGCGCTCAATAAATATGATTGATGATTTATCAAGCACTTACTGTGTGCAGAGCACTGGACTAAGCGCTTGGGACTGAGACTGAGCCCCTTCTTTCCTCTCCCCCTCGTCCCCCTCAATCAATCGTATTTATCGAGCACTTACTGTGTGCAGAGCACTGGACTAAGCGCTTGGGACTAAGACTGAGCCCCGTCCTTCCTCTCCCCCTCGTCCCCCTCAATCAATCAATCACATTTATTGAGCGCTTCCTGTGTGCAGAGCACTGGACTAAGCGCTTGGGACTAAGACTGAGCCCCTTCCTTCCTCTCCCCCTTGTGCCCCTCAATCAATCAGTCACATTTATTGAGCGCTTCCTGTGTGCAGAGCACTGGACTAAGCGCTTGGGACTAAGACTGAGCCCCTTCCTTTTCCCCTCGTCCCCCTCAATCAATCAATCAATCATATTGAGCGCTTACTGTGTGCAGAGCACTGTACTGAGAGCTTGGGAAGTACAAGTTGGCAACATATAGAGACAGTCCGGACCCAACAGTGGGCTCACAGTCTAGAAGACTCTCTATCCCCCCATCTTACCTCCTTCCCTTCCCCACAGCACCTGTATATATGTATAGATGTTTGTACGTATTTATTACTCTATTTTACTTGTACGCATTTATTCTATTTATTTTATTTTGTTAATATGTTTGGTTTTGTTGTCTGTCTCCCCCTTCTAGACTGTGAGCCCACTGTTGGGTAGGGACTGTCTCTAGATGTTGCAAACTTGTACTTCCCAAGCGCTTAGTCCAGTGCTCTGCACACAGTAAGCGCTCAATGAATACGATTGATTGCAGAGCACTGGACTAAGCACTTGGGACTAAGCCTGAGCCCCTTCCTTCCTCTCCCCCTCGTTCCCCTCTCCATCCTCCCCGTCTTACCTCCTTCCCTTCCCCACAGCACCTGTATGTATGTATATATGTTTGTACATATTTATTACTCTATTTATTTATTTATTTATTTTACTTGTACATATCTACTCTATTTATTTTATTTTGTTAGTATGTTTGGTTTTGTTCTCTGTCTCCCCCTTCTAGACCGTGAGCCCACTGTTGGGTAGGGACGATCTCTATATGTTGCCAACTTGTACTTCCCAAGCGCTTAGTACAGTGCTCAGCACACAGTAAGCGCTCAATGAATACGATTGATTGATTGATTGATTGTACATATCTATTCTATTTATTTTATTTTGTTAATATGTTTGGCTTTGTTCTCTGTCTCCCCCTTCTAGACTGTGAGCCCACTGATGGGTAGGGACTGTCTCTATATATTGCCAACTTGTACTTCCCAAGCGCTTAGTATAGTGCTCTGCACACAGTAAGCGCTCAATAAATATGATTGATTGATTGGGAAGTCCAAGTTGGCAACATATAGAGACGGCCCCTACCCGACAGTGGGCTCCCAGTCTAGAAGGGGGAGACAGACAACAAAACGTATTAACCAAATAAATAGAGTAAATACGTACAAATAAAAGAAGTAGAGTAACAAATACGTACAAACACATTTACATAGACCGTGAGCCCACTGTTGGGTAGGGGCCGTCTCTATATGTTGACAGCTTGGACTTCCCAAGCGCTTAGTACAGTGCTCAGCACACAGTAAGCTCTCAATAAATGCGATTGAATGAATATATACAGGTGCTGTGGGGAGGGGAAGGAGGTAAGGCGAGGGGGAGGAGGGGGAGTTGAGGTCAAGAGGGGCACATGGCCCAAAAGGGCAGGCCGAGAGCCCAGAGGGAAGAAGAGGAGGAGGAGGAGGAGGAGGAGATGAGCCAGGCTCATGGGGCAGAGGGAAGCCCAGGGCCGAAGGGGGGGCCAAGGAGAGACCCCTCTCTCCGGCTAAGGATTTGCCTCATCCATGCCAAAGGGCAGAGTGGCCCTAGAGGAAAGAGCCCAGATCCCAAAGTCAGAGAGTCTGACCGCCGCCTGGGGTCTCGGTCAGATCCCAAACTCCCACCGGGCCCTTGTGAAAGGGGAATGATGGGGTTGCCTTTCCCTGCCTCACAGGGATTTCGTAAGGGGGAAATGAGGTCGGTAAATACGTGGGACCAAAACGCGTGGTCGGAGGCCCCGAGTGCGCTAACGAGGCTGGAGAGCCGTGGCTCCCTCAAGGCTGGGACGGCCACTTCCCCAGGTACCTGGCACACGGCAGGTGCTCCCCCAGCACGGCCTAGCGAGCGAGCGGCTAGCCTGGGAGAGTAGAGAAAGATAGAGTAAGAGCCGTGGCCGGTGAATGAAGGGCGGGGAGGCGAGCCAAGGTGCCTGTGGGCAAAGTTCCTGGACCCTCTTCCCGCTTGCCCTGGCCCCGTTGGGGACTGTGGGCTCCTGCTCCTCCCTTTTCCTTCTCCCCCTCCCACCCCTCTTTCTCCTCTTCCCCGTTTTTCCTCCTTCCTCCTCTTCCCCCATCCTCCCTCATCTCTTCCTTTTGAACAAGGGCTTCTAGACTGTGATCCCACTGTTGGGTAGGGACTGTCTCTATATGTTGCCAAATTGTACTTCCCAAGTGCTCAGTCCAGTGCTCCGCGCACAATGAGCGCTCAATAAATACGATTGAATGAAGGAACAAGGGCCACCTCCTGTCCCGCTTTATGAGCCTCTCTCAGAATCCAATCTATACTCTCAGGGACTTGAAGTAGGCCCTGGGAAGCCTAACCCAAACTCTCAAGGGCTGGGAGTGGGCACGGTGAACCCTAACCCAAACTCTCAGGGGATTGGAGTGGGGAAAGAGGGCATCCTGGAGGTGGAGGAGGACTGGGTGAGCCAGGCCGGGCGGGCTGAACCTCGGCCAGGGCTGCCAGCCACCCCCGAGGGGCAACGGCCCCTCCCTCTTCTGGCTCGGGCGACTGTGAAATCTGGGCTCGGCCCCGGGGTCGGACCCGGGCCCCGTCCCACGTGGGCCGGTTTGGGGTTGAGGCCGTGGTCTCGGCGGGCTCCCCCCGCCTCGTCCTTCCAGCGGAAAGATGGCAGCTCCAAGAGGTGGGAGGAATTCGAGGACATGTTGGAGGAGAGGCGGCAGTCCAGCGACCTGCGGTACGCGCTCAAGTGCTACACCCCCGTCCTCTACAAGGGTCTTAACCCGTGCAAGCCGTGGGCCATCAAGACCGCCGTGCTGCGGTCGGAGGAGGTGCATTACGTCGTCAAGCAGGTGAGGGGGTCCGCCGGCTTCCCCTCCGGGGCCCGAGGACGGCGGCGGAGCCCCTGCCGGGGTCCCCGGGACAGAAGGAGCGGGAGGCTGAGGGAATTGTGCAAGAGGAAGGAAACTTGTGGCGGCGCAAGGGGCGGCCTTCTGCCGGGGGGGGCCGGGGTTAGGGCGGCGGACAGACGGAGGAGAGTCCCCTCTTGGCCTTCCTAGTCATGCCAGCCCATCGGCCCGCTACAGTGCCTGGTACCTAGTAAGCGCTTTACAAATCCCAGAATTATTGTCATCAGCCTCCAGCCCTCCCTCACTCTCTCCCGGGGCCCCTCCCCCACGGGAAGTAATGCTCTTCCTCTTCCTGGTGCACTATTGATCGTTTCACGGCTCCCGTCCAGGCGCTTAGTACAGAGCCCCGCGCACCGAAATCGTGCCGAAGATGCCGTTGGCCGCCGTGTCTCCCAGTTGCTCGTCAGCTCCCGGAGGAGAGGAGCCCGAACTTTCCCTCCCGGTTTCCTTTCCCGGAGCGTCGAGTACATGGCGCCCTGCCCGCAGCGTGGGCGCTGTTGGACCCGACACGTGGTTTTCCCCGGCCGCCGCCGGGCGGTTTAGCTCTCCAGGGAGACGGGCCAGTCCGTCCAGTCGATCCAGGAGGCGGCCGTGCAGATCTTGGAGGAGATGGGCCACTCGCTGCGCCTGGGAGCCATCCGCTTCTTCGCTTTCTCCCTGACCAAAATCTTCAAGTGCCTGTTCCGGAAGGTGTGCGTCAACCAAGATGGCATCCAGAGGGTGAGTCCTCCCGGCAGCCCCTGCGACACGGTGGCCCGGGCTCCTGCTGGGTCCGGGGCGCTGCACCGAGCTCCGAGGGGAAGGCTCAGGCAAGGCTCGTGGTCCCCGTTGGGCCCCCAGTGAGCCCCCGGTGACCCCCTGGACAAGAGCTGGGCTCTGGATCCGGCTTTTCAGCCCGGTACCCTGTCTGCAAAGTGACCGACGCCCCCGCAGTGCCCAACGGGGCTGGAGTCCAGACCCCCAGAGCCCCGGGCAGCCCGGAAAACACGATGCAGACGGTGTCCGGTATTCGGGCAGGTCCCGGGCTCTAGAGACTCGGCTGAGCCCTGCACGGTTATTTTTAGCGCTGGCTGACATTGGAGACGGACCCTCCCCGGCTTGCCTTCCCTCCCCTCCTGCTCACCGCCGGCTGCGGACTTTCCGCCCTCCCCTCTCCACCTGCTCCCCCGCCGCCTCCCGCGGCCGAGTCCCGGCCCCCCGGCTCCTAGACCGCAAGCTTCCGGAGGACGGGGGCCGGAGCTACGAACTCTGCCGTGCTCTCCCGACCGCCGACTGATCGGCTGTGAGCCCGTTATCCTTCTGCCGCTGGTTAGTCGACGTGACACCAGGCAGGGGCGTCTGTCAGGACGATGAAGTTGGAACCTCCCGAAAGGTTGACGGACGGCCCTCCGTCCAGGCAGGGAGAATTCAGAACTGAGACCCAACGCCGGGGATCCGGGGATCCGGGGATCGCACCCGCGACTGGTGCCGCTTGTGCCCACTCCTAGTCGGCGTGTCCCCACATTGGGGGGAGCTGGGGATCACACCGGTGTCTGGCGCCCAAGGCTGGCACGGTGCCACTCACGTCCCCTTCTCTCCTGGCCGGTGCGTCTCCGCGAGGGCCCCTGGCACAATGAGGGAGGAGGTGGGCAGGGCCGCAGAGTGGGACACGTGCACACTGAGGTTTTCTACACCAAGGACCGGTGGCCAAAGCGGCCACAGCAGGGTGTCGGCACCGAACCGAAATGCCGTGGCCCGGTGGGTGGCAGCCTTGGTAGCTGCGGTGATCTGTGGCGGCCGCGTCAGTTGCTGGGCCTGTCCGGCTCGGGAGAAGTTCAGGGCCAGGCTCAGCCCGTGCCCGGGGTCCGGGTGAATTCCCCACGTGCCCTCAGTTGCCCAGCCCGGCGCTGGGCGCACAGTGGGCACTTTGTGAGCCCACTGTTGGGTAGGGACTGTCTCTATATGTTGCCAACTTGTACTTCCCAAGCGCTTAGTACAGTGCTGTGCACACAGTAAGTGCTCAATAAATACGATTGATTAATACACACGCTGGAGCCGTGCTTCTCGTCAGCGCCATTTGGCTGGCGGGACCGGTATCCGAGCGACTGAATTAGTCTCGGTTCCTAGTCATTTGGCCGCTGGGTCTCCCGCGGGGGCCATCACGCTGGGTTCAGTTTAGCCCAGGCACTAGGCAGTCCAGTCGGTCAGACAGTCAGTCAGTCAAATTTATTGAACGCTTACTGTGTACAGAGCCCCGTACAAAGGGCCTGGGAGAGTCCTATAGAACAGTGACACAGACACGAGGCATTAGCTTAGTACAGTGCTCTGCACACAGTAAGCGCTCAATAAATATGAATGAATGAATGAATGAATGAATGAATTAGCGGGTGGCCGTGAGCCCCGGCTTCTGCCCGGTCAGACGGTGGCCCTGGGGTGGCACACGCACGGGCACGCACACGAGTCCGTATACACGCAGGCTCCCGCGCAGGGGGGTCAATCAATCAATCGTATTTATTGAGCGCTTACTGTGTGCAGAGCACTGTACTAAGCGTGACCCATGTATGTCTCCAGTTGCAGCAGGCCATCCAGGAGCAGCCGGTGGTCTTGCTGCCCAGTCACCGGAGCTACGTGGACTTCCTGCTCCTGTCTTACATCCTGTACACCTACGACCTGCCCGTGCCCGTCATCGCCGCCGGAGTGGGCAAGTGCTCGTCTCTCCCGGGGCCCTCCAAGAGCCGGGCACGCACACTGCCCAGGGGGTGCGAGGGCCCGGGGAAGCCGTGGCCCTCCAAGGGTGGATGGGTGCCTTCTTCTGGGGGTCCTGGGCCCTTTTCCCACAGCCCCCTAACTCTGGCAGGGTTCCCTGGGCTGGGCGGAGGATGCGCCCAGTTGAGTGGAGTGGCGTGTGAGTGTTGCGTGTTGTGGGCATTGCAGACTTCCTGGGCATGAAGGTGATGGGCGAGCTGCTGCGCAGGGCCGGGGCCTTCTTCATGCGCCGCTCGTTTGGTGGGGACAAGCTGTACTGGGCCGTCTTCTCGGAATATGTGAAGACCATGCTGCGGGTACCCGGCGGGCCCCAGGGGTGGAGGGTACCCCCCACAACACACACACACACACACACACACACACACACACACACACACACACACACACACACACACAGTATGGAAGCATTGGTGTGGAGGGCGGCAGGGAGCTCCCCAGGGTGAGGGCCTCATGGGGTTGGGGACAGGGGTTGGGCTGAGGGAGGTGGTGAGCAAATGAGTTTGCCCCCTCCTTCTCCCTTCTCTCTCTCTCCCTCCCACCCTCCCCCGCCAATCTCCCAGAACGGTTACGCACCCATCGAATTTTTCCTGGAAGGGACGAGGAGCCGAACCGCCAAGACGCTGACCCCCAAGCTCGGTACGTCTGAGGCCTGGCGGATCGGGAGGCTGGGGTTTCCCAAGAGGGAGGAGGGGGAGCGGAGGCCCCCGGGGCCCTGCGCGATCATCCCGCCATCCGATCAGTTCCGGCCCCTTCTCGAGAGCCGGGGGGGAGCCGGGTCCCACCCGGCCAGGCATGCACTCCTTGCCCCGGGACCCCGGGGGGCCGGCGGCCCATAGTGCAGCTTGGGTCACCCGTCCTGTTCAGCCTCATCCCTCCCCTCCTCGAAAACTTCCAGTGGCCCCAGGGTCATCATCATCATCAATCGTATTTATTGAGCGCTTACTGTGTGCAGAGCACTGTACTAAGCGCTTGGGAAGTACAAGTTGGCAGCATATAGAGACAGTCCCTACCCAGCAGTGGGCTCACAGTCTAAAAGGGGGAGACAGAGAACAAAACCAAACATACTAACAAAATAAAATAAATAGAATAGATATGTACAAGTAAAATAAATTAATAAATAAATAGAGTAGTAAATATGTACAAACATACATACATATATACAGGTGCTGTGGGGAAGGGAAGGAGGTAAGATGGGATGGAGAGGGGGACGAGGGGGAGAGGAAGGAAGGGGTTCAGTCTGGGAAGGCCTCCTGGAGGAGGTGAGCTCTCAGTAGGGCCTTGAAGGGAGGAAGAGAGCTAACTTGGTGGATGGGCAGAGGGAGGGCATTCCAGGCCCGGGGGAGGACGTGGGCCGGGGGTCGATGGCGGGACAGGAGAGAACGAGGTACGGTGAGGAGATTAGCGGCGGAGGAGCGGAGGGTGCGGGCTGGGCTGGAGAAGGAGAGAAGGGAGGTGAGGTAGGAGGGGGAGAGGTGATGGACAGCCTTGAAGCCCAGGGTGAGGAGTTTCTGCCTGATGCACAGATTGATTGGTAGCCACTGGAGATTTTTGGGGAGGTGAGTAATATGCACAGAGCGTTTCTGGACAAAGGTAATCCAGGCAGCAGCATGAAGAATGGATTGAAGTGGGGAGAGACACGAGGCTGGGAGATCAGAGAGAAGGCTGATGCAGAGATGGGTCTCTCCATCCCAAGCCAGAACTCCTTGCTGGGGGGCTCCTGCCGGGCCCACCTTCCCTACCCACTCTCTTCTCCCACACTCATTCCTTTTTACTCTTCCCAAGCTCCTGTGCTCAGCGGGCCTTGTTCTCGCCTCACCCGGCTCCCACCTCGGCCTCCCTCGCGGCCCTCTCCCCTCCCAGAACTCCACTCCCTTCCCCACTCTCAAGCTCTGACAAGCCTTTTCCTTTCATGGCCTCCTCCTTCTCCTCCTCAATCAGTCGGTGGTATTTATTGAGCGCCTACTTTGCAGACCACTGTACTAAGCACTTGGGAGAGTACACTACAATAGTGGGTAGGCACATTCCCTGCCCACAACAGTCTTACAGACTAGAGCAGGAGACAGCAGTGTAAATAAACTACAGATACGTACATAAGTGTTGTAAGGCTGAGGGCAGGGTAAATATCAAGCGCTTCAGCGGTGCAGATCCAAGCGTGTAGATGACGCACAAGGGAAATGGATTTGGGGAAAAGAGGGCTTCATTGGGGAAGGCCTCTTGGAGGAGATCTGTGACCTTAATGAAGCTTGGAAGAGGGAGAGAGCAGTGGTCTGGCAGACATGGAGGGGAAGGGTGTTCTGGACCAGAGGGTCTCCTCCTCCTCTGCCTCTGCCTCCTCCTTGAGGCCTTCCTTTTTCGACCATCTGCCCCCACCCCGGTAATAATAATAATAATAATAATGATAATGGCATTTATTAAGTGCTTACTATGTGCAAAGCACTGTTCTAAGCGCTGGGGAGTTTACAAGGTGATCAGGTTGTCCCACGGGGGGCTCACAGTCTTATTCCCCATTTTCCAGATGAAATCCCCATTTTCCAGGTACTCAACTCCCCTCAGCCGTCACTGGGCTCGTTGGCCGCCCGTTCATCTTTGAGTTTGATTCTTTGCTTTCATATCGTATCCTTCATCTCCGGGTCCGGATTCCGCTTTTCCTCACCGTGTGCCCGTCTCCCGCTTTGGAGAGACGGGCCCCGGAGGGCAGATCCCGGAGAGCAGGGGTCCGACGCCCCCGATGCCCCCTGCGAGGTTCTCTGGGTCGTCGATCCGGACCGCCCTTCCTCTGTCCGTAGGTCTGCTGAACATTGTCATGGAACCGTTTTTTAAAAGAGAAGTTTTCGACACCTACCTCGTCCCCATTAGCATCAGCTACGACCGGATCCTCGAAGAGGCCCTCTACTCGCACGAGCTTCTCGGCGTCCCTAAGCCAAAGGAATCCACCACCGTACGTAGCCGTGGGCGGCGGAGACGGATCGCCCGCCCCCCGGTCCTCCCACCCTCCTCCTCCTGCCACCCGGTGCCCCCTGCCTCCCCACCCTGACCCCGTCTTCTCTCCCTCTCCTGTTCCCTCGCCAACCCTGTGCTCTCACCCCTCCCTGTCCCCGTCCTCTCTCCCCCCGAGACTCGGTCCTCTCTAACCCTAACCCTCTCTCCCCCCCGCACTGCCCCCATCCCCTCTCCCCACGCTGATCCTGCCCTGTCCTCTCTTCCCGCCGACTCCAGGGGCTGTTAAAGGCCCGCCAGGTTCTCTGTCAGGACTTTGGCTGCATCCACGTGTACTTTGCAGCACCGCTCTCCCTGCGCTCTCTAGCCGCGGGCCGGATGGAGAGGTCCCCCTACAACCTGGTGCCCAGGTACGGACGCCCGGGGGCGGCGCCGGGGAGGGAGGTTGGGGGGTCGCCAGGCCTCTTTGACCTCGTTTCCTCCCAGGTGAGAAGCAGACCGGCGGGCACCATTGTTGGGGCAGTCAGAACTGGGGACCCGCCCGAGCCCCCAGGGTGTCCCCCTGGGCCCCGGCGGGTCGGAAGTGAGCCCCGTCCCCGCCCCACAGGCACGTCCCGCAGAAGCCCAGCGAGGAAATGCTGGCCTTCGCCAACGACGTGGCCTTCCGGGTGGAGCTTCTGCAGATCGAAAACATGGCCCTGAGTCCCTGGGCCCTGGTGGCCACCGTCCTGCTCCAGAACCCGCCCGCCCTGGACCTCGCCGTTCTGGTGGAGAAGACTTTCTGGCTGAAAGGGCTAATCCAGGCATTCGGGGGCTTCCTCGTGTGGTCCGGTACGTGGCGTTGGCGGGTCCGGGCAGGGGCCGAGGAGGCCGAGCCCGCGGAGACCAGGCCCGGAGCCTGCCGAGGTCGTTGCCCATCTCTGCAGCTCACCCTGCCACTCTGGAGTTTTCTGAGGTCATTGCCCATCCCCGTAGCCCACACTGCTGGTCCGGAGCTCGCTGTGGTTATTGGCCATCCCCGCGGCCCATCCCGCCTTTCCGGGGTGGGAGCGTCCTCGGCCACGCCAGGGTCGCGGTGGGCCGGGGCCGGGGGCCGGATGCCGGTCCGACGGCCCCCGGGGTCCCGCCGGGCAGGGGCCGGCGCCGTGGGGAGAGCCGGGTGCGGAGCTGATGATGGGGCAGTGTCCGGCCAGGAGGGAGGGTCGAGGCAGTCCACAGGGCCGGATGGCGGTCTGCCTCCTGCTCTGCCTCTCGCTCCACCTCTCGCTCCTCCCCTCTCCGTCCGCTCAGTCAATCAATCAATCAATTGTATTTATTGAGCGCTTACTGTGTGCAGAGCACTGTACTAAGTGCTTGGGAAGTACAAGTCGGCAACATATAGAGACGGTCCCTACGCAACAGTGGGCTCACAGTCTAGAAGGGGGTGACAGAGAACAAAACCAAACATATTAACAAAATAAAATAAATAGAATAGCTATGTACAAGTTAAATAAATAGAGTAATAAATATGTACAAACATATATACATATATACAGGTGCTGTGGGGAAGGGAAGGAGGTAAGACGGTGGGGATGGAGGGGGGAGAGGAAGGAGGGGGCTCAGTGTGGGAAGGCCTCCTGGAGGAGGTGAGCTCTCAGTAGGGCCTTGAAGGGCTCCTCCCATTCCACCAGCTCCTCCCGTCTCCATCCCACCCTTCCCCTCTCCGTCCACTCCTCCTGCTCCTCCTCTTCCTCCCTGTCCAAGTGCTCCTCCCGTCCCTCCCGCTCCAGGCCTCTGTGGAGCACTGACTGTGTGCCAAGCACTGTGCTGAGCAGTGGGGCGGATACAGGACGGTCAGATCAGACACAGTCCCTTTCTCAGGTGGGCTCACAGTCTGAAGGGGAGGGAGAGCAGGGTGTGATGCCCGTTTTGCAGAGGAGGAAACTGAGGCGCTGGGACCGGAGGCTGAGTTTCCCGTCCTCCGTCCCTCCGTCCGCCTGTGCCGCGGTTGCCGCCCTGACTCCCGTGCCCCACGCACAGATGACCTGTCGGCCGCCAGAGCCGTGAGGGACTCGCTGACGCTGCACGCCAACGTGGCCCGCCTCTCCGCCGACGGCCTGGTGTCTGTGAGCGGGTGTGAGGAGCCAGAGCCCGGCCCCTCCCAGGGTGCCCTCTTCCAGCGCGCCGTGCCTTTCCTGACCTGTGCCATCTATCGGAACCATCTGGCCAACCTGTGCGTCCGCCCCGCCCTCGTGGCCCTGGCGCTCACCCTGGCCACCGACTCCAGGAAAGGTGACCCGCGGGCGGGGACCGGCGTGGGAATAACGGGAGTTTCTGGGGAGCTGGAGGGGGCCGGAGAGGGTCAGCGGGGGTCGGCTTGGCGCTGGCGAGGGGCGGACGAGGGCCGTGCCACGCGCCACCGTGGACCGTTTCTCGCAGACGACGTCTACGGCTGCTTCAGCTTCCTCCGAGACGTTTTTTCGGACGAGTTCATCTTCTTTCCTGGCCGGGCGGTGGAGGTGAGGGGGAGGCCCGGCGTGGGTGGGTCTGGGGGCCGTGGGGGCGGAGGCAGGGAAGAGATGGGGCGGGCGGCTGCCGCAGAGGCCTGGACCGGCTGGTTCTGGTGGCTGGGTTGGGGTGGGACGGGGGCAAGAACATTGAGCTGTTATATATGAATATATGTATATATGTTTGTACGTATTTATTACTCTATTCATTTATTTTACTTGGACGTATCTATTCTATTTATTTTATTTTGTTAGTATGTTTGGTTTTGTTCTCTGTCTCCCCCTTTTAGACTGTGAGCCCACTGTTGGGTAGGGACTGTCTCTATATGTTGCCAACTTGTACTTCCCAAGCACTTAGTACAGTGCTCTGCACACAGTAAGCGCTCAATAAATACGATTGATTGATTGAGCTGGTGGGAAAATGGTCCGGGGAGGAGCGGGGATGGGGTCAGGGGCGAGGGGAGGGATCTTTGGGAAGGGAACTTCACTGCCACTGCCACCACCATCACAACCACCAGTGAGCGATGGGCTCGGCCTCCCGGCCCCCCTGCCCCTCAGTCCCCGACGCAGTTCCCGCTCGCCGCTCCCACAGGACTTCGAGGACGGCTGCTTCCTGCTGGGCCGCTGCAGGGCCGTGCGCGTGACCTCCTCCCACATCCTCCCGGCGGCCGCCAGCGAGGCCGTGCTGCCCTTCCTCACCGCCATGTTTCGCCCCTTCGTTGAGGGGTACCAGGTGGGTGTCCGGGGACGTGGGGGGGCCTGGCCTTGGAGCCTCAGTTTCCCTCGGAGTCCACCCCCGCAGTCCCGGAGGAGAAGGGTGTGATCCAAGGTTCGGGAGACCCAAGGAAGAGGGGCCTTGTGGGGAGCGGAGAGCGTGAGCTGAGGGGTGGTGGGAGGAGAGGGTGCAGGGGGATGGGGGACAGAGCTGGGGGAGCCGCTGAGCGGGTGAGGGAGAAAGGAAGTCTCCCCTCGGGCCCTCGACTTCACGGCCAGTTACCAGGGTGGGGCCGTCCGTCCGTCCCCCCTCCCTCCGCCGCCTCGGCGGGTTCCAGATAGCCTGCAGATACCTCTGGGAAGAAGCGAGCGAAGCCTTCACGGAGAAGCAGTTTGTGCCCGGAGTCCGAGCCTTTGCTTCCCAGCTGATCGAAGCAGGTCGGTGGTGGGCGGTCCCGTGCCCCGCGATGCTGCTGCCTGGGTCGGGGGAGGGGGGCCGCGCGCCAGAGACGGGCCACGGGGACCCCTGACGCCCCCCGCCCCGCCTGCCGTTCCAGGAAGCTCCCAGTGTTACGAGGCGCTATCCTCCGACATGCAGAAAAATGCTCTGGCGGCACTGGTGCGTCTCGGGGCCGTGTTGAAGAGCAGAACGTAAGTCCGGCCCGGACCTGGCGCCTTGTGGGGGCACATGCGCTCGTGTGTTTATGTGTGCGCGTGTCTGTGCGTGGCACTGTGCGAGCGTGTGTGCGATTGAACACACGTGGCAGGGGCTTGCGGGGTCAGCCGGCAGTGGGGGCAGTTGTGTGTGTTCTGAGAGGGCTTCCAAGATCAGCTGGCAATGGAGTTGGTAGTGCATGTGCGGCGTGGGCTCCCGGGGTCAGCGGTCAGCCAGCGTGGAGGTGGTTTTATGTGTGTGTGTGTGTGTGTGTGTGTGTGTGCGCACCCGTGCGCTGTGGAGAAGACTGACGGAGAGTCCGGTCTGTACACCGCAGGGCAAGCGGGATCACGTACAACACGGACAGAGAGGCCGTGTCCAAGGTGGAGGGCATGCTCGGTAAGGCCGGGCTCTGCCGGGGAAGGGGCCAGGGTCGGGACCCCCGCTCTGGTTCCACCGGCCGGCCCGGGGCGGGGGCCTGGCTGCGCGGCGGGGCGGGCGGGGCGGAGGCTCGGACCCGGCCAGCGTCGGCCCGCAGCCTCCGGGCTGGCCGGAGGGCCACCGGCTTGGGGCTGGGGCTTGGGAAGGGGAGGGGCTGCTTGGGCCTCCGGGTCGCACTGGGGATCCTCCAGGAAGGTCGCAAACTGCTCCCCTTAGAGGCCCCTCCAGACCCCGGGCGACACTCCCCAGTCAGCCCCCCAGGACTCTTGTCTCCAACAGCAGTAGCGGCGGGATGCTGGGAAGAACCGAGAGCAGAGGCCGCCCAATCCCCCCCGACTCCCCTCTCCGGTCCTGACTCTCCCCCAGTGACCCAGCACAGACCATCCCACACACCTGACCGTCCCCCCAGCCACCCCGCGTGGACCATCCAACTCCCCCCACCCTCTCTTCAACCCATCCCAAAATGCCTTTGCCCTCTGCAATTGCTTGTTATGAAGCTAGAGATGTTTCAGTGGGAAGTAGCACAGATGACTTCAAGTGATGAGTGCGCTCTCTCTCTCTCTCTCTCTCTCCCTCCCTCCCTCCCTCCCTCCATCCATCCATCCCTCTATCTCAGGCTCAAGGATCCCCATTGGAAGGCCACTGACTGCCAAACTTTGAGGCGGCTGAGTGGTGGGGCCTGGGTGGGGACCGGCTGACCCGGCGGGAGCCAAGGGCAAGTTGCCGGGAGGAATGGTTTCCCTCTCGCCGCACGGGGATTTCCAAGCAGGCGCAGGGAGAGACGGGCGGACGGGCGGATGGGCAGGCGGACCCGACAGATGGCCGGCCGGAGGGACGAGGAAGTTGGTGGGGCTGTGAGCAGAGGGGCCTCCCAGCCCCGGGGCGTTGAATTGCCCGCCATTGCCCACATACCCGTGGGTCGCAAACAATTGTCCAACTCCCACTAACTCCCCCCGGGCCCCCTGCTTCCCCCAGAGACCCGCTGCCCTCACACAGACTGAGCCCGGTGGGGTGTGCATTAACAAAGTCAAGAATTTTAAGATTAAAGTAAACAGGGAAAGCACAAGAACCTGCCTCCTCCTCGTGCGACCGGGGCGGTCGTGCCCGGACTGGCCGTGCCTCCCCCGCTGCCCCCCCCCACCCCCTCCGCCATCCCACGGGGCGGCCTCGGAAGAACCCACCCTGCGTCTCTGCCAGGGTCGACTGACCTCCGTCGCTCGGGACGGATGGGGTGCCGACCCCTAGGCCTCGAAGGGAGGGTGGCACCGCCCTCACTGCCCTCCTTCCCCAAGCCCTCAGCAGGGCCCGCACCTCTTTCCTCCCACCCGCTGAGTCGTCCCATCTTCCACCACCTTTCGAATCCATTTCCTCCACCCATCCGTCCGGGGCCCCGGCTGACATTGTGCCCACGCTGTGCCCTCAGAGCGCCACGCCTAGGGGCAGCCTCTGGTGACCATGGTGCTTAGTGACTGCCAGGGTCTGTAGGGTTTTCATCACCCTCGCCATCACGTGTTGCCTCTCTCTGTGCCCTCCCCAGTCACCCTCGTCCCAGTGCCCTGGGGTGGTAAGCCCGGTGGTGGCTGAGACGGACTCGTGTCCCCAGCCACGTTATTTCCAGTTTTCTGCATACTAGGACCTGTTACTCCTCTCATTTCAGGGCCATGCCAGCATTTTCTAGCAGCTTGGCAACCGTGACTCCTGTATGGCTCGTATCCAGGTCTTTTTCGGCCGTCTTGGGGCCTGCCCAATCTAACCTGTTCCTGGGCTTGTTTTCCGTTCCTAAGTGCTCTTCCTGGAGGGGGCTGAGCCCACGATTCAGCCACGGGACGTTCCTTGAAAACGCGGTTCTGTTGCGAGGTGTTTTCGCAAAGACTTACCTGTCTTTAAGCCAAGAGCCATTCCTGGACCTCTGGGACAATAGGAAATAACCTCCCATGCCGTAAACCGTATTGCTACAACCAAATTCTTGTTTAATCTTTGAATCGGTAATTCAAAGCCTAACATCCCAACCTGGAATAAATGAACTTGGAATATGACGGGCGAGTCTTTCCGGGGGCTGCAGGATCTGATTCTACTGCCCCTGTGGTAGCGTCAGCTTCGGCGAAGAGTTTTTCAAGTTTGTGGCCACTGCGCACAAGCCTGGAGAGCCGGATTCCCGGGTTCTCTTTCCCACGGCCTCTCGGAAATCCTCACCTCCCTTCACTTCCCCTTGATCTGTAAAGCGCCCCGGGCCCAGATATTGCTTGGGAAGGGAGCTGTGACCAAAGTGTCATCTGTGAATAGCCCCGGGTCCCCCCAGTTCTTCCCCTCTCCCCTCTCCCTCTGCCCCCTACTCTTCACCCGTGAGCTCTGTGTGGGACGGGGTCTGTGTTCAACTCCATTAGAGAAGCAGCATGGCTTAGAGGAAAAAGCACGGGCTTGGACGTCAGAGGATGTGGGTTCTAATCCCTGCTCCGCCACTTGTCTGCTGCGTGACGATGGGCAAGCCACTTGACTTCTGTGTGCCTCAGTTGCCTCATCTGTAAAATGGGCATGAAGACTGGGAGCCCCATGTGGGACAACGTGATTACTGCACATAGTAAGCGCTCAATAAATACGATTGACGATGATGATGATGATGATGATGATTACCCTGAATCTACTCCAATGCTTAGAACAGTGCTTGGCACATAGTAGGAGCTTCACCAATGCCACAGTTATTATTTTGTTATTGTTATTACTACTACTATTACTACTATTACTATTCCCCCGTCACAGCCACAGTCACAGCCTTCCCCACGGTGGCTCAGTGCCGCTGCTTCCGCCCTTCCCTTCATTCATTCAGTTGTATTTATTGAGTGCTTGCAGCGTGCAGAGCACTGTACTAAGCACTTGGGAGAGTACAATACAACAGTCAATCAATCAATCAATCGTATTTATTGAGCGTTCACTGTGTGCAGAGCACTGTACTAAGTGCTTGGGAAGTACAAGCTGGCAACATAGAGAGACAGTCCCTACCCATCAGCGGGTTCACAGTCTAGAAGGGGGATACAGAGAATAAAACCAAACATTCTAACAAAATAAAACAAATAGAATAGATAGGTACAGGTAAAATAAATAGAGTAATAAATATGTACAAACATATATACAGATATACAGGTGCTGTGGGGAAGGGAAGGAGGTAAGATGCGGGGGATGGAGAGGGGGAGGAGGGGGAGAGGAAAGAAGGGGCTCAGTGTGGGAAGGCCTCCTGGAGGAGGTGAGCTCTCAGTAGGGCCTTGAAGGGAGGAAGAGAGCGAGCTTGGCGGAGGGGCAGAGGGATTGGGGGCATTCCGGGCCCGGGGGAGGACGTGGGCCGGGGGTCGATGGTGGGACAGGAGGGCTGAGTAGGTGCGAATGAGGTTGTCGCTAATGTAACTTGGTGATAACAAGGGCCTTTTTCCCGGGGTGGAGGTGGGGGGGAGAGTCAGTCAGGACGGGACCGGGAAGGGGGGTTGGGGGGCACTGTAAAGAAGGTCGCTTAAGTGGGGGGGGCGTGTGTGGAATTAGGGGGTGTCTATGGAGGCGCTCGGAGGACAGGAGCCTTCTGGGAGCAACAAGGCCGCGCGGTGACAGTCAGGGCCGGGGGTGGGGGGGGAGAGATGGACATTAATATGAATAAATGACAGGTATATAGATAAGTGCTGAGGGACTGAAAGGAGGGATGAACAAAGAGAGCAAGCCAGGGCGAAGCGAAAGGGAGTAGGAGACAGCCAAGGAGGTCTATAGTCAGGGAAGGCCTCTTGGAGGAGATGTACCCTCAATAAGGCTTTGGAGTGGGGGAGAGTCATCGAGACAGCGTGGCTCAGTGGAAAGAGCATGGGCTCGGGAGTCAGAGGTCGTGGGTTCCGATCCCCGGTCTGCCACTTGTAAGCCGTGTGACTTTGGGCAAGTCACTTCTCTTCTCTGGGCCTCAGTTCCCTCATCTGCAAAATGGGGATGAAGCCTGTGAGCCCCCCGTGGGACAACCTGATTACCTTGTATCTACCCCAGCGCTTAGAACAGTGCTTGGCACATAGTGAACGCTTAACAAATGCCATCATTATTATTGTCTGTCCCCTTGGGCCGGGTGGGACTATTGACGCCCAGTCACTTGTATTGACGTCTCCCCCCCCCCAACCCTGCGTCTAGACTGTGAGCCTGTTGTGGGCAGGGAATGTCTCTCTTTATGGCTGTGTTGTAATAATAATAATAATGGCATTTGTTAAGCACTTACTATGTGCAAAGCACTGTTCTAAGCGCTGGGGAGGTTACAAGGTGATCAGGTTGTCCCACGGGGGGCTCACAGTTTTTATCCCCATTTTCCAGATGAGGGAACTGAGGCCCAGAGAAGTGAAGTGACTAGCCCAAAGTCACACAGCTGACAATTGGCAGAGCTGGGCATCTAGCTTTAATTCTATTTGTTCTGACGATTTTGACACCTGTCTACATGTTTTGTTTTGTTGTCTGTCTCCCCCTTCTAGACTGTGAGAAGCAGCGTGGCTCAGTGGAAAGAGCCCGGGCTTTAGAGTCAGAGGTTGTGGGTTCAAATCCCACATCCTCCAATTGTCAGCTGTGTGACTTTGGGCAAGTCACTTCACTTCTCTGTGCCTCAGTTACCTCATCTGTAAAATGGGGATTAAGATTGGTGAGCCCCACATGGGACAACCTGATCACTTTGTATCCTCCCCAGTGCTTAGAACAGTGCTTTGCACATAGTAAGCACTTAACAAATACCACAATTTTTATTATTATTATTCTCTGTGCCGCAGTTCCCTCATCTGTAAAATGGGGATGAAGACTGTGAGCCCCCTGTGGGACAACCTCATCACCTTGTAACCTCCCCAGTGCTTAGAACAGTGCCCTGCACATAGTGAGCACTTAATAAATACCTGTGTGTATACATATAGGTGAGCCCGTTGTTGGGTAGGGACCGTCCCTCTATGTTGTCGACTTGGACTTCCCAAGTGCATAGTCCAGTGCTCTGCACACAGCAAGCGCTCAATAAATACGATTGAATGAATGAATGACTTAATGACTGAATGAATGAACCCACGCCCTCTGACTCCAAAGGCCGGGCTTTTAGACTGTGAGCCCACTGTTGGGTAGGGACTGTCTCTATATGTTGCCAATTTGTACTTCCCAAGCGCTTAGTACAGTGCTCTGCACGTAGTAAGCGCTCAATAAATACGATTGATGATGATGATGATGATGAGCCACTCAAGCGCATAGCTCAGTGCCCTGCCCCCAATACGCCCTCAAGCAATACGCCTAGTTGATTGATTGATTGATCGATGGGATGAACGAATGAGGTAGGGAGCGAGGGTCTGTGGGTTCTCTCCCCCTTCTAGCCTGTGAGCCCACTGTTGGGTAGGGACCGTCTCTAGATGTCGCCAACTTGGACTTCCCAAGCGCTTAGTACAGTGCTCTGCGCACAGTAAGCGCTCAATAAATACGATTGAATGACTGACTGAATGAATAAGCCCTCAAGCAATACGCCTGGTTGATTGATTGATGGATAGAACGAACGAATGATGTAGGGAGCCGGGGGTGGGGGGGGTTGTCTGTGTGTCTGAGGCTAGGGGCAGCGCCCCCTAGCGGTCTGTTTTTTCTCCCGCTTCCCAGCGGGCAGCGCGGCCGGCCGTCTGCCTCCTTTCCCGGCGTGCCCCGCGGCCGGCCCTCTGCCTCCTTTCCCGGCGTGCCCCGCGGCTGGCTCGGCCTCCTTCCCGGCGTGCTCCGCGAAGGCGGCGGCCCCTTGACCGGTCTTGGGGACGGACCGTGGTCCCCGCCTCTTCCTCCTCCTCTTCCTCCAACTCCTCCTCCTTCCTCCAACTCCTCCTCCTCTTCCTCCAACTCCACCTCATCTTCCTCCAACTCCTCCTCCTCTTCCTCCAACTCCTCCTCCTCTTCCTCTCCTCCAACTCCTCCTCTTCCTCCTCCTCCAATCAATCAATCAATCATATTCATTGAGCGCTTACTGTGTGCAGAGCACTGGACTGAGCGCTTGAGAAGTCCAAGTCGGCAACATCTAGAGACGGTCCCTACCCAACAGCGGGCTCACAGTCTAGAAGGGGGAGACAGAGAACAAAACCAAACACACTAACAAAATAAAATAAATAGAATAGATATGTACAAGATAAAAATAGAGTAATAAATCTGTACAAACATATATACATCTATACAGGGGCTGTGGGGAAGGGAAGGAGGTAAGATGGGGGGATGGAGAGGGGGAGAGGAAGGAAGGGAAGGCCTCCTGGAGGAGGTGAGCTCTCAGTAGGGCCTTGAAGGGAGGAAGGGAGCTAGCTGGGCGGATGGGCAGAGAGGGAGGGCATTCCAGGCCCGGGGGAGGACGTGGTCCGGGGTTCGATGGCAGCTCCAACTCCTCCTCTTCCTCCTCCAACTCCTCCTCCTCCTCCTCCAGCTCCAACTCCTCCTCCAACTCCAACTCCTCCTCCAACTGCAACTCCTCCTCCTCCAACTGCAACTCCTCCTCCTCCAACTCCTCCTCCTCCTCCTCCTCCAACTCCTCCTCCTCCTCCTCCAACTCCTCCTCCTCCTCCTCCAACTCCTCCTCCTCCAACTCCTCCAACTCCTCCTCCTCCTCCTCCAACTCCTCCTCCTCCTCCTCCTCCTCCTCCTCCAACTCCTCCTCCTCCTCCTCCTCCTCGTCCTCGCCGGGCAGGCCGCGACCGATGGCCGGTCCCGGGCCGGGCCCCCTGGAGCTGGGCTTCGCCGAGCTTGCCCCGGGCCCGGGGCGGCGGAGCGGCCCGAGTTTCCGCAGCAAGGTGGGCGGTCGGCCTTGGTGGCTGGGGGCGGTGGGGCTGCCGGGCCCCGGGGGCCTGGCCTGCCCGGCCTGCCGCCGCCCGCTCGCCTTCCTGCTGCAGCTGTACGCGCCGCGGCCCGCGCCCGCCCACGCCTTCCACCGCGCCCTCTTCCTCTTCGCCTGCCGGCACCCCGACTGCTGCAACGCCTTCCGCGGTACGGGGACCCCCGACGCCCCCTGACCCCCTAACCCCCAGCCCCCCACAACGCCCACCCCGCCCGACGCCCCGACGGGGTTTGCTCCGCGCCCACTGCTGCGGGCCGCGGTGCCGACAGGAGCCCGGGCCTGGGTAGTAATGATAACAATAATAATAATGATGGCATTTATTAAGCGCTTACTACGCTGGGGAGGTTACAGGGTGACCAGGTTGTCCCATGGGGGGGGGGGGGGCTCGGGCTCACAGTCTTCACCCCCATTTTACAGATGAGGTCACTGAGGCCCAGAGAAGTCAAGTGACTTGCCCAAAGTCACCCAGCTGACAATTGGCGGAGCCGGTGTTTGAACCCATGACCTCTGACTCCAAAGCCCGGGCTCTTTCTTTTGAGCCATGCTGCTTCTCAGCATGGTCTCTATGTGTTAATAATAATAATAATAATGATGGCGTTTATTAAGCGCTTACTATGTGCATAGCACTGTTCTAAGCGCCGGGGAGGCTACAAGGTGATCAGGTTGTCCCACGGGGGGCTCACAGTCTTCATCCCCATTTTACAGATGAGGTAACTGAGGCGCAGAGAAGTCAAGTGACTTGTCCAAAGTCACCCAGCTGACAACTGGCGGAGCCGGGATTGGAACCCCTGACCTCTGACTCCCAAGCCCGGGCTCTTTCCATTGAGCCACGCTGCTTCTCAGCATGGTCTCTATATGTTGCCAACTTGGACTTCCCAAGCGCTTAGTACAGTGCTCCGCACACAGTTAAGCGCTCAGTGGAAAAGAGCGCGGGCTTTGGAGTCAGAGGTCATGGGTTCAAATCACGGCTCTGCCAGTTGTCAGCTGTGTGACTCTGGGCAAGTCACTTTACTTCTCTGGGCCTCAGTTCCCTCATCTGGAAAATGGGGATGAAGACTGTGAGCCCCACGTGGGACAACCTGATCACCTTGTAACAGTGCTTAGAACAGTGCTTTGCACGTAGTAAGTGCTTAATAAATGCCATCATTATTATAATAAATACGATTGAATGAATGAATGAATGAATGAGCCAGAGGTCGTGGGTTCTAATCCCAGCCCCGCCAACTTGTCAGCTGTATGACTTTGGGCAAGTCACTTCAATCAATCAATTGATCGTATTTATTGAGTGCTTACTGTGTGCAGAGCACTGTATTAAGCGCTTGACTTCACTTCAATCAATTAATCAATTGTATTGAGCGCTTACTGTGTGCAGAGCACTGGACTAAGCGCTTGGGAAGTACAAGTCGGCAACACGTAGAGACAGTCCCTAACCAACAGCGGGTCTGGGCCTCAGTCCCCTCATCCAGAAAATGGGGGCTGAGACTGTGAGCCCCACAGGGAACAACCTGATAACCTTGAATCTCTCCTAGCGCTTAGAACAGTGCTTGGCACATAGTAAGCGCTGAACAAATACCATCATCATTATTATTATTGTGGGCCAAGCAGAGAATCAGCGTGGCTCAGTGGAAAGAGCACAGGCTTTGGAGTCTGGGGTCATGGGTTCAAATGCTGACTCCGCCAATTGCCAGCTGTGTGACTTTGGGCAAGTCACATCACGTCTCTGGGCCTCAGTTCCCTCATCTGTAAAATGGGGATGAAGACTTGTGAGCCCCACGTGGGACAATCCGATCACCTTGTATCCTCCCCAGCGCTTTGCACATAGCACTTAATAAATGCCATCATTATTATTATTATTATTATTATTATTACTGCCAGCCTTGCCCTCGCCTCTCGTTCATTCATTCGTTCAATTGTATTTATTAAGCGCTTATTGTGCGCAGAGCGTTGTACTAAGCGCTTGGGAAAGGATAGTGCGGCAATAGTGACAATCCATCATCATCAATCGTATTTATTGAGCGCTTACTATGTGCAGAGCACTGTACTAAGCGCTTGGGAAGCACAAATCGGCAACATATAGAGACAGTCCCTACCCAACAGTGGGCCCCAATGAGCCTCCCAGTCCAGAGCTCCCCCACCCCCGGCCCGTCGTGAACTGTCGTTGGCTGTGCCAGTTTTCAGGAACCAGCTCCCCAGGAAAAACGACTTCTACCCCTACGATCCGCCGCCCGAAGAGCCGCCGCCGCCGCCTCCGGGAGCGGCTGCTGGTGTGTGCTTGCAGCTGGGCTCCGGGGTTTGGCTTTGCCGCGTGTGCGGCTGCCCGGGGCCCAAGGCCTGTGCCCGCTGCCACCGAGCCCACTACTGCAGCAAGGACCACCAGGTCCTGGACTGGAAGCTGGGCCACAAGCAGGCCTGCCCGCAGCCCGGTGAGTCCGCCCCCCCGGGGGGTCGGGGCGGTGGGGGGGGGCATGACCCCGGTGGGCTGGGTCGGGGGTCGAGGGAGGAGGGAGCGGTGCCACTGTCCGACGTGGGATTTGTGGGACCCCAGCGGGGCTGGGCCCCGGCTCCCCGGTGACCCCCGAGAGGGCCTCGGCCCCCTCTCCGCCCGCGCGCTGGGACTTTAGGAAAGTGGACGCTCGGACGGGATCCTTGGGGGTGGGCGGGGGGTACAGCTCTGGGCTGCCTTCCCTGCCCACCCCCTTTGAGGTTGGCTGGGCACCCCCAGGTGGGCCCAATGTGCCCGTACCCGCTTTCTGAAAAGCGCGGCGACTCGTTGCCACAGCCTCAGCCGGCCAGAGGCCCCCTCCAGCACCTTGTTGATGAGTTAATAATAACTATTGTGTGTGTGAAACACTTCGTGCCAGGCACTGTACTGAGCACCGGGGTGGGTACAAGCAAATCAGGGTGGGCACAGTCCCCGTCTCACAGTCACAACCCCCATTTTACAGATGAGGTAACTGGGGCCCAGAGAAGTGAAGTGACTCACCCAACGTCACACAGCAGATATGCGGTGGAGCTGGGATTAGAACCCACGACCTCCAGACTCCCAGGCTCGTGGTCTGTCCACTGTGCCACGCTGATTCTCTCCCCTCTCCCCACCTGCCTTCAGAACGGCTAGGCCCAAGTCAACCCCGTTGAGCCACGGCTGAACGTTATAGAAACAATAACCCTGTAATGCAGACGAGCGCGAGTGGGATTTGAGGAATGTTATTGCCCAGATCACGGCAAGACTAACACCTCCCAGTCCTTCCCGTTCCTCCGCTGAGCATGCTGGGCTTGGGGGCAGGGACGAGAGGGACTTTCACCGTCAGACCCGAGGTGGAGGACGCCAAGTCCGCGTGCTCCGGGGTGGGCCAGGGGTGCAAGGCTGACTTGGGAAATGTTCTTCTAGAGGGCCCGGATGGAGCCATCCCAGACCACCAGTTCCTTTTCCCGGAGTACGAAATCGTGATAGAAGCGGAAGAGCCGGATTCGGAGGGCGAGGAGGATGGTGATGTGGACGGCGTGGAAGACTGTGCGGACCCAGAACTCCCGGGCTCCCTGGGTAAGGAACGCCTTTTGGGGAAGCAACCTGGGTACGTGGTTTGAGATACGATCTGCTGACTCCCCAAGGCCAAAGAGCATGCTAGGATGGGCCCCGGGCTGAGAAACGTGAGCTCGTGTGGGCAGGAATGTGTCTGTTGCTATGCTGTACTCTCACAAGCGCTAAGTACAGTGCTTTGCACGCACTAGGCGTTTAGTAAATACAACTGAATGAAAGGACAGTGGTTGTGTTGGGTGGGGGAGTGGGCAGGCCACCTGATTTGATTTTTCCCTGCTGCTCCCGGGTGCGGGCGCTCCTGCATTTTGCTGATGAGGAACGCCGAGGGTGATGTCTCGGGAGAGGCCGGACCCACTGCTTGCTCACTTCATTTCCTCCCCTGGAGGAGCCAGGGGCGCTCGGGGCTGAGACGCTTTCTGGATTTGTCTCAGGAGAAGCTCCCGAGGCAGTCCTGGATGCTCTGGCCAAGCACGAGTCCAGAGAAGACAGGATCTTCCAGCAGTTTAAAGCCAAAACAGCGCGGGAGCCCGAGCAGGTAGGAGGAAAATCCAGTGTCCCGGTAGCCACCTTTTCCCTGGGATCCCGTGCTTGTGGTGACTGGCTGGGGTGGAGATGCACCTGGGGCCTGCCTTCAGGCCCCCCACCTCCCTCCTAAGCTCTGAGATGAAGTGGCTGGGGGGTGGGGGGGGGCACGTGGTGGGGTTGGAGGCCTCCGGTGAAGGGGAGCTTGTTGCTGTGAAACCCACCACCCTCCTCTGTGTCTTGTGCCTGCTGGTTTTAGATTATCAGGTACGGCAGAGGCGTTGACCCGCTCTGGATCTCCGGAGAAGGCATCCCGCAAGAGAAAGATATTCCCCCTTGCCCATGTGGGGCCAGGAGAGAGTTTGAATTCCAGGTAGGAGCCTGGGACGGTCTGGCTGGGGGATCGTTGGCAGGGCCCAGGGGCCGGCTTTGCCCTGCTTCTCCATCCTCTCTCTCCCCACCACTGGCCCTGGGGCGGGCCCCCAACCACCCAGCAGAGGGGTAATGAAAGTCCCGAAGGCGGCCAGAAACGGGGTTCAGACCCACTCCCCCAGGTGAAGCTTGCTTGCAGGGTGCTCCCATCCCTGGTGTAGGGAAGGGCTTCACCTAGCTCAGGGGCACGGAGCCCCAGCCCTCCCACCTCTCTTCCTTCCTTCCTTTCTCAGGTCATGCCCCAGCTCCTCAACTACCTGAAAGCTGACCGACTGGGCACGAGCCTGGACTGGGGGGTGCTGGCCGTCTACACGTGCGCCCGCAGTTGCAGCCTGGCTGCCGCCCACTACACTGAGGAGTTCATTTGGAAGCAAGACGTGGGCTCTGCGTGATGCAGCAGGGCCCCACTCCCACCGTGCAGTCCCCTCTGGCTGAGCTGCACGAAGGAGGCCCCCCCAACCCCCCGGCCCTGACATCTTGACTTCTGAAGAGAACGGGACAAGCCCAGAGGGAGGTGCGAGTGGGTCAGGATGAGTGGCACCGGAGCCGCCCCTCCAGCTCGGCCCCAACCACCCCTCAGCTGAACGGACTCCTACAGGTTTAAAAAGCATTTGTTTATTAAACAGAAGGCGCCGAGGGCCTGTGGGACCAACCGCTGCGCGCAGGCGGGGCCGGGCCCGTGTCCGTGCCCACACCCGGCCTGGCAGCTTGGTCGCTCTGAGGTCAGCCCTGCTGGAATGGTGAACACTGAAGCCCCCGGGGACGGGGGCGGGAGGGCCTGTTAAAACCCAATATAAATAAAGCCAACACTGCACCGAGCAGTCCTCTAAAAACAACTCACCACCTGGGTCGGAGGTTCCTGTGGAAAGATGGGGTGGCCCCTGGCACTCCGGGAAAGGGGCTCGGCTTCGCCCAGAGTCTCTGTCTCCGGTCTCGCCGGCGCCCCCAGATAATACCATTTGACAGTGTACCAAAAACAACTCGTGAAAAGAGGAGAGCGGGGGTGGCGGGGGAGAAGCCGTTACGTCGTCTTCCTGAATCCTTTGAGAATGGGGTAGATGTTTTCAAATGCCTCGTAGATTTCCGCTCTGACCTTGGCACCTGAGGGTGGGGGCGAGAGGGCGGAGGGGGCGCCCGGCTCAGACGGAGAGCGGCTCCGACCCCGGGCCGGAGCCCTCTCCACCCGGCCGCGGCCCAGACCCGTCGCGCTTACCTGTTAAAACAACTTTTCCAGAAACAAAAATCAGGAGGACGATTCTGGGTTTGATCATCCTGTAGATCAAACCTGGAAACAGCTCCGGCTCGTAACTGGAAGCGAAAGGGGAGAAGGAGAGGTGAGAAGCCACGATTGGCATCGGTTGGGGGGTGGGAGGGTGTTTTGGGGATGGTATGCTCAACAACCCCCTGGTCTGCCCAGAATCCTTCCACCGGAGCCTTTAGTCGTGGAGGAATGGGGAAGCCAGGAAGAAAGGAGGTCCCATCAAACCTGCCCCCGATCCCGGGCTGAGCCAAGGCCGACGTTTCCATCTGTTCTCCTTCCCCGCCCACGCTGCGGCATCTCGGCCGAAAGGCAAAGAGCCGACGCTCCGCTCAGACTCGTGGATGGAACTGGGTGAGGGGGAACCCAGAGGGGCCGGCGAGCCTACTTACCTGCTGAACTGCTGGTGGGTCAGCACCAGGCCCTCGAGCCGGATGGGAAACTTCACGTCACAGCTGCCCACCATGTTCTGAATCTTAAAATCCAAGAACTTGGCCGGGAAGCCCAGCTTCTGCACTACTCTGGCATACTTCCTGGCTGCCAGCCTGGACTGCTCCTCACTAAATAGAGAAAAAAGCGCAGTTACTTCCCCGAGGAGAGAGGGCAACCATAGAGGGTGGTTAAGGGGCAGCTTCCTCCGCTTTCTGCCCCGTGCCAGCAAGTCATCGATCCAGCAATCGGTCGATGGTATTTAGTGGGTGCAGAGCACCAGCCTGAGCGCTTGGAAAAGCACAGCAGAGTCGACCTTAACTGGTGTCTGCTGCCTCTGACTGCAGACCGCCAGCCTCGGCACAGCGTGGGGGTGGCGGTTTTCCCAAGCCAGCCAGCCAGCCGACGGTCAGTGCCTTCCGGACCGTCCCAGGGTCTGAATTCAAGCCCATCAAAAGGCATTCCAACGTCCCCGCTACCCACAGACCGTGAGCGGAAGACGGCTCCGGGCCGCCCGTCATACCGACCTCTTGGCCCCCGTGCACACCATCTTTCCGGAGCTGAAGATCAGTGCCGTCGTGCGGGGCTCTCTTATCCTCATGATGACGGCAGCGAAACGCTGAAATGTGAAATCGGCAAGGGTTGGCGGCGTCCCAGCTGCCGGAGCGACTCGCTAGCCCGGACCCCGGGCCACGGGCTCTGGCAGCTGCAGACCCTCACGAGGCATCCCAGACCGCACCCAGGCCAACGGCAGCATTGGAGCCGGCGTGGAAAGAACTCCAAACTCCTGAGAAATGAAGGAGCCCATCCCACAACAGTAACAACGGTAACAGGGTAAAGCACTGCTGGGGTTGATGTAAGGTAATCAAATCAGACCCAATCCCTGAACCAGATGGGGCTCACGGTCTAGGTAGAAGGGAGGACAAGTATTTAACCCCCATTTTATAGCTGAGGAGACCGAGGCACAGAAGTTAAAGGATTTGCCCATGGTCCCTCAGCAGGAGAGGGGCAGAGCTGGGATTAGAATCCAGTTCTCCTCAAACCCAGGCCTGAACTCTGTAATTATAACGATGACTGGGGGTTTCGGTAAGGGCTTGCTCTGTGCCAAGCGCTGGGGTAGAGGCAATCAAATCAGATGAGACCCGATGGAAAAAGCACAGGCTGGGGAGTCAGAGGCTCTGGGTTCTAATCCTGGATCCATCACTTCCATCAGTCACATTCATAGAGCACTTACTGTGTGCAGGGCAGTGTACTAAGGGCTTGGGAGAGTACAGCACAACAGTAGAACAGAAGCACTCTTCCCTGGCCATTAGGTGCCTAATGGGAGCACTTGGGTAAACTGCTTAACTTTTCAGTACCTCAGTTCTCTCATCTGCAGAATGGGGATTCAGCACCTTGAGATCCCCAGGTGGGGCAGCGATTGGGTCTAACCTGATTATCTTGTGACTGCTCCACAGGTCACGCTTGCCCGCAACTGTCCACCTCCCTCCACCCAAGAACACTCTTTTCCAAAGGAGAAAAGCGCTGGCTCCGGCACGCCCTTGTCGGAGTGCCCGCCGGCTCACAAATCTGAACTTGGCCGGGCTGAGGGCTGAGGCTGACCCGCACGGGGCGCGCCCTCTCCCTCTCCCACCTTGGGGTTGTACTCAGCATTGCGGGCCCGGAGAGCGATGGTCTTCAGGTCGAGCTTGCAGCCAAGGTTGACCGTGGACACAATATTCCTGCAAGGAATGCACAGGGAAAACCTGCCTCAGTCTAACAGTCTCACGGGCTTCGCCGCGAGCCCGTTTAGAATGCCGTGCCTGCCACCGCACCAAGATCGCCGCCCTGGACTGCCGACCAAGCAGGTGCCCAGGAAAGGCTGCGGTCTTATCGGATCATCCCGTCGATGCCAGGTCAGTGAGTAGTAAATTCCTGAGGCCCCTCGTTCTTTGGAATCCATCAATCGATGGCATTCCCTTACTCAGACTGGGAGCCTCATGTGGGTCAGGGACTGTATCTCACCTGATCTACCCCAGTGCTTAATACACAGTCCTCGGCACATAGTAAGCACCTAACAAATACCCTAATTATAAATTCTTCATTGAGGGCTTACTGGGCAGAGCACTATACTAAGCATTTAAGATTTGAGAAAACTTGATGGGCCTGTTCGAAAAGTCTCCAGGTAGGCGTGTGTGCAGGATGGTGTCCAGCTGCCTTCTCCCCCCCATTTCTGTCGTCACCACCACCTCTTCCTAAGGAGCAGGAAGAGCAGCACCGCCAACAGAACGTGGATCTGCCCTTCGTCGGCTACCCGGCTCAGCCAGGGTGCCCACCGCCACTACCGCGTGGAAGATGAGCCGCTGTTCGCAATGGGCCGGCTGAGCCAGGGTGGTGATGCTTCTGCGTCCATGACCTCTACATATATTCCCCCCAGCTTCTCAGTGCCATCTGGACAAACCTGGAGCTTGGAATGCAAACGGGCTCCACCTGAGGATTGGGAAGCACGCCCATCGCTTCCCCTCCTCCGCCCCCCCGCCTCCCAACACATAACACCGGTGCGGAGGAAGAAGAGGATGGAGGGGAGAGAGGGAAGGAAAGAGGGAAGAAGTGGTGAGGAGGCCGAGCCCGATCCCCTCCTGCGAGCGAGAGCCCTGCTCTTCTTGATGTTACCGTTGGGAGTTTACCCGGCTCCGCCTGACCTCCCCCTGCACTGCACCCCCGGCTCGAAAGCAGCGTCCCCGGGCTCATTCGCTCAGGCTCCTCCCCGGCACCGCCCGGCAGAAATCCTGATGTGTCGCCAGGCACCCAGGGGCCCAGCCAAGTCTTCTCTCCTTCCAGGATTCTCGGGACCGGCGCCTACTGGGAGCAGGTGAGGAGCAGGGAGGAGAGAAGGGAGGAAAGAAGGGAGGAAGCCAGAGGGATGAGGCCCTAGACACTCACTGTAGCTGGGGCACGATTCCAGAGCTCTCGGATGCGGGCGTGGCGGGTGTGATGGGGGTCATCGGGGTCATCGGGGATGGGTACAGGGGGGGTGGTGCCTGGCAAGGGAGCGGTTGTAAGAGTCTGTGAGTGGAAGAGCTGAGGGGTTTGGCCAGAGGCCCCTTGGGGGGCCGGCTGAGCGGTGGCCGCCTGCTGCTGCTGCTGCTGCTGTTGCTGTTGCTGCTGTTGCTGCTGCTGCCGCTGCTGCTCCTCCAGCAGGGACAAACTGTTGGAGCTCTGGACCGGCTGTGGCGTCAGCCCGGTGCCGTAAGGCATCATGGGGCTGAAGATGGGGATTCCCGGCGTCATGGCGCCCTGTGAGGACGGGGAAAACAGATGGGGGTCAGACTCGGGGGCCGCCGACGGGGCGTGAATTGCAGGGACGAGCCCCCCAGGGGTAGCCGAGGTCTAGCGGGGCAGGAAAGACTCGAGATCTTTGGGAGTCCTACTGTTACAACTTAGCTCAGCTCCGGCTCTGGGGCCCTGCCCTGAGACCCGCCCCACCCCGAAGTCCTCATTCTGGGGCTCCCATGGACACAGAGCAACCTGCCACGCTGTATCCACTGGGCACCGAAGGCCCGGGCAGCTGCTGGAGCACGTCCTTGGGCTCTTCCTGACCACCAAGTTCCAGGAGAGCCCGAGTCTGAATTCCCCACCCTGAGGGTGGGTATGGACAGACAGATGGACAGCAGGGGCAGTTCTCCACTGGGCGACAGGGACGTCTGGCCCCAGGCCCTGGCTCCAGCCAGTGGAGGCAGAGGGCTGGGTGTGCGACAGCATAGAAATGGGATCGTTCAGCATTTTCAGCCGGGGACGAGGGAGAAAGCAATTTCTCCCACATCCGACACGACCCCAGTCTTTATCTTTGTGATGTCGTCTTCTCCCTCTGTATTCCAAGGGCCCAATTAGGTGACCATTTCCCTCCCAAAGCTCCAAACCCGGCCCGAAGGAGGAGATCGGCCCAGGGACGGATGGACAGGCAGACGATCCGTATCTGGGACACGTCTCCCCGTGCCCCACACAGCCAGGAAAGACCGGACAGTTAAGACTTTCCTTCCCTGGCAGGAAGGCCTCATTTGGCCGTCGAGGACAGCCCGGGGGCTCCCAAAGGCAGATCGGTGCCGGCAGAAAGCTTCGGTGCAGCTTGAAAGCCAGAGCGATGGACCTCTGGGGCCAGTAGCCATGGATTTCTGGGGGCGACGGCAGCGTCGTGCCCCTCGACCTCACGGACCCCAGGGACTCCTCCCCTCGGCCAGGGGCGTTACCTGTGGGGAGGCCAAGCCCTGAGCGTAGGGGGGCAGGCTGTTGTTTTGATCCATGGAGCTCCCTTCCTTCTCCAACAAGCAAGGAATACTTCCACCGGATCCCCTCCGTTTGTTCTCGCTTTGTTCTACAAAATGCTGCGAGTCGACACTTCTCGGCTCCTCCTGAAACTCTGCGGGGGCATCCGATCCAGGAAAAGATGGTTTTGAACCCAACGGGGAGAAAGCACAGACGAGTCTCCTGATTCCCTGCACACCACTGACACACGCACCTCTTCGGAAAGATCCGGTTCATGTACGTAAACCCTTTTCTGCCTTCCCCTACCCGCTGCCTCGATAATCCCATATGGAATTTCCACCTCACACCCCCTCGGTATCGCACCAATTGCAACGGTAAATGTGGGCAACTTTCCAAAGGAGAAAAAAGCCCCTGCTCCATGGTAAAAATGCCACCGTGTCCTCGTGGCTGCCCCCGGGACGCTGACAGTTCAGGGTCAGGGCAAGAAATGAAAAACTCCTTCCTAGAGCCTTCAGTCAGTTGGCTGGCTGGCAAAGCCCCTCGGTCGAAAAGTCCCAGTTGGGACGGGCCGTGGAAGATGCGGCCTGCAGTGAGACTGTGGAGGACGGACTTTTTACCAGTTACCACTTTCTTCCTTTTTTCCCCCTCCTTTGAAAGGCTCTCCGGTAAAAATCGCACCATTTGGAACTTGATCAGACTAGTGCTCACTCTCTACTGGAGTGTTTGACGTGTCTGTCAAGACAAACTGCCGACCGGAGTTTCAGCTCAAGTGACCTAAACCTGAGGACGCTGACACTTAAGAGGAGACATGAGAATCTTTGGCGCCCAAACGTTGTCATCTTTTTTCTGAGCCAAAGCAAATTATTTTAAGAAAATGGCCACGGCCGCTACTGTTCAAGACCCTCCTCCCAGGTCCAAGACTCCCGACGGCAGCGACCCACAGGTTACAGGTACTATGGGACTGCTAGATCATCATCATCAATCGTATTTATTGAGCGCTTACTATGTGCACAGCACTGTACTAAGCGCTTGGGAAGTACAAATTGGCAACATATAGAGACAGTCCCTACCCAACAGTGCTCCCTCTCCCACCCCCGCGGGCCTTCAATCACCCCAAGACACAACCACCTTGGGGAATCGCTCAATCGAATGTATTTATTGAGCCCTTACTATGTGCGGTGCACTGTACTAAGAGCTTGGAAGAATAAAATACAACAGAATTGGCAGACACGTTCCGTGCCCTTAACAAGCCTCACTGTGGGAAAGGAATGTGTTTGTTTATTGTTGCTTCGTACTCTCCCAAGTGCTTAGTACAGCGCGCTGCAAGGTAAGCGCTAAATACGTACGATTGAATGAATGAGCTTACCGTCTAGAGGGGGAAACAGACATTTATATAAATGTCATAATAAAAAGGCCTCCGCTGTTTGAGGCGTCGCATTGTTTGAGCCTCACGCGCCCCTAACCGCTTCGACGCTCCGGCCAAGTCAGAGAATCCCTCCTCACCCCTCCCTGGCCGGGCTGGCCTCGAACAATCGACAGCGAATGGCTCTTGGACGAAATCTGGCCCGCAGCCCTGGTCTAGATGGTCAAAGCCACAAAGACACCTCCCACGCTCCACCCCCAAGCAGACCACCAAAGATGTGGCTGAAATGAAAGGCAACTCTGTTACTCAATTTGGAGACAGACGGCTTTGCTACATTGTTGCGTCTCATTCAGAGGAGTCGCTCGCCAAAATTCAGCAATGCAAAGCTTTACCACAAAAAGCCAAAAGGGAGGGAGAAGCTCGTTTCTCCATCTCCAGCTAAAACCTTGGGATTGAAATCTTGCACCTGCTTTTCAGAAAGCAGGTGTATTTCTGAAAGTGAATGAAGCAGTGGGCTTCTCTCTTACCTATCCATCCGCTTCTCCTACTGTAGCCCAGCTTGCCCCCTGTGTTCCTCTCAGGTTAACTTCCTCCTTCGGCTTCCCTCCAGGTTCTCCGGCCTCCAGAGTCCCGCTTCCCATCCTTCCTGCTGCCTGGAGCGCTCTCCTCATCCCTTCACATTGGTCAGATCCCAGCTCTCCCCATCTTCGGAGCACTGCTGAAATCCCACCTCCTCCAGGTGGTCTTCCCCGATTCATTTTCTTTTCCCCAGAAACCCTCTCAACTCGTGCAACTCAGCAAATGCGCTCAGAGCCCCTCAGCAGCTCTTCTGTACCTGCCCAATTTTCTATTCTCCTCTCTCTTCCCCTGCTTGCCTGCTGCGGGTATCTGGGTAAGTCCAGCCTCATCCCTGGGCCTCTCGGTTTCCTCATTTGTAAAACAGGGATTCAACTACCCAACCAACCTCTGGCTTCGACTGGGCACCCCGTGTGGGAAGGAACAGTGCCTGACCTGATGATCTTGCGTCTTCCCCAGCACCTGACATACGGTAAGCTCTCAGCAAATACCACGATTATTCTTATTACAGAAAGCGACATGGAAAAAATCAGAAGTCTCGGGGCAACCTGTGCGTGTTTGGGTTACTAGAGCCCCCAGAGCCGAGGGGCCTGAGAGCGGAGGAAGGATGAGAAATCAAGAGGAAGGACAAGAGACGACGGAGCGGGAAAAGGAACGGGCCGACGGGGAGCCGAGGAGAGCCAGCCCCTGCCACCTGACACTCAGACTCGGGGAAGGAGCAATGGTCACCCCAGAGTCTGGCAGGGAGGGAAGGCAGCACAAGACAGGGAAGAGGGCAAAGGGCAAATCCTGTGGGAGGAGGAAAGAGGAGGGGAAATGAGGGAGGCCGGGCTGCTGGGCATGGGGCAGGGAGAAACTGTCTCTCTCTCAGCACGGGGTCGGAGGCGACGGAACCCTAAAAGGCCAGACTGGAAACAGCACAGGGTGCTACAACGGCCCCACCAGTTGGGGTGGAGAGGTGAGTAGAGGAGGGTCCGTCACCCAGCCTGCTGGCAGCCTCACCCTGGAAGAGTTCCGCGTTGGACTCTGGAGAGGCAGGGATTTCCGGAAGGAGGCAGAGACCGCTGCTACTGCACCAGCAACAGTGAGACCTGAGGCTGGGCAAGGGCGGGCGCCTCGGGGAACCCGAGGGTCAAGCTGGAGGTGAGGCGGGATGAGAGAGAGGGCAGGCAGGAATGAGGGCAGCAGTGGGGAGTTTGGTTATGCAGGGGCTCCATTTTACGGTGGCTAGAAAGCAATGAACGTCCACGACTTCGTGGGGCTCTAGGTCGGATAAGGTAAGTCAGCGGTATCCTTCCCTTTCATGGTTCCTTTCCCGCTCTGGGAAAGGGCCGCCACGCCCCCCCTCCCACCCCGCTCCGTCACTTCTCTAATTTGCTCCCCCAGCAACAAGTCCAGGCTCCCAGCGGGCATAAGCAAACACGGCTGGATCCGGTCATGCCCATTCTAGCAGTAGGCACCCGGCCCTTCCAAGGATGGGGGCAGCTTAATTGAAAAGGGCTGCCCAGTTTACTGAACGCGTCAAGGGAAACTGAGCAGCCGCCGTACGCTGAGAACAGCAGGAGACCTCCCTACGTGGGACTGGGCACCAAAAGACTGAAACACATTCTAATAGCGTGCCCGGGGGGCAGTGGGAATAATGCCACGTCTTCCGTGGATAATTAACACCAAAAGCTTGATGCCCTGCTCAAACGTGAGTAGAGAACCAATGTTTCTCTGAAGATGAAAACGCTGTGTGTAACAATGCAAAACTTGGCAACTGCCACGTCTTTAGAAGGGGAAGCACTCAAGCTTAGTGCCTGGCCAGCACCGAACCCAGGGGAGGCTCTGTGATCATCATCATCAATCGTATTTATTGAGCGCTTACTGTGTGCAGAGCACTGGACTAAGCGCTTGGGAAGTACAAGTTGGCAACATATAGAGACGGTCCCTACGCAACAGTGGGCTCACAGTCTAAAAGGCCGTAACGTCTCGGCCGGATCGGCGGGAGGCAAGTGCCTTGTAGTTGCAAGGGGAGGCAAACCTTCCGATGAAGGGTAATTGGAATTTTCTTTAAAAATTAAAATCATCCTTCAGGTGTGGAATGGGCCATTCAACCTCCACTAACTCTTCTCACAGTGACTCGGGATGGTCCCCACAGTACCCCAATTCTCCTTTCCCGACTCTCCCTGAGTAAACGAGCACAGACACACTTGATTCTCACCTCTCTCCCCTCGACTGTCCCCACGGTGTCCCAGCACGGACCACCCGGCCCTCTGCCTCTCCCCCAGTGACCCAGGACGGCCCACCCAACTCCTCTGACTCCCCCGTCTCGGCCCACGACCCGGCCTGTACAACCCTATTTGCTATATTGTACGTATTTACTGTTCTATTCATTTTGTTAATGATGTGTATCTAGCTTTAATTCTATTTGTTCTGATGACTTGACACCTGTCCACATGTTTTGTTTTGTTGTCCGTCTCCCCCTTCTAGACTGTGAGCCCGTTGTTCGGTGGGGACCGTCTCTAGATGTTGCCAACGTGTACTTCCCAAGCGCTTAGTACAGTGCTCTGCACACAGTAAGTGCTCAATAAATACGATTGAATGACTGAATGAACCAAACCCCGTGAGTCTCTCCTCTCCACTCCCGACTCTCTCGCCCAATGACCCATCCCCGCCCACCCACGAAGCCTGCCTTTCCCCCGGTGTCGCAGGCCCCAGCTCTGCCTATCCTGCCCGTGGTCCCGTACGGATGCCCTCAAGCCCCGCCGCCCCCGTGGGTGTTTGCCCGGGGGCTGCGAGGGGGACAAGGGAAGGAGAGGAGGGGGCCGTCCAGACCGCCACCGACCCACCTCGCTCCGCACAAGCACCCATCGGTTGGTGTGGAGCGGGCGGGAAGGGCCGAGGAGCCCGGGGGGTGGTGGAGGGGATGGTTGGGAGGACCGTGAAGGGGTGATGATAATAATAATAATAATAATGATGATGATGATGGAATTTGTTAAGTGCTTACTATGTGCAAAGCACTGTTCTAAGAGCCCTGGGGGGGGATACAAGGTGATCAGGTTGTCCCACGTGGGGCTCACAGAAGCAGCGTGGCTCAGTGGAAAGAGCCCAGGCTTTGGAGTCAGAGGTCAGGGGTTCAAATCCCGGCTCCGCCACTTGTCAGGTGGGTGACTTTGGGCAAGTCACTTGGCTTCTCTGGGCCTCAGTGACCTCATCTGTAAAATGGGGATGAAGACTGTGAGCCCCCCGGGGGACAACCTGATCACCTTGTAACCTCCCTTGCAATTAGAACAGTGCTTCACACATAGTAAGCGCTTCACAAATGCCATCATCAATAATCAATCAATCAATCGTATTTATTGAGCCCTTACTGTGTGTACAGCACTGGACTAAGCGCTTGGGAAGTACAAGTTGGCAACATCTAGAGACAGTCCCTACCCAACAATCAATCAATCGTTTTTATTGAGCGCTTACTGTGTGCACAGCACTGGACTAAGCGCTTGGGAAGTACAAGTTGGCAACATCTAGAGAGAGTCCCTACCCAACAGTGGGCTCACAGTCTAGAAAGGGGAGACAGAGAACAAAACCAAACATAGTAACAAAATAAAATAAATAGAATAGATATGTACAAATAAAATAGAGTAATAAATATGTACAAACATATATACAGGTGCTGTGGGGAAGGGAAGGGAGAGGGGGAGGAGGGGGAGAGGAAGGAGGGGGCTCAGTCTGGGAAGGCCTCCTGGAGGAGGTGAGCTCTCACTAGGGCCTTGAAGGGAGGAAGAGGGATCTATACGTTTGTATGTATTTATTACTCTACTTGTTTTATCTGTACATATTTATTCTATTTACTTTGTTATTATGTTTTGCTTTGTTGTCCATCTCCCCCTCCTAGACTGTCGGGTAGGGACTGTCCCTACCTGTTGCCAACTTGTAGCTCCCAAGCGCTTAGTCCAGTGCTCCGCACACAGTAAGCGCTCACTAAATCTGAGAAGCAGCGTGGCTCAGTGGAAACAGCACTTGCTTTGGAGTCGGAGGTCGAGAGTTCAAATCCCAACTCCACCACTCGTCAGCTGTGTGACTTTGGGCAAGTCACTTATACACATCTATTCTATTTATTTTATTTTGTTAGTATGTTTGGTTTTGTTCTCTGTCTCCCCCTTTTAGACTGCGAGCCCACTGTTGGGTAGGGACTGTCTCTACATGTTGCCAACTTGGACTTCCCAAGCGCTTAGTACAGTGCTCTGCACACAGTAAGCGCTCAATAAATACGATTGATGATGATGATGACTTCGCTTCCCTGTGCCTCAGTTCCCTCATCTGGAAAATGGGGGTGAAGACTGGGAGCCCCCCGTGGGGCAACCTGATCACCTGGTATCTCCCTCTCCATCCCCCCATCTTACCTCCTTCCCTTCCCCACAGCACCTGTATATATGTAAATATATATCTGTACATATTTATTACTCTATTCATTTTACTTGTACGTATCTATCCTATTTATTTTATTTTGTTACTATGTTTGGTTTTGTTCTCTGTCTCCCCCCTTTAGACCGTGAGCCCGCTGTTGGGTAGGGACTGTCTCTAGATGTTGCCAACTTGGGCTTCCCAAGCGCTTAGCACAGTGCTCTGCACACAGTCAGCGCTCAATAAATACGATCGATGATGATGATGACTTCACTTCCCTGTGCCTCAGTTCCCTCATCTGGAAAATGGGGGTGAAGACTGGGAGCCCCCCGTGGGGCAACCTGATCACCCGGTATCCTCCCCAGTGCTTAGAACAGCGCTTTGCACAGAGTAAGCGCTTAATAAAGGCCAGTATTAATTAGCTAATTAAATAGGCCTGAATGAATCATCATCATCAATCGTATTTATTGAGCGCTTACTATGTGCAGAGCACTGGACTAAGCGCTTGGGAAGTACAAATGGGCAACATATAGAGACGATCCCTACCCAACAGTGGGCTCCCAGTCTAAAAGGGGGAGACAGAGAACAAAACCAAGCATACTAACAAAATAAAATAAATAGGATAGATATGTACAAGTAAAATAAACAGAGTAATAAATATGTACAGATATATATATATATATATACAGGTGCTGTGGGGAAGGGAAAGAGGTAAGATGGGGGGATGGAGAGGGAGACACCAGATGATCAGGTCGCCCCACGGGGGGCTCCCAGTCTTCACCCCCATTTTCCAGATGAGGGAACTGAGGCACGGGGAAGCGAAGTCGACTTGCCCAAGGTCACCCGACGGGCGTGTGGCGGGGGCGGGATTCGAACCCACGGCCTGTGGCTCCCAAGGCCCGGCTCTGCCCACTGAGCCACGCGGCTGCTCCGCTGGGCGGCGGCGGCGGCGGGGGGGGGAGTGGAGAGGGGATGGCGGTCTCAAGGCGCCCGCGCGCTTGTCCGGGCCCCCCCCCTCCCCTCCCCTTCCCCTTCCCCCGCTCGCCCCCCGCCCCCTCTCTGCGGGCCGGGCCCGGCCCGGTCGGGGTCCGCCCTACCTCCAGTCCGTCCGGCTCCGGCCGCCTCCCTCAGCGCCGAACGACCGACTAACTGACTGACTGACTGGCCCGCGGCCCGCCCTGCGCTGCCCTGCCCACCCCTCCGACGTCACTTCCGCCCGGCCCCGGCGGCGCCGTGACGTCACTTCCGCCCCGGCGGCGGGCCCGCTACGCCAGCGGCAGGGGCCCGCCTCAGCGCGCCCTGAGGCCTGCTCCTTCCCTCCGTCCTATTTAATGAGCGCCTAGCGCTGGCAGTCAGTCAGTCGTATTAGTTGGGAGCTTACTGCGCGCACTTGGACTAAGCGCTTGAGAAGTACAAGTTAGCAACATGCATTCATTCATTCAATCGTATTTATTGAGCGCTTACTGTGCGCAGAGCACTGGAGCATTGCCGAGATCCGTCCTTTCCTCTCCATCCATACCGCTACCCTGCTTATTAAAGCTGTCATCCTATCCCGTCTGGACTACTGCATCAGCCTTCTCTCTGATCTCCCATCCTCGTGTCTCTCCCCGCTTCAATCCATACTTCACGCCGCTGCCCGGATTGTCTTTGCCGAGAAACGCTCTGGGCATGTCACTCCCCTCCTCAAAAATCTCCAGTGGCTACCAATCAATCTGAGCACCAGGCAGAAACTCCTCACCCTGGGCTTCAAGGCTGTCCATCCATCCCCTGGCCCCCTCCTACCTCACCTCCCTTCTCTCCTTCTCCAGCCCAGCCCGCACCCTCCGCTCCTCTGCCACCGCTAATCTCCTCACCGTTAGGCCTCGCTCTCGCCTGTCCCGCCATCGACCCCCGGCCCACGTCCTCCCCCGGGCCTGAAATGCCCTCCCTCCGCCCATCCGCCAAGCTCGCTCTCTTCCTCCCTTCAAGGCCCTGCTGAGAGCTCACCTCCTCCAGGAGGCCTTCCCACCCTCAGCCCCTTCCTTCCTCTCCCCCTCGTCCCCCTCTCCATCCCCCCCATCTTACCTCCTTCCCTTCCCCACAGCACCTGTATAGATGTATATATGTTTGTACATGTTTGTTACTCTATTTATTTTACTTGTACCTATCTATTCTATTTATTTTATTTTGTTAGTATGTTAGGTTTTGTTCTCCGTCTCCCCCTTTTAGACTGTGAGCCCACTGTCGGGTAGGGACTGTACATGTTGCCAAATTGTACTTCCCAAGCGCTTAGTACAGTGCTCTGCACACAGTAAGCGCTCAATCAATACGATTGATGATGATGAATGACTCGGGCCTCGGCGGGCGTGAGCGCCGGCAGCGTTCGGCCGGCAGGGGGCAGCGTGCGGGAGGAGCAGGCGAGGCGAGGCGCGGACCCGGGCCTAGAGCGGCACCGTTGGGGTGGGAGGGGAGAGAAGGCGAAGGGATGGGGGAGACGTGACGTCACTTCCGGTCCGGCTTGTGCCTGCCATCTTGTCTGTGAGCCAACGAGGCCTGGGCTTTTGCTGAGGCCTGAGCGTGATGTTGTCCGCCTTCGCCGCCCCCCCGGAGCCCTCCACCAGCCTGGCCGGACCCGTCCAGCTCCGCTTCTCGCCCTACTCCTTCAATGGAGGGTAAACGCTTCCCAAGCATTCTATTTATTTTATTTTGTTAGTATGTTTGGTTTGGTTCTCTTCTCCCCCTTTCAGACTGGGAGCCCACTGTTGGGTAGGGACTGTGTCTCTATATGTTGCCAACTTGGACTTCCCAAGCGCTCAGTACAGTGCTCTGCACACAGTAAGCGCTCAATAAATACGATTGAGGATGATGACCCCAACCAACGCCCATTTCGCTTCCCCCAGCCATCCCTTAGGGGATTGTCTCTCTCCTGATTTATTGTGTTAATATGGCTTGTTTTGTTGTCCGTCTCCCCCTTCTAGACTGTGAGCCCACTGTTGGGTCTCTCTGTGTTGCCAGCTTGGACTTCCCAAGCGCTTAGTCCAGTGCTCTGCACACAGTAAGCGCTCAATAGATACGATTGATTGATTACGGTTTTGTTAGTATGTTTGGTTTTGTTCTCTGTCTCCCCCTTTTAGACTGTGAGCCCACTGTTGGGTAGGGACTGTCTCTAGATGTTGCCGACTTGGACTTCCCAAGCGCTTAGTCCAGTGCTCTGCACACAGTAAGCGCTCAGTAGATACGATTGATTGATTACGGTTTTGTTAGTATGTTTGGTTTTGTTCTCTGTCTCCCCCTTTTAGACTGTGAGCCCACTGTTGGGTAGGGACTGTCTCTAGGTGTTGCCGACTTGGACTTCCCAAGCGCTTAGTCCAGTGCTCTGCACACAGTAAGCGCTCAATAGATTCGATTGATTGATTACGGTTTTGTTAGTATGTTTGGTTTTGTTCTCGGTCTCCCCCTTTTAGACTGTGAGCCCACTGTTGGGTAGGGGCTGTCTCTAGATGTTGCCAACTTGTACTTCCCAAGCGCCTAGTCCAGTGCTCTGCACACAGTAAGCGCTCCATGAATACGATTGCTTGATTACGATTTTGTTAGTATGTTTGGTTTTGTTCTCTGTCTCCCCCTTTTAGACTGTGAGCCCACTGTTGGCTAGGGGCTGTCTCTAGATGTTGCCGACTTGTACTTCCCAAGCGCTTAGTCCGGTGCTCTGCACACAGTAAGCGCTCAATAGATACGATTGATTGATTACGATTGAATCAATCCATTCCCCCCCCATCTTGCCTCCTTCCCTTCCCCACAGCACCTGTATATATGTTTGTACATATTTGTTACTCTATTTTACTTGTACTTATCTATTCTATTTATTTTATTTTGCTAGTATGGTTTTGTTCTCTGTCTCCCCCTTTTAGACTGTGAGCCCACTGTTGGGTAGGGACCGTCTCTAGATGTTGCCAACTTGGACTTCCCAAGCGCTTAGTCCAGTGTTTCGCACACAGTAAGCGCTCAATAAATACAATTGATTGATTATATGTTGCCAACTTGGACTTTCCAAGCGTTTAGTCCAGTGCTCTGAACACAGTAAGCGCTCAATAAATACGATTGATTGATTGATTCTAGACTGTGAGCCCACTGTTGGGTCTCTCTGTGTTGCCAACTTGGACTTCCCAAGCGCTTAGTCCAGTGCTCTCCACACAGCAAGCGCTCCATAAATACGACTGAATGAATGAAATGAATGACACCCATTTCACTTTCGCTTCCCCCGGCCAGGGACCCCCAACCCCCTGTACATGTTGCCAACTTGGACTTCCCAAGCGCTTAGTACAGTGCTCTGCACACGTAAGCGCTCAATAAATACAATTGATTGATTGACGCCCCGCCGGGCCCACAGCGATCCCCAGCCCCTGCGGCCACTCAAAACCCCCAGCTCGTCGTGCGCAGGGATTGTCTCTGTTTTATTTGTACATATTTTTTCTATTTATTTTATTATGTTAATATGTCTTGTTGTCTGTCTCCCCCTTCTAGACTGTGAGCCCGCTGTTGGGTCGCTATGTGTTCCCAACTTGTACTTCCCAAGCGCTTAGTCCAGTGCTCTGCACACAGTAAGCGCTCAATAAATACGATTTAGTAAATGAAATGAGTGACGCCCATTTCGCTTTCGCGTCCCCCCGCCCAAGCCCGGAGACCCCTGGCCAGGGACCCCCGACGCCCCGCCAGGCCCACAGCGATGCCCAGCCATTCCCAGCCCTTGGGGCCCCTCGAAACCCCCAGCTCGTCATGCGCAGGGATTGTCTCTATTTTATTTTGTTAATATGCCTTGTTTTGTTGTCTCTCTCCCCTTTCTTGACTGTGAGCCCGCTATTGGCTCTCTCTATGTTGCCAACTTGTACTTCCCAATCGCTTAGTACAGTGCTCTGCACACAGTAAGCACCCAATAAATACGATTGAATGAATGAATGAATAATGCCCTTTCCAAGCGTCTAGGATAGTGCCCGGGCTTGGGAGTCAGAGGTCATGGGTCCTAATCCCAGATCCGCCACTTATCGGCCGGGTGACTTCGGATGAGTCACTTAACTTCTACTCTGGGCCTCAGTTCCCTCATCTGTAAAATGGGGATTAAGACTGGAGCCCCACGTGGGACAACCTGATTACTGCGTATTCATTCATTCAGTCGTATTTATTGAGTGCTTACTGTGTGCAGAGCACTGTAGTAAGCGCTTGGGAAGTACAAGTTGGCAACATATAGAAACAATCCCTACCCAACAGTGGGTTTACAGTTGTATCTACCCTGGTGCTCAGAACAGTGCTTGTCCAATAGGAAGCGCCTACCAAATAGCATTCATTCATTCAATCGTATTTATTGAGCGCTTACTGTGTGCTTACTATTCTATTTATTTTGTTAATATGTTTTGTTTTGTTGTCTGTCTCCCCCTTCTAGACTGTGAGCCCGCTGATGGGTCTCTATATGTTGCCGACTTGTACTTCCCAAGCGCTTAGTACAGTGCTCTGCGCACAGTAAGCGCTCAGTAGATACGATTGAATGAATGAATGCAGAGCACTGTACAAAGCGCTTGGGAAGTACAAGTCGGCAACATATAGAGACGGTCCCTAGCATCGTCATCACACAGTAAGCGCTCGATAAATACGATTGAATGAATGAACTTGGCATTTCGCTAACCAGCCCCCCCACCCCGTCCCTGCCCCAGGGCCGATCGGCCGGTCCCCTTGAGCACCACTGGCCCACCTTGTTCGCTCCCCCTCTTGGACCGTTAGCCCCCGAAACTTGCTCCTAGAGCAGTGCTTCTTCCTCGAATTAAGGCTCCAGTTCAAGGCATGGGTTCTAATCCTGACTCTGCCACTTGTCTACTGTGATCATGGCAAGTCACCTAACGTCTTTGTGTCTCGGTAACTTTTGTAATCATATCAACGTCAGTCTTCCCCGCTGCACTGTAAACTCATTCTGGGCAGGGAACGTTTCTGCCCGTTCTGGTGTACTCTCCCAAGCCCTTAGAACAGTGCTCTGCATATAGTAAGTGCGTGATAAATACCATGGGTTGATTGCTTTGTCTGTAAAATAGGGATTAAGACGGGATGCAGACTGTTTCCAACCTGATTAGCTTGTCCCCGACTCAGTACAGTGCCTGCCACATAATAAGCACTTAAATACAATATATAAAAAAGGCCTGAAACGCATCGGGAGAAATGGCATTGGCTTTTTAAGTTGCTGCCTGTATTCTGTGGGAGCAGGAGGGAAAAGGAGTTACAACTATCAGTGGTGAAATGCGAGTGAAGGAGGAGAGGGAAACGTAAGAGGAATAAATTGCTGCCTGCACGAGTGTTAGGGGTTTGCCGAGGGGACGGCAGGACCAGTGGGGAGGGCGCCAACCCCCTGATCCTGTACTCAAGTTCAGCTCCAGGCCAGTTCTCCCGTCCTCCTGCTGCCACCTGGGATTTGGGGTGCTATCCGAAGGGGGTCCCACCCACCCCTCCCTTCTTGAGGACTGCCAAATGATTTTCTTTCCATCTTCTAGAACTGTCCTGGCAATTGCCGGAGAAGATTTTTCTATCGTTGCCTCTGACACACGACTGAGTGAAAGTTATTCGATTCACTCCCGGGACAACCCCAAGTGCTACAAACTGTAAGTGGGTTTCCAAGGAGACCCCTTTCCCTGGGAGGGACCCGGGTCCCTAGAGGACAAGAGGCATCCGCCGGGACGAGCGTCGGCTGCGCCAGGTGCCCCCCTGCAAAACAGGATGCCTTGGATGGCTGCTGTGGACGGATGGACCGGTGGGCCACGCCCGTCGTCTCTGGCACCTGCTGGGCCGCGAGGGTGGCACCTTTCCAGCTGTGATGGGGGGGGGACGGGGCAGGGGCGCGCGCCACAGCCCTCTGACAGAGTGACAGTGTCACTGGTCGGGCTGAGGGTGTGTACTAACTCCTGTCAACCCCCTGGGTCCGGTCCTGGGGCCGTCCGGCACCATGGTTGATTGTGTGTTAATCCAGCCCCTCCTTCCTGCTTGTAGGGTGTGGAGACACAAGGTGGCCCCTGTCCAAAACGAGCCTGCAAACCAACGAGAAAGACACCCTACCCACCACCTCCCGCCCCGGGAAAAAAAAAAAACATTCAAACCCACCCCCTTTCACCTCCCGTCCCAAGACCAGTTCCCGCTAAGTCCTGAAGGCACAGATGGAGGGCAGGTGGTCGTGACAGACTCTTCCTCCTGTTTGCATTTCCAGAACGGACCGGACGGTCATCGGATGCAGCGGCTTTCACGGAGACTGCCTGACGCTCACCAAAATCATAGAAGCGAGATTAAAGGTGGCAGGGGCTCGCCTTGCTCATGTGGCGGTGCTGGTCGCGGGCGGGGGCGAGAGCGGAGCTAACCGGACCCCACAGGAGGGAGTGCTTGGATGTGGCGGGTCAGATCAGGCCTCCCTCTTCCCCCTCCCCCCATTCACCTTGACGCCCGTCTTTGTCCTTGGCTCCTGCAGATGTACAAACACTCCAACAACAAGACCATGACCACCGGGGCCATTGCGGCCATGCTATCCACCATCCTGTACTCGAGGCGCTTCTTCCCCTACTACGTGTACAACATCATCGGGGGCCTCGACGAGGAAGGTCAGCCAGAGGGAGGTGGCCGGGTGGGGTATGGGCCGTTCCAGCCAAGGACACCAACACCTTTCCGGGTCAGAACCTGTAGCTTCCGCTCGTGGCACGGGTGTCTGGCACCCGGGGCCCGAGGGCGGGAGCGCAGTGGAGCCAGCATGGTTCAGTTCCCAGGCCTGGGCGGATGAGTTGTTCCTCCTCCATCACGTGAGAGAGCCCGCATGGTGGGGAAGTAACTGGTTCCCTGCAGAGCACAGCAGGGCAGAGGCCTGCCTAGTAAAGATGGGCCACGTGGCCCCCAAGTAGTTCTTTCTCCGATCCTCTTGTTGGGGCTCTGTCTGCTGCTGTCATGGGAATGAGTAAGCGTGGGAGCCTTGCCCACACCTGCTGTTAGTCACCAGGGTGTCCGGCCTCCGGGCAGCAGTTTTTCTTGCCCTACAGAAAGCGCTTCCGACTTGGGGCTCTGGCTGCCAACAGTTGTTCATCCATTCAAGCATTCAGTCGTATTTATTGAGCGCTTACTGTGTGCAGAGCACACTGTAGAGGAGCCCTGTGGTCCCATGGGTGAGGGCCTTTCACAGAAACCACACTGTCCATCCATCCGTCCGTCCCACCCGTCCTTTCTTCCTTCCTTCCCAGGGAAGGGTGCGGTGTACAGCTTCGATCCCGTCGGCTCATACCAGAGAGACAGCTTCAAGGCCGGAGGCTCGGCAAGCGCCATGCTCCAGCCTCTGCTGGACAACCAGGTAACGGCCGCCTGGCCAACTTCTGGGGTCCTGTCAGACCTAACTGTCTTGTTCTTACCCTGCTGAGAATCAGCGTGGCTCAGTGGAAAGAGCCCGGGCTTTGGAGTCAGAGATCATGGGTTCAAATTCCGCCTCCGCCAATTGTCAGCTGGGTGACCTTGGGCAAGTCACTTCCCTTCTCTGGGCCTCAGTTCCCTCATCTGTAAAATGGGGATTAAGACTGTGAGCCCCATGTGGGACAACCTCATCACCTTGTATCCCCCCAGCGCTTAGAACAGTGCTTTGCACATAGTAAGCACTTAACAAATGCCATCATTATTATTATTATTATTATTACCCCAGTACTTAGTACAGTTCCTCGCACAGAGTAAGCGCTTAATGAACACCATTTAACCCCCCCCCCCCCAGCCTGCCCCCCAAAACATCATGCCACTCTTTGTGTAAACCTTTTCTGTTGTAGCCTCCCAAATGCCTTCTGCTTCCCTCTACTCTCTCCTCCCTATGTTGTGTTGGCCTCTTTCATTTTGGGGCTTCAGTGTTCCGTTTGCTGTCTGAGGAGCAAGAGAGAGAGAGCGACAGCACCTGCTTGCTCTTAGGAACGTGAAATCTCTGTGTTTTTGTGCATGTTTGCAAACCTGCTTGTACACGTGCTTCAAAATTTCCCACTTTGTGTGAGTTTTTTAGGGAACGAAGTGTAGTGGAGTCAGGCTTCAGACCCAACTGCTAACTCTATTGTCATCTGCCAAGCTCTTACTCAGTATAGTGCTATGCACCGCATTAGACTGTAAGCTCCTTGAGGTCAAGGTGCATGTTTACTCACTCGGCCATACTCTCCCCAGGACCTAGCGCGGTGCGCCGGGCTGGGTCTGGAGGAGTCTGAGGAGGGGAGGAGTGTCGAGGGCGGGACCCTGCCTGCTTTTCCATCAGGTGCCATGGGGTTGGGGGTTGGGCCCCAGAGCCACCTGGTTGGGCGTTTCCTCGGTGCGCTCATCGGTGTGGTGGCCCCTCACCAGATCGGTTTCAAGAACATGCAGAACGTGGAGCACCTTCCCCTGACCTTGGAGAAGGCCCTGCAGCTGGTCAAAGACGTCTTCATCTCCGCCGCCGAGAGGGACGTGTACACGGGGGACGCCCTGAAGATCTGCATCGTCACCAAAGACGGCATCCGGGAGGAGACCATCTCGCTTCGGAGGGACTAGCTGCCGGGGGGCGGGGGGCGCGGGGGATGGACGGGCTGTACCGAACACGGCTGGCATTTTGGCAGCATCTCACCCGCTTGTAACATTGAGTCGCGCTCAGGTTGTATTAAAAGCGTGAGCTGGGAAGTCCCGGCCGTGGCGCCGTCTGCGCCGTTCCCCACCCCCGAGTTCCCACGTTCCCGTGGCCCGTCCTTCGTCCCGGAGGTGGAGTGCAGTATGGAGGAGGGGCCCGGGGACTTTCTGCCCGCTTTGGTTAGGCGTGGGGCTCCAGGCCCGAGAGGTGGCCGGAGGTGACCGTCTGCTAAGGTCTTTCCCAGTTCCCGTGAGCGCCGGCCTGAAGCCCCCTGGATGTGTGCGGCCGGTGGGAAGGACCGGAGCAGGTGGCGGTCGGCTCTAGTGTCGGGACCCTCGAAACGCTACCTGCCTGTTGGAGGGATTGCCCTGGAGTCAAGCCTGCGGGGATTTTGTATGAGCAGGCCCCGTGCTGATTTCAGCAATTTTTAGAGAATGGGGCTGTGGCAACCTGCCAAATTCAGCGGTTTACAAGTCACCAAAAATGTCAGGCGGAATCCGAGCGCTCTTCAAGTTCTCGTCCCTGAAAACAGAGTCTGGCTAAAATGAGCTGTTTTTGGTCTCCCATCTGGGGATTAGGGAGAGGGGCGGGCGGGAGGAGGAGGCTTCTCACATGCAGGCGGTTGAAAAACGGAGGTTTGTGGCCCTGTGCTGGCAGGATCCCCGAATAGGAACGTAGCTGTCGGCCCTCGCCACCTCAGGCAGAGCCATCTGCCGAGGGTACGGCCTAGCGCTCTGCCCACAGGGCATCCAGCTCGGTGCTCTGCCCAGAGGAGGGGTCCAGCCTGGTGCTCTGCCCATAATGGGCGCTCAGCAGAGATGCTGATGTCCTCGGTCCCCCGCTCACTCCCAGCCCTGCAAGCAGGGGAGGCCGATTAAGCATGGGGGGATTCTATGCTAAGGCTCAGTATGGTGTGCTCAGCTGGGGCCGCTGTGATGGCCACTTCCTCAGATGGCTGATATCATCATCAATCGTATTTATTGAGCGCTTACTGTGTGCAGAGCACTGTACTAAGCGCTTGGGAAGTCCAAGTTGGCAACATAAGGGTGGGAAGGGAGCAGGTGCGGTTTGAGGGGGGAAGGAAAGGGTGCTGCCCTTCTGGATGCATGGGAAGTGGATGAGGGGTAAGAGGCCACGGCCAGGGGTCTGAACCTGGGTTCTAGACCTGGGTTGGCTTGGCCTCTGTTTTCTTTAGTAAAATCAATCAATCAATCATATTTATTGAGCACTTACTGTGTGCAGAGCACTGTACTAAGCGCTTGGGAAGTCCAAGTTGGCAACATATACAGTCCCTACCCAACAGTGGGCTCACAGATAAAGAGCATGGCGGAAAAATCACAGGCTCAGGAGTCAGAGAACCGGAGTTTTAATCCTTGCCTTGCCATTTGTCTGCTGTGTGATCTTGGGGAAGTCCTTTTACTTCACTGTGCCTCAGTTTCCTCATCCGTAATATGGAAATTAAATCCTACGCCCTCATAATTTGACTGTGAGGCTCATGTGGGACTGACTGCATCTAACCCCAGCACTTAGAGCAGTGCCTTGCCCATAGTAAGCGTTTAATGAGTACCGTTATTAGTAGTAATAATAATAATGTGATTTGGGGGGAGGGTCTGGTGGAATAAACTGCCTCCCCCGAGGATGGTTCGTTCCTGGCTCCGTCGCCGGCCCCATGTGAGGCGGGTCCGAGGGCAGCAGCCAAATGGGCCCAGTTGGGCTCCCTCCAGGCCTGGGTGGAAAATGGAGTTGGGGGCTGGTTGTGCTTGGCCAGGAAGGCGGCCAGGGCTGCTCCTCGAGCCCCTGATGGGGCTGTGGGTGCAGCCCATTCATTCATTCATTCAGTTGTATTTATTGAGAGCTCACTGTGTGCAGAACGCTGTACTAAGCGCTTGGAAACTACAGGACAACAGAGACAAATCCCTGCCCACAACGGGCTCACAGTCTGGGGTTGGGGGGGAGAGATACATCAGTGCAAGTAAACAGGCATTAACACAAATTATATATATATATATATATATATATATATATATATATATATATATATCGTATTTATTGAGTGCTTACTGTGTGCAGAGCACTGTACCAAGCGCTTGGGAAGTACAATTCGGCAACACATAGAGACAGTCCCTACCCAACAGCGGGCTCACAGTCCGCTGTGACTGTGATATAAACATGAGTGTTATGGGGTGGGCAAAGGGAGCGAGTCGGGAGCTGAGGAAAAGTGGGGCTTAGTGTGGGAAGGCCTCCTGGAGGAGGTTTGCCTTGAGTAGGGCTTTGAAGCTGGGGGACAGTGACAGTGTCAGATCGGAGGAGGGAGGCAGGATCAAACAATCGTATTTATTGAGCACTTACTGTGTGCAGAGCGCTGTACTAAGCGCTTGGGAAGTCCAAGTTGGCAACATATAGAGACAGTCCCTACCCAACAGTGAAGCTGCGTGGCTCAGTGGAAAAGAGTCCGGGCTTTGGAGTCAGATGTCATGGGTTCAAATCCCGGCTCCGCCACTTGTCAGCTGTGTGACTTTGGGCAAGTCACTTCACTTCTCTGGGCCTCAGTTCCCTCATCTGTAAAATGGGGATGAAGACTGAGCCCCACGTGGGACAACCTCATGACCTTGTATCCCCCCAGCGCTTAGAACAGTGCTTCGCACATGGTAAGCGCTTAATAAATGCCATCATTATTATTATTATTAACAGTGGGCTCACAGTCTAAAAGGGGGAGACAGAGAACAAAACCAAACATACTAACAAAATAAAATAAATAGAATATGTATGTACAAGTAAAATAAATATGTGGGATGTAGGATGTGGGTGAGCGGGCAAGATGGAGGCCCAGTGAGCAGGTTGGCATTAGAGGGGCAAAGTGAGCGGGCTGGGGTGGAGTAGCAGGGTGGCGAGGTAGGGGAGGGGGCCAGCCTGGACCCCTGACCTCTGACCCCTGACCTCTGACCCCCGCCGCTGAGGCCGGAGGAAAGGGTGATGCCCATTTCGCTTCCCCCGGCGTCCCCAGCCATCCCCAGGGATCCCTTAGGGATTGTCCCTCTCCTTATTTATTTTATTTTGTTATCATCAATCGTATTTATTGAGCACTTACTATGTGCAGAGCACTGTACTAAGCGCTTAGGAAGTACAAATTGGCAACATATAGAGACAGTCCCTATGTCTTCTTTTGTTGTCTGTCTCCCCCTTCTAGACTGTGAGCCCGCTGTTGGGTCTTTATATGTTGCCAACTTGGACTTCCCAAGCGCTTAGTCCGGTGCTCTGCACGCAGTAAGCGCTCCATAAATACGATTGATTGATTGATTGACGCCCCGCCGGGCCCACAGCGATACCCGGCGTGCTTAGGGATTGCCTCTGTTTTCTTTGCACATATTCTATTTATTTTATTTCGTTAATAGGTCTTGTTTTGTTGTCCGTCTGCACACAGTAGGCGCTCACTAAATGCGATCGATTGATTGATTATATGTTGCCAACTTGGACTTCCCAAGCGCTTAGTCCACACAAGAAGCGCTCCATAAATACGATTGATTGATTGACTGATGCCCCGCCGGGCCCACAGCGATACCCGGCGTGCTTAGGGATTGCCTCTGTTTTATTTGCACATATTCTATTTATTTTATTTCGTTAATAGGTCTTGTTTTGTTGTCCGTCTGCACACAGTAGGCGCTCACTAAATGCGATTGATTATATGTTGCCGACTTGGACTTCCCAAGCGCTTAGTCCAGTGCTATGCACACAGGAAGGGCTCCATAAATACGATTGATTGATTGATTGACGCCCTGCCGGGCCCACAGCGATACCCGGCGTGCTTAGGGATTGCCTCTGTTTTATTTACACATATTCTATTTATTTTATTTCGTTAATAGGTCTTGTTTTGTTGTCCGTCTGCAGACAGTAGGCACTCACTAAATGCGATTGAGTATATGTTGCCGACTTGGACTTCCCAAGCGCTTAGTCCAGTGCTATGCACACAGGAAGCGCTCCATAAATACGATTGATTGATTGATTGATTGACGCCCCGCCGGGCCCACAGCGATACCCGGCGTGCTTAGGGATTGCCTCTGTTTTATTTACACATATTCTATTTATTTTATTTCGTTAATAGGTCTTGTTTTGTTGTCCGTCTGCACACAGTAGGCGCTCACTAAATGCGATTGATTGATTGACTGACTATATGTTGCCAACTTGGACTTCCCAAGCGCTTAGTCATCATCATCATCATCATCATCAATCGTATTTATTGAGCGCTTACTATGTGCAGAGCACTGTACTAAGCGCTTGGGAAGTACAAATTGGCAGCATCTAGAGACAGTCCCTACCCAACAGTGGGCTCACAGTCTAAAAGGGGGAGACAGAGAACAAAACCAAACATACTAACAAAATAAAATAAATGGAATAGATAGGTACAAATAAAATAGAGTAAAAAATATGTACAAACATCTATACATACATACAGGTGCTGTGGGGAAGGGAAGGAGGTAAGATGGGGGGATGGAGAGGGGGACGAGGGGGAGAGGAAGGAAGGGGCTCAGTCTGGGTCCAGTGCTGTGCACAGAGGAAGCGCTCAATAAGTACGATTGATGATGGATTGGACGCCTCGGCGGGGGCGGCCGCCAGGGGGCGCTGCCCTCCCGCCAACGGGCCCGGCCTCGGGGGCCCTGGACCATTTCCCCGTCTCCTCCCCTCTCCTCCTCGGCACACAGTAAGCGCTCCATAAATCATCATCATCATCATCAATCGTATTTATTGAGCGCTTACTGTGTGCAGAGCACTGGACTAAGCGCTTGGGAAGTACAAGTTGGCAACATACAGAGACGGTCCCTACCCAACAGTGGGCCCCGCCGGGCCCACAGCGATACCCGGCGTGCTTAGGGATTGCCTCTGTTTTATTTGCACATATTCTATTTATTTTATTTTGTTAATAGGTCTTGTTTTGTGGCCGTCTGCACACAGTAAGCGCTCAATAAATGCGATTGATTGATTATATGTTGCCAACTTGGACTTCCCAAGCGCTTAGTCCAGTGCTCTGCACACAGTAAGCGCTCAATAAATACGATTGATTGATTGATTGATTATATCAATCCTCTCCTCCCTCCCCTCCCCTCCCTCCCCTCCCCTCCCTCCCTCCCCCAGCCCCTCTCCTGCCTGACTTGGGACCTCATCATCATCATCATCATCAACCGTATTTATTGAGCGCTTACTTTGTGCAGAGCACTGTACTAAGCGCTTGGGAAGTACAAATTGGCAACATATAGAGACAGTCCCTACCCAACAGTGGGCTCACAGTCTAAAAGGGGGAGAGACCTCAGACCTTGTGGGTCAATCAATCAATTGTGGGTCAGCTCTGGAACCCACTGTTGGGTAGGGACCGTCTCTATATGTTGCTAACTTGTACTTCCCAAGCGCTTAGTACGGTGCTCTGCACACAGTAAGCGCTCAATAAATATGATTGATGATGATGATGGAACCTGGGGTGCATCTAGCAGCCGGCAGGCAGGAACCCCGCTGCGGGCCATGGGCCTCTTGCTCCATCACTGGGATCCCTTCACCGGGTCTCCAGGCCTGGATTCAGCTTGCCCGGCACCGGACTCTGTTCTGTCCTAATGATAATGCTTGCTGTTTGGCTTTGGGCAAGCCACGTCACTTCTCTGGGCCTCAGTCACCTCATAATAATAATAATGATGGCATTTGTTAAGCGCTTACTATGTGCAAAGCACTGCTCTAAGCGCTGAGGGGGATGCAAGGTGATCAGGTTGTCCCACGGGGGGCTCACAGTCTTAATCCCCATTTTACAGATGAGGTAACTGAGGCTCAGAGAAGTTAAGTGACTTGCCCAAGGTCACACAGCATCTGTGAGCCCCATGCGGGACAGGGACTGTGCCCAACCCGATTTCCTTCTATTCACCCCAGCGCTTAGTACAGTGACTGGCACGCAGTAAGAGCTTAATGGATACCACAATTGTTATTGTTATTAATAACAATAACAATAATGGCTATCACGATCATTATTATGGTATTAAGTGCTTACTATGTGCCAAGCACTGTACTGACCATCTAGATACAAGATAATCAGGTTGGACACTGTCCCTGTCCCACATGGGGCTCACAAACTAAGCCATAGGGAGTAATAATAATAATAATAATAATAATAATAATAATAACAACAATGATTATGGTATTTGTTAAGCACTTACTATGTGCCCCGCACTGTACTAAGCGCTGGGGTGCATACAAGCAAATCGGGGCTCACAGTCTCAATCCCCCTTTTACAGATGACATAACTGAGGCCTAGAGAAGTGGAGTGACTTGCCCAAGGTCACGCAGCAGACAAATGGCAGAGCTGGAATTAGAACCTTTTCAGATGAGGAAACTGAGGCACAGAGATGTGGAGTGATTTGTAAGGTAAGTAAGTGGCAGAGCTGGGATTAGAACCCAGGTCCTCTGATTCCCAGACCGATACTGTATCCAGTAGGCTTTGTGGCTTCCTAGAAGAGGCTCCCACAAGGATACGGGCCCCTGCCCGTGGTTCCTGGTGCCTGCCAGGTGGTCCTCGTAGGAGGTGGGAGCTCCTGGAGACAGCGGGGCCGGGCCCCCTGACCTAAAACAGGGAGGCGGATTCCTGAGTCAGTTGATCGGAGGACTCAGTGGGTGCAGAGTGTTAGACTGTAAGCTCACTGAGGACAGGGACTGTGTCTTTCACTTCTGTTATATATTCCTAACTGCCTAATACAGCTTACTGCCCACAAGCGCGCAATACAGCGTGGCTCAGTGGAAAGAGCCCGGGCTTTGGAGTCAGAGATCATGGGTTCAAATCCCAGCCCTGCCAACTGTCAGCTGTGTGACTTTGGGCAAGTCGCTTCACTTCTCTGTGCCTCAATTACCTCATCTGTGAAACGGGGATTAAAACCGTGAGCCCCCTGTGGGACAACTCGATCACCTTGTAACCTCCCCCAGCACTTAGAACAGTGCTTTGCACATAGTAAGCGCTTAACAAATGCCATCATCATCAATACAGGGAGCAGAGCACCGGGCTAAGTGTGTGGGAACTTACAATAAAAGACACTTGCCCCTGCTTGCAGGGAGCTTCAATCTAATCAATCAATCAATCGTGTTTATTGAACGCTTACTGTGTGCAGAGCACTGTACTAAGCGCTTGGGAAGTCCAAGTTGGCAACATATAGAGACAGTCCCTACCCAACAGTGGGCTCACAGTCTAAAAGGGGGAGACAGAGAACAAAACCAAACATACAACAAAATAAAATAAATAGAATAGAAGCGCTTAGTACAGTGCTCTGCACATAGTAAGCGCTCAATAAATACGATTGATGAAATAAGTAAATAAATAGAGTAATAAATATGTACAAACATATATACATAATCCACCATGGTTTTCTAGAAGGATGGAAGGAGGAGAGTCAGGGGTGTTGGATGGTCTGTGCTGGGTCACTGGAGGAAGAATCAGGGATGGAACGAGGGGTGGTGGGTGGGCCGGGCCGGCTGGGCGACTCTGTCCTGGGCT